>NC_090261.1:60138632-60143632 GCF_037325665.1 Littorina saxatilis
ATGATCTACAACCTACTACCACCCAGACATTCCCCAATGAAGCACGTACCTGTATCGTGTCCACAACAACCTATACAGACATACAACCCCGAGCCCAGAAAACAAAGCAAACTCCATCAATACCGACCAAGAGAGGCAACAGTGGACAAGATAATCCTCAGTTTGTCAGTATTGGCCAGGAAAGAAAAATAGGTAAATGGCCCTGTTGACCTCCGCCAGGAAGGGAAGGCGGGCATTCATTGGGAAGACACCTTGGTAAACAACTGGATCATCCCTCGAAACATCGCCATCACTCAGCTCCATGAAGACCTCTGAGCACAAATCTGTCGGTTACTTTCGTTGTAAATTGTGGCTGGTTTGTGTTTTTTTCTTCTGGTGGAGCTATTTTGGAACGATTTTGCGGTGTGTTCATCTATGTGTGTATGTGTGTGTGTGGGGGGGGGGGGGGGGGGGGCGGGGGAGGGGGGTGCGTGCGTCTGTGCGCGCGTGAGTTTGTTGTGTGTTTGCATGCGTAAACGTGTATCAATGTTCGTACGGCACGTGTCTTTGTCTATATCTTTTTTTGTTACTGAGTGGAAGTGCAATTAAAAACCACTCTTTGAAATTGTTTCGTTACATTTTGTCAAGAAATAAATGTACCAAAGCCCTACATTCTTATTTGTGTGTGTCATAAAAGTCACTATATAAGACGAACAGTCGGCTTGCTATAACAATACAAAAGTGTTCCGCATTCCTGGCACACTGAGTAGATGTACAATACTTGTTCCCATACCTCCTCGCAACCTTCTAATTATCATGTCTACCCAGATCAGAAAATACGAACGTTTTTACTACTGGCACAGTGAACGTACTATTCTTACAAAACAATCAATAAAAGCTAAGCAGAAAATACAAACTTTTCAATACCAGCACAGTGATTGTACCATAGTTGTTACCACACCTCCTCGCAACCTTCTAATCATCCTGTCTATCCTATTTACCAAAAATAGAGCTTGATTGCCGGAATCCGATTATTTGTATGGCAGGCCAAATGGATCCGTTTTGCCCGAGGGTAAGTAGACAAAGAGGATACAGGCGTTGTCCGCGAGCAAATGTACGTCAGGGGGGACAAGCCAGTCAGATCGATGTCTTGTTAACAGGAGCGATAAAGAGATGAATGCTCCTGACTGCAGTTATTGGATATTTGTCACAAAGAGCTTTTTTCCTGTAAGCAGACGATTGGATTACGTTCGTCTGACGGTCTGCGGTGGCGAAAGTTCATGCTGCAACTACTGGGTGTATATATATCTGCGATAATGTTGAGAGACAATGGTTCATTCTGCAACTGCTGAATGTATGTAATCCGAAATACTGATAATGCTGCACATTTTTGTCCATACATACATTCAGTAGTTGCAGAATGGACCAAAATGTGCAACATTATAAGTATTTCCGAGAATGTCATTTCTTCCCATTAAACGCTGAAGGGGAAAAGAAGGTTGCTAAGTTGCTGCATCAGAGATGCGGTATGACAGACAATTCTTAATGTAACTTCTCATCGAAGAAGCCCGGGTTCACGGACAGTTTCAGAACACTGAATCTACATATGATTAAATCTTGCTCCGGTTCCTCCAATTCACTCATTAACTCATACGTTATCTTAATCAATCAATCAAGCAATCAGGCGATTAGTTCATCAATCAATCAATCAATCAACCAATCGATCAATCAACCAATCGATCAATAAGCTCATTAAATTATCGAACTTTTGACACCATATAACGACCGTTATTGTGGAATACAACTCACATAAATCTCAACTAAAAGAATGTCGGTAATCCCGTCCATCGCTCCTTAAATCAGTATCAGCTTGGCGATTGTGATCGCTGCTCTTTTCCAAAAGTACAGACGTTCAATCAATGAAGTAATATCACAAAACAAGTTATACGATGCTGGTAAAATCCCTGTGCACTTTGCAATTTCACAAAGTCCTACCAAGGTCGGCCATGCAGTCTCTGGAGATTTCGCTATGCATTTAACACACGCCTGGAGGCAAACAGTAATGGGGGGATTGTTTTTCTCCTGTAATTTCCTCTTTATAACCAATCCAAGGATCAGGCCCAGCAAACATTGGCTGTGTCAATAACTGATGAGTCTGCTGCTGCTTCGTCGATTTGGCCTAGATTTGTTAAAATAATGCCTCTTTACTTTTGTGGGGGGTCTTTTTGAAGTCCATGGAAGCTGAGGGATATGCTTATCGGTATGTACTCCATCACAATAACTCAGAAACAATCAATTTCTTGTGTTTATCAGAAAATGCGCACCTACAAAACTACCAAACCTCTTCCATGCATGCTACAAAAATACTAACAGCTACACTCTAAAAGGCGAAACAAGTTCGCGAACAGCACAACCCTACCGCTCCTTTCAGAACTTAAGCTAACACAACAACAAGAAAAGCTCATCACAGTTTACGGCGCTCAACTGTCCGTTCATTACGGGTGTGCTAGGTTCACACCGCCTTGCTGTTGACGCGGTTGTTGACACAGTGTTGACGAGCCTGTTGACCGATCGTGCCTCATCAGTAATCATCTCTGGGTGACACAGCTTGACTGGCGGATGACAGACGAAACCGTTCTCACAAAGACCCCGACAACCACGGACAATGGGAAGGCTTGGACCACGCCATCTCCGCCTTTAGTTTTCTTACTGGTGTACAAAAAGAGATGTAGACTTCGCAAGCTGTCCTTTTCAGCTGGTTACAATTGGAAAAGGTTGGGTATCTCTTTCTTTGACTGAGGATTCTAAGCACAATTTTCCCCTTGTTCTTTCATTCGTGTAAAGCTTCGCAGTCGAACGAAGAAGTAATCTTCTTCCATTTTTAGCAGGTTTGTCAGGCGAAGACTCTCTGTCTCTGCATCTGTCTCGGTTGTCTCTGCATCTGTCTCGGTCTCGGTCTCGGTCTCTCTTCTCTCTCTCTTCTCTCTCTCTCTCTCTCTCTCTCTCTCTCTCTCTCTCTCTCTCTCTCTCTCTCTCTCTCTCTCTCTCTCTCAGTCGTGATTGCAATCCACCGCTCCGCCACTCCTCCCTCCCCACCACCGAACCCTGCCCCATCGCCCCCCCTCTCCCCTCCCGTTTCTTTCTCTCCAAAGTGAAAGTTAAACATATTGGTGGGCACGTAATGTTTACGGCACACTGCACATCGGGATTACGGCTCAAGAGAGGACGACAGACATCGCGAAGGCATGGGCCTTGTTTTCATTTTTATTTCTTTTTTCATGTCTCTTTTTTTGTTTTGGTCTCAGTCTTCTGTCTGGGTACTAGAATAGGACGGGGAGCAGACAGAACAGAAGAAGAGAAAAAGACAGGGCGGTCGAGTACAAGAAACAGCACCCCGCTGTTGTGCGTGCGGGGAAACCTTTTGTGGAATGGGTGACAATGATTCAGACCTGCTGGCGACGCGCTATCGAAGACTCCTACACACGAAGACATTCTGATGGAAGTGCCTGCAAGGACGGACGTGAAATGGAACATGCGCGTTTGAATGATAGAAAAATCGGCCTCCTTCTATTGTATTGCCGCCAAAGTTGGACAAGATTAGGCTTTCTGCAATGTTGCAAGATCTTGTTCATGCACCCCCCCCCCTACTCCCCTGCCACACACCCTACCCACTCCTCCCAAATTGCACTCTCCCCCCACCACCACAGCCCAACCTGATTAAAAAATAACTAACATGAGCCGAATCTTCTGCCCAAACAGCCTTAAAAAGACTGGTTCATTTAGCTCACATGAAAATATAAGAGCCAAAAGCGAACAGCAAATACAAGTCAAAATACCGTCCAGCATAATTATATATTGTTGGCATTACTAAAATGAAATTCTTACAATCGCCAAGAGGACATTGTGTAAACAATCTTTTTCATGCCAGTCAGACATAGCCAAAACCTGTGGACAGAAAAAAAACACACACACACACACACGCACGCACGCACGCACACATGCACACACGCACACACACACACACACACACACACACACACACAAACACACACACACACACGCACACACACACACACACACACAGAGAATTTGTTTGTTTGTTCGTTCATGGGCTGAAACTCCCACGTCTTTTACGTGTATGACCGTTTTTACCCCGCCGCCATTAAATTAGGCAGCCATACGCCGCTTTCGGAGGAAGCATGCTGGGTATTTTCGTGTTTCTATAACCCACCGAACTCTGACATGGATTACAGGATCTTTTTCGTGCGCACTTGGTCTTGTGCTTGCGTGTACACACGGGGGTGTTCGGACACCGAGGAGAGTCTGCACACAAAGTTGACTCTGAGAAATAAATCTCTCGCCGAACGTGGGGACGAACTCACGCTGACAGCGGCCAACTGGAAACAAATCCAGCGCGCTACCGACTGAGCTACATCCCCGCCCACAGAGAGTTTAA
Organism: Littorina saxatilis; assembly: GCF_037325665.1. Classification (NCBI taxonomy): domain Eukaryota; kingdom Metazoa; phylum Mollusca; class Gastropoda; order Littorinimorpha; family Littorinidae; genus Littorina; species Littorina saxatilis. The sequence goes on from NC_090261.1 coordinate 60,143,068, forward strand.
AAAACAAGAGCTAATTATCATGGCCGCAGTAATGGGCGAGAAGCATCCTGAGAGGCATCAATACTGTCGCGAGGACACAAAAGGAAGAGGGGCAGGGGAGCCATTGTGTCTGTGTTTTCACGTGCTTCTCTATGACCCTCGTGTCGCGTGCCCCCCTCCAACATCCTCATCCCCCCTACCCCTAAGGGCCATAATCCACGGGCTTAGGGCCGCAGGCGAGTTTCACGACCTCTTCTGCTTTTTCATATCTCCCTTCCTCCTTTACTTCTCCGCCCTTCTCTGAGGGTTCCAGAGTCCTTCTCCAGGCGTGAAAACAAAAACAATTTCCCACCAATGGTCATAAATTCTCCTTCTCTAGAATCTCCCAGTTAGCATCTTCAGTCTCTGGGTGACATAATAGCCTGCCAGGCAATTAGCTCTCCTCCATAATAAGTTTACGAGGCACGACCGAGGGCTTGTGAACGCTCTCCAACTTTTTTCAATTCTATTTTACAGTCGATTGAGGCTTTGCAAGGCGTCTTGCAGAATACCCTGGCGACACTCTTCAAACTTGCTATCATCGCGA
>NC_090261.1:60148632-60186132 GCF_037325665.1 Littorina saxatilis
TAGAAAATGTAACAAATTAATTACCCCAACTCCAAGAATTGACCTGTACAAGTCGAGTCTATCATATTATGGAGCAATTATGTGGAACGCCATTCCTAATATAATTGAATTACGAATTCCTGGAACGCCGAAGAAGAAGAAGAAATTACGAATTCATGAAACATCATTCAAGGAATATTACATGCTGTTTCTTTTACAAAACTTACAAGAAATATTATCAAGCAGCTGGCAAAATATAACTTTACTCTCTAATTATATTGAAAAAACATGATTATATATAATGCATGAAGGATTCTTTTATATTTCTTTTTATACAAACAAATATTTTTCTGTTATATATAATTTCCAAGCATTACTAAAGAATCACAATGCATCTTAAAATTTCTTATTGGTTGCTTGACATGTTATTTATGGTAAATATGTCATTTGCACTATAGTTAAACTTATCTTCTATTTCTTCTTGTTTGTTACCCCTCAATGGGCGAGGGCCGGATGAAAAAAAGCATGAATACATTGCTTATTCTGTTACCCTCGTAAAATAAATTTTAATTCAATTCAATTCTCTCTCTCTGTCTTTCTGTCTCTGTCTGTCTCTATCCTTTGGTAATAAAGTTCAGTTACAGACTCAGTCTCTCTCTCTCTCTCTCTCTCTCTCTCTCTCTCTCTCTACATTCGACTCCCAGATCCAGCCCATGCTCAATTATGCGGCAGAAGTCTGGGGCCTTGATGCAGACCATTCACCTATCGAAAAGGTGCATCTGTTTGCCCTTAAGAGGTTTCTGAACACAAGCATAAAAACACCAAACACACTTGTGTATGGAGAAACTGGCAGACACCCGTTATTTGTCAACACGTTTGTTAAGTCCATACGATTTTGGTTGCGCATCCTGAAAATGCCTAGTCATCGATTGCCACAAAAAGCTTATAAAATGCTGCTTTATTTACACGAACAAAATAAAAGAACATGGGCGTCATCAGTTTGCTATGTGCTGTACAAATACGGCTTTGACCAAGTTTGGATTCAACAAGGCGTTGGAAATGAAAATGCGTTCATAACGGAATTCAAGAACAGACTAGTCACATTATACAAGCAAGAGTGGATAGAAACAGTACAAAGTAAAGAACGATTCCTTTTCTATAGCACTTTCAAGTCAGCCTTATCTATGTCTTCATACTTAAATGACCTGAAGCACGTCAAAGCAAGAAACTGCCTGATTAGGTTAAGACTTGGTGTCTCGCCACTCAAAGTGCATCGATTACGACACACTCGGTCGTCAACTGCTGAAGATTACTTGTGTCCATTCTGCGCAAACGAGACCGAAGATGAAATTCACTTTGTTTTGAAATGTCCAAAATATGCTGGTATTCGCGAGTACTACATACCTGCAAAATATTACAACCGCCCATCAAGCTTTAAACTGGCGCTACTTCTAGCGACACCAAACAGATCAATATTACTTAGACTTGCAACCTTCATCATGAACGCGTTTAAAATACGCAGTGAGTGGGGACAGTGAATATGAGATATTGCACGAGCTTGTTTTATGTGTATGCTATTTTTGCTGCTTTCTGTCCATTGCTTAAAAAACAGTAATACAGTTTTGTCTTTTTTGAAAACGTTAATGTGATGCTATGTATCAGAGATGCAACGATTATGCATATAACTGCTTGCAGATTTGCGTGTGAAAGGGCATGTGAAGGGATAGATGGAGTGATGAATAGATGGATGACGGATGAATGGTTGGACAGTCAGACGGTTGATTAGATGGATGGAGGACAGAGGGACACGAGATGGATAGAAGGATGGATGGATGGATGGCTGGATGGATGGATGGATGGATGGATGGATGGATGGACGGAAAGAGGACAGAGAGACATGAGTGAAGTGCGACAGAGACTGGATTTTGTGCTGATGCTTACTGTCCTTTTCCAAACGTTTTGCTGTTGTAAATGCCTGTTTCCACAGTCGTCATGTCGACTGTCATTACGATGATGATGATTTATTTTATTATGATTAATATTAAAATGATTATTTTTCATGAAGCATGAATGATGAAAATGTGTACACCCCGAATTGAAATGGGCCCAAGGCCCAATCAATAAACCATCCAGACTCCAGACTCTCTCTCTCTCTCTCTCTCTCTCTCTCTCTCTCTCTCTCTCTCTCTCTCTCTCTCTCTCTCTCTCTCTCTCTCTCTCGCTGTGTGAAAAGCACACCGGAATTATTGGAATAGGATTATATATAATCTTTCTTTCTTTATTTGGTGTTTAACGTCGTTTTCAACCGTTCAAGGTTATATCGCGACGGATTATATACAATGAGTAGGATGTTCTTGTGTTTGTTTACTGTGTGCATTTGTATGCTGGTGCTTGAGATGTGCTCATCTCTATGAAAAGGGCCCAAGGCCTACTCATTAAAACATTCAGACTTCTCTCTCTCTCTCTCTCTCTCTCTCTCTCTCTCTCTCTCTCTCTCTCTCTCTCTCTCTCTCTCTCTCTTAAAGTTACGGTATGAAGTTATGCAAATCATAGTGGAAGACTTACAAAATCACGGATTTCGGACTTCAAGATAACTCAATTTACTGACTACCCTCAGATTTCATCAAAACAGCAACTTGTTCAACCCACAGGCTCAATTTGCATGTTTTGAACAGACGCATCCCCTGCTCCATACAAACAATAATCAGCAAATTCTAGACTCAATCAGTCCGTACCGCAAAAACGCATCGCGAACTAACAAAAGAGCACGTCCCGTTAGCACAAGAGAAAGGTCAGACACAGCAACATGCAGATTTCAGACCTTTTCATTCCACAAGAAACGGAACTGCCAGAGTCATCCCACAAGTTGAAAGCGACAGTGTTTTTACATGCATAGCTCACAGCAGTGCAAACGAAAGAAGAAGAAGAAGAAGAACAAGTCGCGTAAGGCGAAAATACAACATTTAGTCAAGCTGTCCAACTCACAGAATGAAACTGAACGCAATGCAATTTTTCAGCAAGACCGTATACTCGTAGCATCGTCAGTCCACCGCTCGTGGCAAAGGCAGTGAAATTGACAAGAAGAGCGGGGTAGTAGTTGCGCTGAGAAGGATAGCACGCTTTTCTGTACCTCTCTTCGTTTTAACTTTCTGAGCGTGTTTTTAATCCAAACATATCATATCTATATGTTTTTGGAATCAGAAACCGGCAAGGAATAAGGGGAAAGTGTTTTTAAATTGATTTCGAAAATTTAATTTTGATCATAATTTTTATATTTTAATTTTTAGAGCTTGTTTTTAATCCAATATTTATATGTTTTTGGAATCAGAAAATGATGAAGAATAAGATGAACGTAAATTTGGATCGTTTTATAAAAAAAATTATTTTTTTTACAATTTTCAGATTTTTAATGACCAAAGTCATTAATTAATTTTTAAGCCACCAAGCTGAAATGCAATACCGAAGTCCGGCCTTCGTCGAAGATTGCTTGGCCAAAATTTCAATCAATTTAATTGAAAAATGAGGGTGTGACAGTGCCGCCTCAACTTTTACAAAAAGCCGGATATGACGTCATCAAAGGTATTTATCGAAAAAAAGAAAAATAAATCCGGGGATATCATTCCCAGGAACTCTCATGTAAAATTTCATAAAGATCGGTCCAGTAGTTTTGTCTGAATCGCTCTACACACACACACGCACAGACACACACACAGACAGACAGACACCCACACCCACACCCACACCCACACACACACACACACACACACACACACACACACACACACACACACACCACGACCCTCGTCTCGATTCCACCTCTATGTTAAAACATTTAGTCAAAACTTGACTAAATGTAAAAAGGGACAAATACTTTCTTTGGAGGAGGTGAAAATTGGCTCCGTGTCGCGACCCATACCTCTGGTTGCCTGCTATATATATAGGGGGGAGGGTACACTCCGGGTATTCATTACTTTTTCTTCTTCGTTGTTCGTTTTCTTTTCCTTCTACTTCTTTTTCTGCTTTGCTACTTATTGTAAATAATATCACGATGGACAAGAGCAAGAGAGAGATCAAATCAAATCAAATCACATTTACTTTTTCGAGCTTTTTTCAACAAGCCCTCTTCAAGAAAGGGACTAATCTTATCACATATTTACACGAATAGAGAGAGAGAGAGAGAGAGAGAGAGAGAGAGAGAGAGAGAGAGAGAGAGAGAGAGAGAGAGAGAGAGACAGAGACAGAGACAGAGACAGAGACAGAGAGACAGACAGACAGACAGACAGACAGACAGACAGACAGACAGAAAGGGAGAGAGAGAGAGAGAGGGTGGGGGTGGGGTGGGGTGAAGGTATAATTACACAACCAAACACAGCCAAGGGATAGGAAGAGACTCCTTTTGTGACCTTTCGGAGGAAAAGAAAGTGGGAAATGACGTTGTAATTTGCATGGGGGGAAGGAACCGAATTACTGAAAGTTTTGTTGCTTGCAAGCTTGAAAAAAAAGTTTAACATCTTTGAAGGAAATTGTATGTAAAGAGCGACTCCACTGAAAAAGAAGAAGGAAATTGAAGTTTTTCAATTATACAGTCAGATGTAGGGAAAGACAGACAGACAGACACACACACACACACACATACACACGTACACACACATACATACACACGCAAACACACACACACACACACACACACACACACACACACACACACACACACATACACAAACACACACACAGTCACACATACACACATACACACACACACCACACACACACACCACACACACACACACACAGTGACATACACACACCACACACACACCACACACACACACACACACACACACACACATACACACCACATTAGCATCAACGACTAATTTGTAGGCAGGTGCAAGACGACAACAAACGAAGCGTGTCGGTGACGACCCAAAAACATGAATGGGCAAACAGAACGCATTCATGCAAACACACGAGCGAAATAGGACCAAAAGCCACGCTTCATTACCGACAGTTGAGTAATGAATAAAAACGAATTAATGTTCGCTGTTGGCAAATGGAAGATACAATCGAACATAACTGACGGAAAACTGCGATCTATAACAATTAAGTAGATGTGCATTGCCAAGGCACTGCATACCCCCAGCGAAAGACCAATCGTCCGTCTCTCTCTCTCTCTCTCTCTCTCTCTCTCTCTCTCTCTCTCTCTCTCTCTCTCTCTCTCTCTCTCTCTCTCTCTCTCTCTCTCTCTCTCTCTCTCTCAAACACACACACACACACACGCACACACACACACACACCCCAAGTCACACACGCACACATACACACACTCACTCACACCCACTCACTCACCATCTCACAAAAACTTCATACACACAAAACACACACCCATACGCACATATGGACAGACGGACATACACACCTTTACAAACAAACACACATACATGCACACACATACACTTATGCACACACACCACACACACACGAGTACAGACTCATGCACGCGTGCGCGCGCACACACACACACACAAATACACACACACCACACACACTCACACACACACGAGTACAGACTCATGCACGCGTGCGCACACACACACACACACACACAAATACACACACACGTACACACACACTCACACACACACGAGTACAGACTCATGCACGCGTGCGCGCACACACACACCCACACACACACACAAATACATACACACACACTGGGTGTGGCCTTATGCCACACACACACTCACACACACGAGTACAGACTCATGCACGCGTGCGCACACACACACACACACACACACACACACACACGTAACACAAACAGTAACACTAACACATGTGCACAAAATGAACACAAACACACACACCGCGCGAGAGAGAAAGACTACAGGGAGGCATGACGTCATGATGCATTAATTGACGCAAAGAAACTACAATGGGAAGAAGGATAACTTCCTCATTGGGCATGCTTAGAAATGAGAATGGCTAAATACGAGTTATTCCCCTTTTCTACATGCTGACCAGGCTGTCTCCTGCTTTGTCATGACTAGTACAGTCGATCTTTCTCATGCTGTGACTTGCTTTATTTTCACATTTTCGGTATTTAAAACAGCAAACACACACACACACACACACACACACACACACACACACACACACACACACACACACACACACACACACACACATACACTGAAGAAGTTTCCATTCTGATTCGGTTATTTTATTTGGTGCTCTATGTTTGCTTCACATTGTTTCTTCTTTTACATTGCTTTAGGTATCCCAATTCGCTAAACACATCCATAATGCATGCATGGCTCATTCGAAAGAGGGCAACTGAACAACTGATGCCCAATAGCAATAAATACTGAACAGCTGAACAATAAATAGCAATAAATAATGACAGTGCCAAGTTTTTAAGTACAAAGTGAAATCATGTGACTGGACAAAGGCACAATTACAAAATACAAATAAAAAAATCGAGGCCCATTTTAAATTAAGTTCTCAGCTCATGGGGAAGCATAAGGTGACCCTAGAAACCGAAATTAGGAGACCTCCCGCCCCCAGGGCAGACTACAAAAAAAAAAGGGGGGGGGGGCTAATTTGTGAAAAAGTATAAAAGGAATCAAAAACTGTATACATGTATTTAGTTAATACCCCAAAAATTGTATAGTATATACAATGTCAGACCCTAAAGAAAGTTTGTTAGTCATTGCTTAGGCAAAAAAGCAAAATAGTCTGTTTACGGTATCCCGACCAACCCTATTTTTTCCCCGCCAACCCTAGCCTTTTTGTTTTTGGCATTTGGAGAAAAAGAAAGAAAAAAAATCAATTTTGTTCCTGTTTTTTTGCAAAATAATGTAAAAAGATGGTTTTAAAAAAAAATTAAGAAAAGCCGACCTACCGCCCCTCTTTTTGTGTGCCTATGTTACTGTGAACAGACTAAAAGGTACATCACAAACAACACACCAGGGATGCTACTCCCCCCTTAAAAATAGCCATGAGTCATAGGTGTGACGTTTGAATCTTTTAGCTAAATAAAACCATAGGCAATTGATCGGAAATATCAGGAAAAATCTTGTATATACTATACAATTTTTGGGGTATTAACTAAATACATGTATACAGTTTTTGTAAACAAGTTTATTATTTGTTTGCTTGGACCAATCCTCTTGCCGAAGAGTTTTACAGTAAAAATTGATTTTACGTCAAAAATATCACAGGAATATCGAATGTTGAGGTAAGGCTGGGATAGCCAAGTTCAAGAATAACGGAAGGTGACTGTTGAATCTTTTTGAAAATGTATAAAAATATAGATGGTAGGCAATTCAAAATTAAAAAAAGGACTCTCGGAGCATGGACTTAATGAGTCAAAAATTAAAGAAGGCTCTATGAGCCGAAGTACATGTTTTGTCTATTGTCTTTTTTTATTTTGAATTCCCTACCATCTATATTTTGATACAATTTTGGACCCTCTTTGTACGGAGAGAGTTGGCAATTGTTAATCACATTCTCTCATCTCATTGACTCTCCTTCGGCTCCTTGGTAACATGCGTTCCCGTCTCTGCCAGGATTGGACACAGCAGCAGATAACCGGTAAATATGTAACAGGCATAAATGGCAAAATAGCTCGCCTCGCCTGATAATATATGAGACAACTGTTCTATTACAAAGTCTTTCTTGGGAGGCTTGGCTAATTTACTCGCTCGTTTTACACGGGGTTCCATCGTTTTCTTTTCTAATCGAAAACCTTGCTCCTCAGTTTGTTGACCTTCTGCCGAAGTTCCGCTTCACGAGGGGATGGGGAGGATGACGACTTTGATGCTTTACATCCTATGTCCTCCAGGATCGCCTGAATGTCATCTAAAAAAGAAAACACACACACAAAACACACATAAAATAACATAACCATAACAAGTTACAACCTGGAAGAAATTAAAACACGTGTAATTAAATCACAAAATGAAAATAAACAATAGCGTAGGAAGGCAGGCCAGAAATGAAGTGTATTAGCAACTATGGATACGATGTGGAACAATGATGGAATTGACCTTGGTCTTCAATCAATGACGCTTATATCGCGCATATTCCGTGGGTACAGTTCTAGGCGCTCTGCAGTGATGCCGTGTGAGATGAAATTTTATACGGCCAGTAGATTGCAGTCATGTCGGCGCATATTTACCTTTCATGGCCTTATTCCAAGTCACACGGGTATGGTACACAATTATTAACTGTGCCTAAGCAATTTTGCCAGGAAAGACCCTTTTGTCAATCGTGGGATCTTTAACGTGCACACCCAATGTAGTATACACGGGGGGTGGTTCGGACACCGACGAGAGTCTGCACACAAAGTTGACTCTGTGAAATAAATTTCCGCCGAACCTGGGATCGAACTCGCGCTGACAGCGGCCAACTGAATACAAATCCAGCGCGCTACCAACTGAGCTATATCCCCGCCCTTGTGCTTGTGCTTGCGTGTACACATGAAGGGGGATAAGTCACTAGCAGGTCTGCACATAAGTTGACCTGGGAGATCGGAAACATCTCCACACAACCCACCAGGCGGCCGCGACCGGGATTCGAACCCTCGACCTTCCGAGTTAATAGACCGACGTCTTACCACCCCGCCACAGCGCCCGTCACCCTATACAGCAATTATCAACTATGTAATGGATGGGTTTAAACATTTTTTTATGTCAAGGTGTTCTACATGGTTAAAAATCTCTTACCTGGTTGAACAATTTGTGCATCAGGCGACAGGTCGGTGCTGGCTTCATTTGTAGCTACCCTTTGCGATGGTGGCTTTCTCCCACTAGCAACCTGCAAATGCACAGCTCTTTAACTGACAAACTCACAACCAACACCCAGTCACAATGAAACAATTCTCCCAATTTCATGGCATTGGTCTTAGGCCACACAAAAAAGTGTATGTTTCTGGTAAGGCAAAACAAAAAATAATCTGTTTACGGTATCCGGACGGACCCTATTTTTTTCCCACCGGCCCTAGACTTTTTGGGGGCATTAAAAAATAAAATTAAAATATTCAGATGGCTAAAATACAAAAATAAAAAGCCGACCTACCGACGCTATTTTTGGGGGGCCTATGTTACCTTAAACAGACTTTTTTTGTGGCCTAACATGACTAAAGGTGGAGATTTTTTTCTAAACTTTTTTTTTTAACCATCTTTTTAACTTATTTTGTTGAAAAACAGGAAAACAATTGATTTTCGAATACCCCTTTTATTTTTGAAAATGCAAAAAAAAAAGTCTAGGGTCGTCGGGAAAACATAGGTAGGGTCAGGTGACCAAAAACATACAACTTTGTTGTTGTTGACGCCGACGCTATACTTTTTTTTGCCATTTGGGGCTGTTTTTTTGCAAAATAAGTTCATCATATCATCATAATCAAGACGTCGATCCAAAATAAGTAACTTTTTTTTGTTGGCCTTATCATTTTTTTGCGCTAAATGCAAACAGGCATTATTTGATGGGAACAATGCTGTTTTTTTCAATTCTTATCAGCCTCAAACTTGTCATTACTCAACCTGCATTTAATAGTGTGCTTCTTTGGTTTGCAAAAACCTAAAACCAATAAATAAATAACCTTCGGTGGTGGATTGGGCACTGCAAACAATGTCGGGACAGCATTCCACACAAGTGATCCTCTCTGCAGGATTGTTTTACTGGTTGGCCTCAAAGTGATCAGTACAAAGCTTGAGACCTTGAACATCAGCTGGCTGCAGCTTTTCAAAGTCCTCTCGCCTTGTGAATTGCATCCATATTCTGCACCTAGTTTGACAATAAAAACAACAATGTTATTGTTAAACTAAGCAAAAAGGAAAGACAAAAAAAGCTAAATCAGATCTTCAGTCTAAATCTAACGCTCTGCCTGAACGCAAAACGGATGAGTGATGTACTTTTGTACTGTACTTTTCCCGTAAGCAAGGTTTGATAAAGGTTTCGGCAAATATGCCCACGGGTAGTTTGTCATCAAGTGTAAACTGTTGTTTTGTACTGACTGCTGACTCACACTCGATCACAGTTGTAAGAACTTGCTGACGCTGTAGTCTACTAGTAGTAGTACTGAGTGAGTTGACTCGAGCCATTGCATTCTCATTCTGAAGAAAGTAAACTTGATGAAATAATCACTGCACAACCCACCTTTTTTCTTCTTTAGGGAACTTGTGGAAAGTTTTTCCGAAGCAGCTCTGTTTGTAACGGGCGTTCTTGCAACAAAAAGCCGAGCACAATTTACCACCACCTCGCACGCGATCGGTACCTACGCGATCCGCCATTTTGTTTTCGCCGCCAGCATGTAACTAGGGACGATAACCCACAAACACTTTTTCGCATTTTCTTCGCAAGTTCCACGTCTTCCTCATGTACAGTGTTTGATTGACGTCAAAGACTTTCGACCGTGACGTATTCTTCTTACGCGAGCTTTATTCATAGACTTGGAAACTACGGAATTTCTACCCGTCTAAAGCGGCCTTGGGTGGCGTTTGCTGAAAAAATGGGGGCGCCAATTTTACCCACCGTATTTTTGTTAGTATGGTCCCAATTTTTGGTGAACTTCCATCTCCAACTGTGGCCCATTTTCGGGCACAAAGAATCCTTCTTTATCATGTATTATTCGTTATTCCCCCCTCTGCTTCTTTACCTCTGTAAACTTGTAGAGCTAGTTATTTTTCGTTATTCCCCCCTCTGCTTCTTTACCTCTGTAAACTTGTAGAGCTAGTTATTTTTCGATAATGACCCAGCAACCAAACAAATAACGAGCCAGCAACAGCCTGAATCCTCGATAGTGCAATGGGTTGAGAAGCTGTTCTGTTTTGGTACTACTTTTGCGACTGAAAAGTTCCGAACGCTCTATACGTACGAAATATACATCTCTGGAGCAAACAATACAAACATACCGCATTTAAATTAACAACTACAGGCCTGAACACATGAATCTCCATATAAAATCCATGAGTTAGGTTGTTTTCTGAATCTAGATCTGCCGTGCACACACCGTTCATCACAAGCAGATTCCCAAGGCAAGTAACTCATACTCTTGCCGACAAGAGTAGTTCCCCTTCCGTTTTAACGCAGTGTCTTCGACAACACTGACTGCAATCCGACGGTCAGTTTTCAACAATATTTCATTTTATAAACAGATCACACGCAACCAAATGCACACATCTCATCAATTTAAACAACATAAAGCGGTTTCATACACTATTTTCCCCAGAAAACTGAACTTCATACAGTAATTAACGTTGGAACACGGGTGCAAAAGTTCGTCTGCTAGTCCTATTTGACGAAAGAACATTATCCGAAACGATACTAAAACATAAACAGAACACACAATATCTGCTTTTACCGCCACAGCAGAATAACAGCATATCTGTGTACTTGATTTTAGTCTAAAACAGGGAAACTGACAAGAAGTGTTAACAGAATGGAATGATTTGCACGGAACTATACAACCGCGCATTAATCGATCGCCTGCGCAGGTTGACTGGTTGAGTGATTCGGATTCGATCAAACTTTCGCACAAAAACTCCTGTTTTCTTTGAATAACTGAAGAAAGGAGGAATAAAGAGGTTACACACCTCGTCTCAGTGATTATTAAAAATAATGGTCTCAGTTCGCGGTCATGAAAAAGCTCGCTGAAGCTCGCATTTTTCATGATCCGCCAACTTCGACCATTATTTTTAATAATCACTGAGACTCGGCATGTAACCTCTACATAATGACCCAGCAACCAAACAAATAACGAGCCAGCAACAGCCTGAATCCTCGATAGTGCAATGGGTTGAGAAGCTGTTCTGTTTCGGTACTACTTTTGCGACTGAAAAGTTCCGAACGCTCTATACGTACGAAGTATACATCTCTGGAGCAAACAATACAAACATACCGCATTTAAATTAACAACTACAGGCCTGAACACATGAATCTCCATATAAAATCCATGAGTTCGGTTGTTTTCTGAATCTAGATCTGCAGTGCACAAACCGTTCATCACAAGCAAATTCCCAAGGCAAGTAACTCATACTCTGGCGACAAGAGTAGTTCCCCTTCTTTTAACGCAGTTTCTTCGACAACACTGACTGCAATCCGACGGTCAGTTTTCAACAATATTTCATTTTATAAACAGATCACACGCAACCAAATGCACACATCTCATCAATTTAAACAACATAAAGCGGTTTCATACACTATTTTCCCCAGAAAACTGAACTTCATACAGTAATTAACGTTGGAACACGGGTGCAAAAGTTCGTCTGCTAGTCCCATTTGACGAAAGAACATTTACTAAACGATACTAAAACATAAACAGAACACACAATATCTGCCTTTACCGCCACAGCAGAATAACAGCATATCTGTGTACTTGATTTTAGTCCAAAACAGGGAAACTGAAAAGAAGTGTTAACAGAATGGAATGATTTGCACGGAACTATACAACCGCGCATTAATCGATCGCCTGCGCAGGTTGACTGGTTGAGTGATTCGGATTCGATCAAACTTTCGCACAAAAACTCCTGTTTTTTTGGAATAACTGAAGAAAGGAGGAATAAAGAGGTTACACACCTCGTCTCAGTGATTATTAAAAATAATGGTCTCAGTTCGCGGTCATGAAAAAGCTCGCTGAAGCTCGCATTTTTCATGATCCGCTAACTTCGACCATTATTTTTAATAATCACTGAGACTCGGCATGTAACCTCTACGTATGCACATTTCTCAAATCGATTACAGTATAGCGTTCACGGGATACCTCCAGCTTCGCTGGGATCATACTGCAAGCAAGATACACGTAAAAAAACAAAATCTCAGTATTTCTTTTGGCCCCCGGACGATTCAAAATGTTTTAAAGATTGATATCGCACAAACGAACAGGCGCGCAAGCACACACACGCACAACGTAACAATAGGCATGCACGCACGAACGCGCAAACACGGACAAAGCTCGCTCTCTCTCTCTCTCTCTCTCTCTCTCTCTCTCTCTCTCTCTCTCTCTCTCTCTCTGTCTCTGTCTCTGTCTCTACCCCTCTCTCTCTCTCTTTCTCTCTCTCTCTCTTTCTCTCTCTCTCTCTTTCCACCCACTCCTCTTTCTCTCTCTCTCTCTCTCTCTCTCTCTCTCTCTCTCTCTCTCTCTCTCTCGTTGCTCTACCCCCTTCTCTGCCCCCCCCCCCCCTTTCGACCCGCTACACACACCCGCCACCCCTAACCGCCAACACAGATATGCTTTTCAGTCATTAAACTTTTCCACAAAGAGCATCCCAAAACCACTACCACTGCCTTTTCATCTCCTCGCATTTTTTCTTTGCAGGAGTGTACCTTCAGTGTTTTATCTTCTAGCTGTCAACCAATGCTCTTTAACGGGGTGTCCAGTGTCGATTTGTTAATGCCCGACAAAGTCCGCGGCTCAACGATCAAAAACTCCAAAAAGTCAACGCAAAGACAAGACGACAGTGACACCCTTGACACAAACCAGGTCGAAGCCTTCGCAATGGCCTCCAATGAATCAGAAAACACTGCGTGGGCTTTAGGATCGTGTTACGACTGCACTCGCGACCCAAGCCTTCACAACACCCGATAGTCTGGAACGGGTAGACTGGAAACGGATGGCGGCAAGCCGGGTGGCCGTCGCAGGCGAGATACAGATCTTGTGCAGTCTGGCGGAAGAAGGCCACCGAGCATGACAGGAAGTAGTGACTTGGAGGTCGTGCAAGGGCAGGTCTATCAGACCTACGCGAATGTAATTTCTTGAAAATGATCATTGACATAAGATTGCAATATAGCTTTGAGGAACTGTATTCCAGGCGCACGGCACTTTGGCCCACCCATGCATGTGTACTGAAAAAATGGCAGCATGGCAAGAACACTAAACGCAACAGCAATGCATCGAGCACGGCTGAACTTGCTGCGTCAACAATAATTGACTTGCAAAATCATTCGACGATTTCTCTTTTGGAAAAGGAGACTAGGCACGGCAATTTTGTCTTTTTAAAGTCAGGGAAACAATTTTTCCACATTCTAAACGAGTCTGTTCTTGCATGCGTGCACAATCTTGCGTGCGCACAAACAAAAACGTTTTCCCCAATGAAATTTTAAACATCAAACTGAACAAAACTGCTTTTCCTTGACATGCAGATACAGCAGTTCCACATGGTTTATTTATTTATGGTATGCAGACTGCTTTTACGACGCTTGTATCACAACAAGGAAATACAATCAGCACAATCTTCTTCTTCTTCTTCTTCTTCTTCTTCTTCTTCTTCTTCTTCTTCTTCTTCTTCTTCTTCGTCGTCGTGGTCGTCGACCTTAGTCGCTCCCGTCGTCGTTGTTCTTCCCCTTCCTCTTTTTCAACTTCTTCCTCGATAAGTCAATGGCTGTAAAAACGGGTCTGTGATCAAGATGACGACACAAAACGCAGCTTAGTGCGTACCTCGTACTAAAAAAAAAAGAAGCTATTACAGTTAATCACACAGAAACTTGAAAGGCAGACCCGACTGTGACGACAAAGAAGATCTCTGTCAACATGAGACACAATCAAACGCACAAACAATGCGACAACCAATCACCGAGACAGACTATGGCAACACTGACACAGTGATGTCCGCGATGGCTCGACGGTAGCGGCGGCGTCATTTTAATCAAGGTCGGGCCGGATGCCCTTCGGCGAAAGGGAAGAGATCATGCAGACACAGCATGCCGTGAGATATGGAAAGCCGTTTGGCTCATAACCATTACACGCGTAATAAAAAATAAATACACGCGTAATAAATGATTAATACGCGTGTAATAAATGATTAATGCGCGTGTAATAATCATTTTTTACGCGTGTAAGAAATGATTAAATACGCGTGTAATAACTATTTCATGCGCGTGTAAGAAATGATTAAATACGCGTGTAATAAATATTTCATGCACGTGTAAGAAATGATTAAATACACATGCAGGAAATAGTTTATACGCGTGTAAGAAATGATTAAATGCACGTGGAATAAAAATGTCATACACGTGTACGAAATGATTAAATACACGCGTAATAAATATTTCATGCGCGTGTAAGAAATATTTAATACACGCGTAATAAATATTTTATGCGCGTGTAAGAAATAATTAATACACGCGTAATAATCATTTCATGCGCGTGTAAAAAATATTTAATACACGCGTAATAAATATTTCATGCGCGTGTAAGAAATAATTAATACACGCGTAATAATCATTTCTTACACGCGTATGAAATATTTATTACACGTGTATTTAATCATTATGCTATTCCATAGCATAAGAAAAAAGATAAATTACACGCGCATTAATCATTTATTACACGCGTATTAATCATTTATTACGCGTGTATTTATTTTTTATTACGCGTGTAATGGTTATGAGCCAAACGGCTTTCCATAGTGAGAGGATGAGCGCGGGACAGAGACAGACAGGCGAGAGAGACAGAGACAACCGAGAGAGACAACAAGAATTAGACAATGGAAGATTGAAAGAGTGACTCATGGGCGGTAATTCACATGTCACCTGTACTTTCTGAGCAGGTTGTCAATAAGAGTTATGGGCCTGTGCTGTGTGAAAGTACCGCCTGTTCAAGGAAACTTCCGTTTGACCTGCTTCGTTTCTGGTTTTCTAAAAAGGGATCAAACTGAAACAAAAAGGACCAGATTGGGTTTTTCATTACGACCTAGAACCGCCGGACAGTCAAATAAGTACCACAAGAGAAGGATTTGCACACGACATCTTTTGCACGATGAAATGGTTTGTTTTGCTTTGTCTTGCTTCCGTCAGAAAGAGACTACATTATCTCCAGTTAGGAAAGAAAGAGCGACCTGGGCCGCGGTGCACGAGAAACAAAGTCAGCCGCGGCGTTGGATTGGTTGAAATCGAGATGTGTTGTGATTTCAACGAATCAAACCCCGCGGTTTGTTCTCATCCGTTTGGGTTGCACCCACTTTCGCTTCGTGCAATTCAGCCCTAACAACGACACGATGAAGAACTTACACAAGAAATGGGGCAGCTGGGCTAACTCTACAATTTTAGCGCATCACCAGTTAGCACCACTAATAGGTTTAGTTGCATGACGTAAACTCCTCATTAATCCGTTATTTCTTCCAAGTTTTTAATGAGTCCGGATTGAGATTTCAAAGACGCTCTGAGGTGAACAAAAGATCAGCTGGTTGCATTTTTGGCGAAAGTAGACTTAAATAGAGCAGGAGAAAGCCTAAAACCCTCGGTTCTAGCAAACTTCGGAGACAATGTTACACTTCCCACTGAGGATTATAGAGGATTTCCATTCCAAATAAAGCACACGAGCTTTATCCTGGACAACGGTAAAGCGACACAACGAGCTGAGCTGAGCCCGATCTGAGCCGGAGTAAAGAGGACTGACGGTGCTACTCCCTGCAAAACGAAGGAGAAGAGGTGTTAGCGAAGACAGGCTATCAGTTACCAGGCTACAGAGACACCGCTCCTTCCGCCCGTCACAACAAAGCTCCCACAGTCTGTGACGGCAACAAGCTTGTCACATTCCTCTTCGCCCACAAACCTCACCTTCTTTGGCTGCTGGTGGAATAAATCACCTCCCCTATTCTGAGACGAGTTGCCCAGAGCGGTTCGCCACGGGTCGCTCGCAGTGCGAATGACAAAAAGCCGTTTCTTAGGGCAGTGCAGGAAAGCGCTCGCTCTCTCTGACGATTTCACTGACCGAATCGTCTACTAGTTTAAGAAGTACAACTTTTTTCATATCTCGCAGCAATCGTGCTTTCTTCGTCACCATGTGAAGCGATTTGCCTCGTTATGAGCCCGTTGCATAGACCAATCCAGAGCGACTTTTCTCTGAGCGGGCAATTGTGATTCTGAGCAACGCATGGCTGGTCGCTGTTGTGTCGCCCGATTGCTTTGTTGTGCCGTTGCACCGTTGAGATCAGCGCTCAGATTTGAGCTAAGGTTGAGTTAGTTTGTCTTTACAAAGGGTATAAGGTGATAAAGGTAGGCCCCTGCGTTTGTCGTAGTTGTGATTGTAATTTCCTTGAAGTAGCGGCGTGTTTGAGCAAGATGAATGGGATGCCCTCGCGCCCTGCTCGTCTTTCTGGTTTCGGTTACAGGCTAATCTATATTTAATTGGAGATGCACAGTTTTGAGTCAGCTAGAGGGTAGCAGATTGCAAGTTTTGAAATTAACACTCTTTGAGAAATTGGAGAGTTTGCTGTACTTGGCTGTTTGTTAAAAAGCTACACTAAGTCGGTTCTGAAAACACTCTAACAAAGTGAAAACCTTGCGGGAGGTGATATTGGACTTTCTTGCTTGTCTGGCCTTTCGTGTGTGACAGGAATATACGAGTGCTAACATACTGAGCTCCTATTTAAAGTAGTCTGTTGGAACCGATCAGCAATACAAGTTAGCAATGAGAAAGTCGACACAGAACTGACCCTTGTGTCAACAACCACATCATAGCAACTGCACAGACGATCAGGGTCAAAACATACGCAGCCAGGCGAACAGACAGCACCAACAAGATCGCCAGGGAACAATGCTTTGCAGAACTTTTAATTAGGCTGTCGTTTCGCACACCCCATCCCCATCGGATTCCCCACAGGGTTGCGCACCACTGAACAAAACAAAAGTTTTACGCTTTAAATATGTTTGTCAAAAAAAGACACAACAACAGCAACATCATCAACAACAACATCAACATCATCAACAACAATATCAACATCATCAACAACAACATCAACATCAAAATCACGTTTATTGGACAGAAGGCAGTCCCTTTTCTCTTTTATACGGCCTTGAAATCTGTCCCCATTTTGTTGTGACGTCATCTACCGAGATGAGTACCTGTATCAAGATTATACAACACACCCGCTCATAAACCTCTTTTGGTGTACCCTACAATGACATCTGGCCTGAGTTCCTCAACATCATTTCACCGCCAACCAGACAGTTTTACGGCAAACACAGTCCCGTTTTTCTTTATTTGGTGTTTAACGTCGTTTTCAACCATTCAAGGTTATATCGCGACGGGGGAAGGGGGGGAGATGGGATAGGGGAAAGGGGGGAGATGGGATAGAGCCACTTGTTAATTGTTTCTTGTTCACAAAAGCACTAATAAAAAAAATTGCTCCAGGGGCTTGCAACGTAGTACAATATATGACCTTACTGGGAGAATGCAAGTTTCCAGTATAAAGGACGTAACATTTCTTACATACTGCTTGACTAAAATCTTTACAAACATTGACTATATTCTATACAAGAAACACTTAACAAGGGTAAAAGGAGAAACAGAACCTGTTAGTCGTTTCTTACGACATGATGGTTAGCATCGGGTAAATTCTTTCTCGTCCTAACCAATATGGGACTCCCCCTAACCCGCGGGGGGTACAGTCCCGTGCCTTCACACTGAACTATCACTGTCCCCGCTATATATACTACTAACCTTCTCGCCTTCAACCACCCATAAATTAAAAGTGTCCGAGAGCTGGACCTTAGCGCGGGGATAAAGGCTTTGGTGGACAAATGACAAAGACCTTCCCACAGTGTGGCTAAGCTGCTGGTCACCCTGCAACTGGCCCTTGACCATCCCTAGCAGGAACACCTGCTGATAAACTGGCTCCGTCCACGGAGAGACATATGGGTTAGGGGGACGGTGCAAGTCAAGCTGGACAGTGAAGGGTAGGGGGGGCCTGGCTGGAGTGAGAGGGCAGTGAGCAGTGTCGATGGAAATGGGATGGACACTCAAAGGGCATGAAAAATGACAAATGTGCTATCAGTTACACGCATTGTTTTTGGTTATTAGCGCAACCAGTTGTTGTTGTTGTTGTTGTTGTTGTTGTTGGTGTTGTTGTTGTTGTTGGTGGTGGTGGTGTTGTTGTGGGTTGCTGCTGCTGCTGCTGCGCTTCTTCTTCTTCTTCTTCTTCTTCTTCTTCTTCTTCTTCTTCTTAGCTTGATGTTCATGTTGTTGTCTGTATTGTTAGTTTGTTACTTTAGTTTAATCCACAGTCAAACAAAGATAGAACATCCACAACTTGAAGCTGTGAGTTTGTCATTCTAACGCATCAAGGGTAAGTTGGGGAAATTGTCTGGCACGCCGAGAGTAGTAACAGTAAATCATAGCTCAGGTGACCTCCCTTATCTCCAGCAAAAGTCTTTGTCTAGATATCGGGTAGCGCGTCTAAGGTCAGACAAAAATACGCTCTGCAACCAAACACAGGAGTAACAGTCGACGATAACACTAAAATGCAGTTCAAGTCTTCTCATTCAGCGTCAATAACATCGGACTGTACGTGGAGTGCAAGACACACACACACACACACACACACACACACACACACACACACACACACACACGTACACACACGTACACACACGCAAACACACACACACACACACAAACGGACACACACACAAACGGACACACACACAAAAACACACACACACACACACACACACACACACATATTCAGAACAGTGACAATGAAAGATGCAGGCCAAGCGTGCAGCTGAAGTCTTGACCAACAATCGGCCAGCAAGCAGGGTCAGTGGTGTGGAGAAGGAAGGAGGCTGGTCGATAAAGGAAACGTGGGTCGGGGAAGGCCCCGAAGCGACCAATTTGTCTGCCACCTAATTTGACCACTACACACCCCGGGGACAGGCACGGATCACCAACTGGACATCGGCTGGGGAGGTGTAGAGAGATACGGGACTGAGAAGCTTTGACACGTTTAAGACGTGTGGGGTGTGCGCGAAATGGGGAAGCACTGATGGGATGTGGAGGTGTTTTTTTTTGTTATGAGGGTAATAGCAGTACCCTTGGGGCGTTAAAGACTTTAAAAGAAGCCTGTCTTAAAACACAAGTTTCTGTTTTTGCATCTTCCGAAGGTCGATGGTTTTCTCTGTAAGTTTTGTCCAAGAGATTCTCCCCGTCTCTTGCTTTCTCTGACGCCTTTTGTTTAAAATATCACAAAAGTGTGATAGCTACAGAACTGTCTCTTTAGCTCTTACCCTCTGTTAAACAAAAATTTTGAAAGAGCTTTATTCCCAAAAAGTCGGTCTTGAGACAGCTCAACGACCTTTGTCCAGTCCGAGTCAATGATTGTAAAGGTCTGCATGGCCGAGTTTATGTATCTCCCATCCCTCCCATATTTTCACCAAGGCTCTTTCTTTGTCAATCAATTAATCCTCCAACACTCTGCATGTCCAAGGGATAGATCTAGCAATGCAAAGTTCATATCCAAAATGGGTCCCAGAGTTCCACTTTCTCCCAGAAGCTCTCGCCAACTCTAGATCCGTCCAAAGCAGAAATTCTCGCCATAACCTTAAAGGCCAACATCGGTATGCGGCAGATGTAGCTCTAGTTTCTCGTGCTGGAAACACTAAATTTAGCTCTGTGGCCTTCTACTAAAACACGGCTTGGTCTCGTGGAGACGGATGTTCGGCTTTAAAGCTCACTTGAAGGCGATCGCCATCAGGTCTGGCTGGCTCTGCCAAAGAAAACCGAGCTCCCTCAACTCGCGCTCTCAGTCCAAACACGAAGGTTTCTTTGGAGTCTACGAGAACCTTCCCCTCAGACTTAAGTGCGGTCCTCTTGCCTTCTGTCCTCCCTGCCACGTATATAAGGCGGGGGACCAGCAGGCAAACAGAGCATGGACAGAGGAGAAGGAGTGAAAAAAGCCCCCCATGCAGGGCAAGCAAATCGCCCTCAGTCATGCTAATCAACAGGCAACGAGAGGTGCGTCTGGGCCCGCTTATTGATGGAACTCTGTCCCACTCTCGTGTCCCAGCGATTTACTCAAGCAATAACGCCTGCAAACACCCCGTCCAGATGCCATCAGACTTCATTTGCAATCATTTGATGTCTGTTGCTCTCTGCCACAAGGAAAGCTCGGCCAAGACAAACTGCACAGAAAGCGGTTTTTTTTTTAGCCCTCGATCTTGCCTCGGCGTCTTTCTTCTTCTTCTGCGTCGTCGTCTTTAGAGTTTATTACATTTTCTCGGGTTAAGAGCGATAACATGTCAAGGGGTGAGCAGTGGAACGCTAAAAGGGTTTCCCTTTACACGATTATTGAATTCACTCTGCTCAAGTGCGAGGATATGTGTTGGTAGCTGCTTCTGTGCAAGGAGATTTTATTTATACAAAATAAATTAATTAATAAATCGGGGCCTTGTGCCATGGCCTTTCACTATTTCTTCTTTCATATTAGCATCATCTTCTTCATCATCATCATGGATTTGGGCTTACAAATAATCTCACGGAAATAATCGAGCTCTTGTACTGAAACAAACGTGTTACGTTAAAAAAACAAACGTGTCCTACAAGTTGTGTGGGTATGAAAAGGAATATTCTTTTGAGTTCTTTTGAGTTACAGTCTCCTGACAACCCTGAATAGTTTGCATTAATATACCTCAGAACAAGCTGTAGAAAAATATCATCATCGTCGTTGTCTCCTTGCTATCGCCATCGTCATAACATCGTCGTCGTCGTCGTCACCGCCATTCCTCCTCCTCCTCTACCCCTTGTTAGGAAATAAATTCGTGACGTGCTAACGCAGCAACCATGTCGACATTTCATGATCATGCAATTAACCTCAATTACCATTAACACCTGTATCCTATAAACTGATCCAACACAACGCAATTTGGTCCATATCTGATTAGACGTGAACAAGCTAAAAAGCCTTCATTAATCGTTTTCCTAACTGACGATTGTAAATTATTCAACACACAAATGCACAAAAATGTGTTTTGTGTCAGTTATTGCTGCATCAGGTATTTACGAGCCGCGATATAGCGTGGATAGAGAGAGAGAGAGAGAGAGAGAGAGAGAGAGAGAGAGAGACAGACAGACAGACAGACAGACAGAGACAGACAGACAGACAGACAGACAGACAGACAGACAGACAGACAGACAGAGACAGACAGACAGAGAGAGACAGACAGACAGACAGACAGACAGACAGAGACAAAGAGAGAGAGAGAGAGAGAGATAAAGAGAGAGAGAGATAAAGAGAGTGAGAGAGAGACAGAGACATAGATAGACAGAGAGAGACAGAGAGACAGAGACAGACATACAGAGAGAGAGAGAGACAGAGACAGAGACAGAGACAGACAGACAGACAGACAGACAGACAGACAAAGACACAGAGAGAGATATTTACGAGCTGCGATTTAGCGTGGGTGATGGGAAAAATAACTGCCAGTAGGACATGCATTCACAGGGATAAAACCAAATCTGCGGCAGTTCAGTCACTGAGCAACTCCCACGATGAAGGAAAAAAGCCCATAAGTTCAATCCACAAGGGGAAAAAACATAGGAAATTACAAGTAAAAACCCTGGAAGGCTTGTGTGCAGAATCGTGAAAAATAGCTTCACGCAAAGAACAACTTGAACAGCAAAGGCGTTAAAACTGTCGTAAACTTCAGGCGCTGCTCTCTCTCTTTTTCTCTCTCTCTTTCTCTCTCTCTCTCTCTCTCTCTCTCTCTCTCTCTCTCTCTCCTCTCTCTCTCTCTCTCTCTCTCTCTATCTCTCTCTCTCTCTCTCTCTCTCTCTCTCTCTCTCTCTCCCTCTCTCTCTCTCTCTGTTTTTATTTTTTTTAGGAATGTAAAGTGCTTTTCTTGTTGTTTCTTTTCTTTGTCCAAGGAAATCTCCAGTGATTTTATTCCCGAATTACATCGTCCGAGATATCGATTATTTTGCCAGTGAAAGAGGCCAGAGTCTGTGGACTAGCTAAGGAATCTGGGGCAAGCAGAGGCTTTGCTTGAGAACTGACTCCGAATCAGCTGCCAAAGATGACATCAAGAGACTTCGACAACACACAACTACTGCAAACGTCAGCTAGTTCTCTCGCACTGATTCTCTCGTTCAGCATTTGCTACTCTCCCCTCCCCTCTCACGCACAAGCTCTCTCTCTCTCTCTCTCTCTCTCTCTCTCTCTCTCTCTCTCTCTCTCTCTCTCGATATATGTATAGACACTTCCTCTCTCCCTCCTCTCTCTCATCTGAACCCCCTTATCTCTTTCTCTGTCTGTCTGTCTGTATCTCCCTCTGTCCGTCCGTCCATCCGTCTCTCTCTCTTCCCCCTCTCTCTCTCTCTCTCTCCCCCCTCTCTCTCCTCTCTCTCTCTTTCCCTCTCTCTCTCTCTCTCTCTCTCTCTCTCTCTCTCTCTCTCTCTCTCTCTCTCTCTCTCTCTCTCTCTCTGTTGCTCTCTATTGCTCTCTATTGCTCTTGCTTGTTTATTGAAAATGGGGCTGTGTTTACCCCGTTATTTTTCTTTTCTTTTATATATATCTTATCTTCCTTTCTTGTCACTGAAGTGATCTTCAGTCGGATTCATTTTGCACCGAACGCCCAGCAATCTCTCTCTCTCACACACACACACACACACACACACACACACACACACACACACACCCCATCCCACCACCCCCCCCCCCCCACACACACACACACACACAAACACACACACACACACACCCCATCCCACCACCCCGCACACACATACACACACTTTCTATTCACACAAAAACTTTAAAAAAATGTTCCGCCAGTGCATTTTCTTCAACAAGAATTTCAATTTGTTGAGCGCCTTAGGCTGATCTCCAATCTTACGGGCGCAGACACACAATTTACAGCGCGTGTGCTCTTTGACATCTTCATCAAAGTGCAGTAGACCAGCAAAAATAGAATCAACCAGATTTTATTTTTTCTTAGGGCAAGCGATGTAATTTTAAAACAGTTCTCCGGAGCATCATAAATGCTGACGCGTAGAACAGATATACATCAACTGAATGGCGTTGCCTGCCAGTTGTAAGTTCAAACTCGGGACGATTCAGATAATTATTCTTGCTGAAATGTGACCTTCCACGCCACATAACTTTTTTTACTCGCTGCAAAAGTTTATAATCCGGCTTTTGTGTCGGAATTGAATTATCAGTCATCAGAGGAATTAAACCCTCAACTTTGTACAATGAAGTGTTTGAAACTTACATTTTGCCCCAGTGAAAGATTCAACACTGGCTTTGTTAACAAGTATTCTTACGAAGCACATTCATTTGAACAATGGTATTTATGTCAAGTAGACGAAAGATGTCGTTGTTGATTAGATGATGGTGATAATGATGACGATGACGATGACGATGATGATGATGATGATGATGATGATGATGATGATGATGATGATGATGATGATGATGGTGATGAATGATGATGATGATGATGATGCTAACTGGGAGATACAGGCACAACGAACGAGACATTTATCCAGAACACTTCGATACTTAGTCACTAACCCTACACCTCATGCTTACTTCTGATAATCCCTCTCTCGCCTGCATCTCCTCCTCCTCCCACCACCACCATCACAACGACGACGACGATGCCGACGACAACAACAACAACTGAAAGAACTAATCCACTGGAAAAGACGAGAGCACGATGAGCAAGTTGTTCATGCAGTACCGCCCGAAACTCACTCGGTCACTGTCCGTTGACCCCTGACCCCTCCCCCCTTCTTCTACCTCCCTCCCCTTCATTATACCCTCTCCCAACCTCTCTGTCCCCCTCCCCCTCCCGCATTCGCACTGGGTGACCAGGACAAAGGAGGGTCACAAAGGGTGGGGGGACCACGCCCGGCCCTTATTAAGGGGACAGAAAGATGAAGTGGCGGAAATAACAGTGCCATCAGGACCTCTCGGTTTTGCCCCTCGCACAAAATGGGCATTCTCTCTTTTCTCCGTCATCGTCCTCCCTTTCCTCTGGCTGTTTCCTCCCGTCTTCTTCCCCCCTCACTTTTTTTTATATATTTTTTCTTTATAGGGATGTGACATATAATTAGCTCTACGTGATCCTAGCGATGCTGAATTTAAAGGTCAAGTCGAAAAAAAGCTGATTACCTTAGATGCTCAAATAAAATCAAGATCAAAATATCTCACTCTCTCCCTTTGTTTCAATATCTGTATCTACCTCTGTCTGTCACTCTCTCTCTTTTTTTTTTCTAACGAGCATGCGAACGCGTTTTCCCCTTCACTTTCACAAACTGGAAAATAACTTCATTTAGTATTGTTCTCATTATTAAAAAAAACCAATCGGATTCAATCCTTGTAAAGGTTGAGAGACATTCATTAGGTTTGCACATTAAAATCATATCCTGCATTGCAATCTAAGAAATTAGACTTTGAAACAAAAAACTACACCGAAACAAAGCAGACACAGAAGTACAACTAAACCAAGCGTCGACAATTATACAATTGGCTCACAGACTCTCATTTTCCTTGTCAGCCCCCGCCGCCTGTCAAAGTCGAAGAACACTGAGAGTCTCTACAACAAGCTAGGAACAGTCTGGAAGTGGCATTAGTGGCAGTGGCTGGGCTTGCTCCTTCACATCCTGGTCGCGGCACCAAAATGCGACTCTCGACGTGTGCAGTAATTGCACGTGACACACGGCACAAGCTCCTTCAGTCCCCGTACTGCACTTTGGAAGAGTCCCTCAGGGAACAAAAGCGACCACTGGAAATGAACTTGGGTTCCCTCTGTTCAAAGCTCTTGGCTGTGAGGAGGGAGACACTAGAGATGGTACTGTTTTGTTGCCTTCTTGCAAACAAAAGCTTAATAATGGAAATTGAATTTTGGTTCTTTCTAGTCCTCCTTCGTCGCCAGCCACTACACACCCTCCCCTTATACACATATTACGCCCACACAACAAACTACAGACAGTCTCCCCCCACACTCTCCTTCTGTTGAATGCTAACTCTGCAATCGGAGATCGAACTGCAGAAATGGTACTTTCTAAATTGACCTTGAGTCAACCAGACAACACAACGAGATAATTGAAAACCAACGGTTACTACCGCACTGACCACACTCTGTCTGTTGGTATTGTTGACTTCACTTTCAAAAGTACTATTGCTGTTGATGACAACACGAGATGACTAAAAACGAGAGATTACTACTGCTGCTTTGCGCTGTGACCAACGCAAGGCAGTGGGGTACTGTTTAAACTCAACTTTCGAAAGTGCCATCCCTGCAGAGGACAATAAGAGATGATTGAAAAGCGTAGGAGTTTCTTTCAAGGCTTCAGTGGTGTTTGTTAAGCGGGTACCAACGCAGGACTGTCAGTGACGGTACTGTTTTTAGTGCACTGACCCCAGCTAGAGAAGTGGGCGTGGAAAAAGGATGAGCTGAAATTACAGCTCGAGAAGGGGACAAAAGATGTTTGAACAGGCGAGGTTGTATCTCCATTTTCATTTTATTATGTAGGAACGGAACAAATTAAGGGATTGAGAACCCTGACAAAATGAATAATTCAAGTACTAAATTATTTGGCGAACTTTTGAGAGAGAGAGAGAGAGAGAGAGAGAGAGAGAGAGAGAGAGAGAGAGAGAGAATGAGAGAGAGAGAGACACAGAGACAGAGAGACTGAGAGACAGAGAAAGACACACAGAGACAGAGACATAGAGAGAGAAGAGAGAGAGATGGTGAGAGACAAGACAAGACAAAATCTTTATTATCGAGGGTAATAGATAAGCAAGAATATTGATGATGATAATTAGTTTTAACGTCCTCTTAGAACCATTTGGCCTATCTTGGGACAGGTAGAGTTAATATGCTTTATGTGGGGACAAGACACTGGACAAACATGCAAACAGAGAACACATATGATCGTGTTATATATCTGGAGGTCTGTTGTTGCGATATTTCGAAATGGGGATGGAAGTAATGATTGTGTACGCGGAATGT
Source organism: Littorina saxatilis (assembly GCF_037325665.1). NCBI lineage: Eukaryota > Metazoa > Mollusca > Gastropoda > Littorinimorpha > Littorinidae > Littorina > Littorina saxatilis. Next base: position 60,175,348 of record NC_090261.1, read on the forward strand.
GGTTGGACTGGAGCGGTTTTGTAGGCTTATTTGCTTTTTATGTATGTAGGATATGTTTATATGTGTGGCTGAATAAGTTATAAAAATTAAAAAAAAAAATAAATAAATAAAAATCTCAATTAATTTTTAGCCAAAGGAAAATATTGAAGCAACTTGCTAAAAAATATATCAGGATGGGGAACTTAAGTTCAGGTAGGAGGGCAGTATGTGCTTAAGTCTTGTTTGATCAATTGAGTATAGCTATGCTTTGTGTTTTAGACGCTTTAGTTGTTGGGCGTGGGAGGGGAGGGGGGGGGGGGGGTAAGGGGTCGGTGGGAGAGAGGATTGAGGGGTGGGAAGGAGGAAAGGGGATGAGGTTTTCAGAACAGATGTCCTATTTCAGCCTTATATATTGAGAGACACAGAATGTTAGGAAACGCTAAGCTTTGGTTCAGTTTTGTGTGTTGCATGTAGTTGACTTATTTGTACTTTGTGGGAAAGTACCGATATTATATTTTGTAAACACAATATTTATGCTTGGACGAGAATGCAGGTGAACTTTCTAGTCCTGTCAAAACAAGTTGTTTACCATGCTGTTTTAGTCGTGAGTTCGTGGCGTTCGTTCGGATTAAGTGCGTCGGCGCTTTTGATGTACGTCATAGAGAATGTCGCTAGTTTAGTCCATGCACGGCTCGTATAATGTAGTTGTATCATGTTCGGTCTGGAATATTCTCGAGATTGAGTATTTACTATATATGCCAGCGCGATTTGAATGTTAAAAAAGCTTCTATTTGAGTTCTGCTACGATGTGCAGTTGTATGTATGGAATGCTAAATAAATCCTCGAACTCAATTTGACGAGTTGTTTTCTGCTGCTGCGAAGACGGGCGACGTAGAATAAAAGAACACAACTATACGACATTTGAGAACTTGTGGCAATCTCAAGTGTCGTGTAACACAGGGTGTATGCTGGCTTCCATTGAAGCGTGCAATGTTTATCTAAAAACTCATGGGGTTTCAGTTTGTGTTCGTTGACAAGGGCGTGTAGGTTGCGGAAATCTTGTTGGAGTGATTGGCAGCGGTCAAAGAGGTGTAAAAAAGATAGCAACTGTCCACATTCACAGAGACGGGAAAAGAACTTGTAAGCGCATCCATCCGTGCGAATTCTGCGAAGTATTTTAAGGAGGGGGTTGGGGAGTGTAGGCCTGTTTTGTTTTGTTTGTCGGGGCAGAATAAGCCAACCATGGGCATTGCCTTCTGTTTTTAATTCTGTTTCCCAGTGACACCAGGCAACTTTGGCCATTTTGTGTTTTGCTTCCGTCTTTGTTAATTATAGGTCATGAAATGCTGCTTGATCTGTGACAGCCTCTTTTGCTGCTCTGTCAGCCATATCATTGCCTCTGATCCCTGTGTGTGAGGGGATGTACATAAGGGTCAGTTCTGTCCCAGAGGCAATGATCTGGTGACAGAGGAACAATATTTCCGTCTGAAGCTCTTCCCGGTTTCTGGACAAGCTAGAATATTGCTTTTTTACATCCAGCCCTCGCCCTAATATAGGGTCAACAAGAACAGAAAACAATATAATCAAAGAACTATCACATCAAACTTAATACATTATAACTGTATATACAGATAAAAATTTAAAAATAAATTGTCATACTGCATTTTAAGTACAATTTCCAATGATAAAAAGTGTCATTTTTTAACACAACTTAATTTAGATCTGCATATTATTGTAATTTTGTTTAACATGCACATACATTTTAACTGAATTGATGAACCATTCAGAACATGTTTAGTTGCATTATGTGCGACATATAATTTTTTGGGAAGCTGTCTGTGTTTGTTTTATGCTTAAGAAAAATAGGCAGTGAGTTCCATAGGACCGCACCTGAATAAAGAAGGCTTGATTTGAAAAGGTCAATACGTGGAGTCGGTGTTATAGTTCAAAATAAAATTATCACGTAATGTCTCCGGTGCATATCCTGACATCACTTTATGCATTATAACACCTTTATTATACACTAGCAGTCAGGCCCGGCTTCGCCCGGGAGTAAGCGGAGTCCTGTAGCAATTTAAGACGCTCGCTATCCCATTATCATTAGCTTTACCTCCTTTGTTTGGATACAAAAAAAGAGTTATCTCCCTTACCTTCTAGAAATTTCCGGAACTGTCCAGTTAATTTTTCTTTCTTCATTTCTTCCCCTCATAGGAGCAATAGCGAGTCTCTAATATCACTGGCATGATGTGCTTGCTACAGGTGAACAGTAGGCACTGAACTGGTCTTGCACCATATAGGCTGTATTCAATAAATGGGAGGTCCATAATCTGAGAAAGGAAACAATGAATCAAGAAACTAAAACCCAGGTGCACATCTGCGGCACCTAGGGAGTGTACGTGCACACTATCTTGTTCCTGCCTCTTGCCATCTCAGAGGTATGGCGACCACAGACAAAAAAGAGTTATCTCCCTTACCTTCTAGAAATTTCCGGAACTGTCCAGTTAATTTTTCATTCTTCATTTCTTCCCCTCATAGGAGCAACAGCGAGTCTCTAATATCACTGGCATGATGTGCTTGCTACAGGTGAACAGTAGGCACTGAACTGGTCTTGCACCATATAGGCTGTATTCAATAAATGGGAGGTCCATAATCTGAGAAAGGAAACAATGAATCAAGAAACTAAAACCCAGGTGCACATCTGCGGCACCTAGGGAGTGTACGTGCACACTATCTTGTTCCTGCCTCTTACCATCTCAGAGGTATGGCGACCACAGACAAAAAAGAGTTATCTCCCTTACCTTCTAGAAATTTCCGGAACTGTCCAGTTAATTTTTCATTCTTCATTTCTTCCCCTCATAGGAGCAATAGCAAGTCTCTAATATCACTGGCATGATGTGCTTGCTACAGGTGAACAGTTATCTCCCTTACCTTCTAGAAATTTCCGGAACTGTCCAGTTAATTTTTCATTCTTCATTTCTTCCCCTCATAGGAGCAACAGCGAGTCTCTAATATCACTGGCATGATGTGCTTGCTGCAGGTGAACAGTAGGCACTGAACTGGTCTTGCACCATATAGGCTGTATTCAATAAATGGGAGGTCCATAATCTGAGAAAGGAAACAATGAATCAAGAAACTAAAACCCAGGTGCACATCTGCGGCACCTAGGGAGTGTACGTGCACACTATCTTGTTCCTGCCTCTTGCCATCTCAGAGGTATGGCGACCACAGATAGACAGACAGACACACACACAGACAGACACTCTCTTTTATTATATGTACTAGCAGTTAAGCCCGGCTTCGCCCGGGAGTAAGCAGAGCCCTGTAGCAATTTAAGACGCTCGCTATCCCATTATCATTAGCTTTACCTCCTTTGTTTGGATACAAACAAAGAGTTATCTCCCTTACCTTCTAGAAATTTGCGGAACTGTGCAGTTAATTTTTCATTCTTCATTTCTTCCTCTCATAGGAGCAATAGCAAGTCTCTAATATCACTGGCATGATGTGCTTGCTACAGGTGAACAGTAGGCACTGAACTGGTCTTGCACCATATAGGCTGTATTCAATAAATGGGAGGTCCATAATCTGAGAAAGGAAACAATGAATCAAGAAACTAAAACCCAGGTGCACATCTGCGGCACCTAGGGAGTGTACGTGCACACTATCTTGTTCCTGCCTCTTGCCATCTCAGAGGTATGGCGACTACAGACAAAAAAGAGTTATCTCCCTTACCTTCTAGAAATTTCCGGAACTGTCCAGTTAATTTTTCATTCTTCATTTCTTCCCCTCATAGGAGCAATAGCAAGTCTCTAATATCACTGGCATGATGTGCTTGCTACAGGTGAACAGTTATCTACCTTACCTTCTAGAAATTTCCGGAACTGTCCAGTTAATTTTTCATTCTTCATTTCTTTCCCTTATAGGAGCAATAGCAAGTCTCTAATATCACTGGCATGATGTGCTTGCTACAGGTGAACAGTAGGCACTGAACTGGTCTTGCACCATATAGGCTGTATTCAATAAATGGGAGGTCCATAATCTGAGAAAGGAAACAATGAATCAAGAAACTAAAACCCAGGTGCACATCTGCGGCACTTCGGGAGTGTTCGTGCACACTATCTTGTTCCTGCCTCTTGCCATCTCAGAGGTATGGCGACCACAGACAAAAAAGAGTTATCTCCCTTACCTTCTAGAAATTTCCGGAACTGTCCAGTTAATTTTTCTTTCTTCATTTCTTCCCCTCATAGGAGCAATAGCGAGTCTCTAATATCACTGGCATGATGTGCTTGCTACAGGTGAACAGTAGGCACTGAACTGGTCTTGCACCATATAGGCTGTATTCAATAAATGGGAGGTCCATCATCTGAGAAAGGAAACAATGAATCAAGAAACTAAAACCCAGGTGCACATCTGCGGCACCTAGGGAGTGTACGTGCACACTATCTTGTTCCTGCCTCTTGCCATCTCAGAGGTATGGCGACCACAGACACACAGACACACAGACACACAGACAGACACTCTCTTTTATTATATGTATAGATAGATAGATAGATAGATTAATCTTTTTTGAAATGGTAATACTTGCAAATTTTTATAATCAGATTCTGAAGGAGTGTGATTTTTTTAACTGCTCTTCTGACTGGCTATTTAAAGGTTTCAAAACATTAGCACTTGCACAATCCCATACAGATGATACATAGAGAGAGAGAGAGAGAGAGAGAGAGAGAGAGAGAGAGAGAGAGAGAGAGAGAGAGAGAGAGAGAGAGAGAGAGAGAGAGACAGAAAGAGAGACAGAAAGAGAGAGAGAAAGAGAGAGAGAGAGAGAGAGAGAGAAAGAGAGAGAGAGAGAGAGAGAGAAAGAGAGAGAGAGAGAGAGAGCGCGAGCGAGAGAGACAGAGGGCGTACCAATCCACTGTTTTTCAATTTCAAAAGTAAATATGAATAAGGATGCAAACCAAACTACTAAATCGCCCAACAGTGTTTACCATGTCAACAAAGGAAACTATAATTAAACTGAACTGAAACAGTGAGCAGTACAAAATGAAGAGCACAGAAAAGCTACGCCCTGAAAAGCCTGAGAAGACGAAAAACCTCTCGAAACGTGTCACGGTTTCTCAAGATATTGAAGCAAAAGTAACAGATGACTTTAAGCAAGGCTCCACATACACATAGTCGAGCAAAACGGACAAAGGTTCTGTTTCTTCTTCCCGGCCTTCTACCATTGGCAGAGTCATTCGTCAAAACGTTTCCTGTCCATTTTTCTTCAGAGTTTCTGCTTCCTCCATCTTCCTATAAACCCTCGCTATGTATAGCGCCGCGTATCGACCTTAATGCAAAACACCGGTCTATTCTCGAATGATACGCGAAACGAGTTTCATATACATTCATCTCTTTCCAAAGGTCGCTGTTTTTCCAAAGATCTCCGGTCACCCAAAACATCGATCTCTTCCCAGACCGCACGAGCATCGAGAGTAATTCCGCAGCGAAAGAGAAGGACCGCAGTAAATGAGGCGAAAGATCCGTATTGGCTCTGTCAAACCGCGCAAGTATCGCATCGAGCGGCGGTCCCTGCGAAGCTTTCTTTTCCCTCCTGAATCGATGAGTATGCAATTTTTCAATTTGTGATAAACAGCAGGAAATCGCCTTGAAGTCTTGTGCTTGTCTGGTGGTGTCAATTAGAGTGAAAGGCGAGGGAGGCGGGATATAAGTGAAGTATCATGTGTCTCCGTGGAATAAAGAAGCGGGGTTAAGTGCTCTCAGAAAAACAAATGTATGAAAAGATGGAAACACGAAATTGGATTACAGCAGACAAATGACAGACCTTGACACTTTCGCTCAAACTGATAACTTTCTCATCAATTCAAGCCCATGCTGATCATAGAGCCATGAATTCAATTTCACAATCGACTAACCTCTGCTGATGTCCCACAATTTTTCATTTGATGTTTTCAAACATATCAACTGACGGATGAGTGCCAAAAGAAAATCCTTCTCAGGACGTTTTTCGACATCATTTTGGCACACGTTGTTATACATATTTTTGCTACCACAAGAAAATACGGAAAAGTCTAAACTTCCTGCCAAAAGTGTACCTGACAGCAGGATCGTACATTTGTTTAGTGGGTTTAAATACTGAAAAGTTTGTTTGTTTGCTTGTTTGATAGTTATTTGTGTGCAACTGCTTTTTGTCACAACTGCGTATCGATAATCCGTTAACGGACACGAACAGTTGTAAGTATTGTGATTGCTCTTAAGAACATATATATATATATTATTTACATTACAGACAGAATGGCTGGACTATTGCAAATATCTAGCTCTGTGATGTAAACTGAATCCACCGTGTTAACGCGTTGGGTCGGCTTTCGTACACGGCTCCTTTAAAGCCACTGGGTTCAAAACACGGCTTAAAGACGGTCTTTCGTTGAGCCGGAAGTCGACTTCGCGAAGACTTCACCAAGTCTTCTTACCGAAAACTCAATGCTAAATCTTCGTGCAGCCAGCTTCGCGAAGTAGACTTCGCCCAGTATAAAAACACGGCTTAACGAAATGTTCGGTTTAAAAACCTGACATAACGCTTCAACGGCACGGGAATCGGCCCCGTGTCAGCCCCGGTCGATGTCTTCACACTGGTTGAAAATCAATAGATCAACGTCAGCATTTAACCTCTTTAGAGCCAATAAAGCCTCCTGACGTCCTCCCGTCGTAAGCTGGGGATCCCGCTCTTACCCATCGCTCAGCCTCAATTTCCGCTCCCTAGACACTAAGTGCCGACAGTCCGCCGAGTTTCGTAAGCCTTCACTGTAGTTAGTTACCAACAAAACTAGACCCTTCTTTTTCCAGCTGACGGAGAGCGTTTTAGGGGGAATACTGTAGTTACCAACAAAACTAGACCCTTCTTTTTCCAGCTGACAGAGAGCGTTTTCGGGGGAATAATAGCTAGGGTAGCAATCTTGAAAACCATCGGGGCGCGCCTGCGAGAATCTTGACAACAGGGACGTGCAAGGAGGTCACTGTAATCACGTGCTGACCTATTTAGACCTCGCCTGTCTGTGCTCAGTTAAAACCGCCAGCCACTACTCCGGCTGTGTCTGAGAGGGCCTGCGAGACAGAGACCCAAGCTTTCAGACAGTCACATCTAGCGTTTCAAGTTCAGGCGAGGACAATGGTGTGAAGGTTTGCCTTGCCAGAAAGAGAGGCCATCGTTTCTTTTGTCGCTGGCACCAAAGATCTGAGATTATAAAGCTCGTTGTGTGCTGATTCAAAACGGTCCCAGTTATGAAATCTGAAGAGGTCGTGGGACCAACTCTGTGTCGTGAGGAGGGCTTCCGATCACAGTCATGGAGTTACTCTTGAAAAATCCATTGGTACCCTTCGTCATTGTTGAGAATGGTAGGTACTTTTTGTTGAGGTACTGACAAGGCATCAATCTGATAACCTCAGTGTCCTATTTTGGAAGGAAGCTATCAAGGAAAAGTGGACCCAGGACCTAAGGAATAATGCTTAGGAGTTCTATTTATCCGTCTCATCGTTAGTTACGGGTAAACACTGCAAAAAAGTACGGAGTACTTTAAGAAGATTAAAACTTCTGACTAAGAAACTTTTCAAAGTTCGCGTCTTCCATTACCACGCGAACCCTGCATTGACACATTTTACCCCAATCTGGTGCAGAATTGTTTTTAGGAACAAAAATAGTCATACTTTCGTACTGGTTTTTTTTTTGGTTTTTTTTTTCTCTTGTTACATTTAGTCAAGTTTTGACTAAATGTTTTAACATAGAGGGGGAATCCAGACGAGGGTCGTGGTGTATGTGTGTGTGTGTGTGTGTGTGTGTGTGTGTGTGTGTATGTGTGTATGTGCGTGTGTGTCTGTCTGTCTGTCTGTCTGTCTGTCTGTGTGTGTGTGTGTGTGTGTGTAGAGCGATTCAGAGTAAACTACTAGACCGATCTTTATGAAATTTGACATGAGAGTTCCTGGGTATGATATCCCCAGACGTTTTTTTCAATTTTTCGATAAATGTCTTTGATGACGTCATATCCGGCTTTTTGTAAAAGTTGAGGCGGCACTGTCACACCCTCATTTTTTAAATCAAATTGATTGAAATTTTGGCCAAGCAATCTTCGACGAAGGCCGGACTTTGGTATTGCATTTCAGCTTGGAGGCTTACAAATTAATTAATGACTTTGGTCATTACAAATCTGAAAATTGTAATTAAAATTTTTTTTTATAAAACGATCCAACATCACGTTCATCTAATTCTTTATCATTTTCTGATTCCAAAAACATATACATATGTTATATTTGGATTAAAAACAAGCTCTGAAAATTAAAAATATAAAAATTATGATTAAAATAAAATTTTCGAAATCGATTTAAAAACAATTTCATCTTATTCCTTGTCGGTTCCTGATTCCAAAAACATATAGATATGATATGTTTGGATTAAAAACACGCTCAGACAGTTAACACGAAGAGAGGTACAGAAAAGCGTGCTATGCAGCACAGCGCAACCACCCCCGCGCTAAACAGGCTCGTTAATTTAACTGCCTTTTGCACGAGCGGCGGATTACGGTCATTGTGAAAAAATGCAGTGCGTTCAGTTTCATTCTGTGAGTTCCACAGCTTGACTAAATGTAGTAATTTCGCCTTACGCGACTTGTTTCTTTTTACATAAATGTTTTAACGTAGAGGGGGGAATCGAGACGAGGGTCGTGGTGTATGTGCGTGTGTGTGTGTGTGTGTGTAGAGCGATTCAGACTAAACTACTGGACCGATCTTTATGAAATTTGACATGAGAATTCCTGGGTATGATATTCTCAGACGTTTTTTCATTATTTTGATAAATGTCTTTGATGACGTCATATCCGGCTTTTCGTGAAAGTTGAGGCGGCACTGTCACGCACTCATTTTTCAACCAAACTGGTTGAAAGTTTGGTCGGGTAATGTTCGAAGAAGCCCGGACTTCGGTATTGCATTTCAGCGTGGTGGCTTAAAAATTAATTTATGACTTTGGTCATTAAAAATCTGAAAATTGTAAAAAACATTATTTTTTTATAAAACGATCCAAATTTACGTTCATCTTATTCTCCATCATTTGCTGATTCCAAAAACATATAAATATGTTATATTCGGATTAAAAACAAGCTCTGAAAATTAAATATATAAAAATTATGATCAAAATTAAATTTTCGAAATCAATTTAAAAACACTTTCATCTTATTCCTTGTCGGTTCCTGATTCCAAAAACATATAGATATGATATGTTTGGATTAAAAACACGCTCAGAAAGTTAAAACGAAGAGAGGTACAGAAAAGCGTGCTATCCTTCCCAGCGCAACTACTACCCCGCTCTTCTTGTCAATTTCACTGCCTATGCCGTGAGCGGTGGACTACGAGTATACGGTCTTGCTGCGTTGCATTGTGTTCAGTTTCATTCTGTGAGTTCCACAGCTTGACTAAATGTAGTAATTTCGCCTTACGCGACTTGTTTCTTTTTACGTTTACATACAGGCACTGAATTAAACATAAAATAAATCCAAGCAGTTTCTCGCTAATCAGAATATCAAAAAGACGCATAACTAGCCAATCAATCAATCAATCAATGAGGCTTATATCGCGCATATTCCGTGGGTACAGTTCTAGGCGCTCTGCAGTGATGCCGTGTGAGATGAAATTTTATACGGCCAGTAATTGCAGCCATTTCGGCGCATATTTACCTTTCACGGCCTATTATTCCAAGTCACACGGGTATAGGTAGACAATTATTAACTGTGCCTAAGCAATTTTGCCAGGAAAGACCCTTTTGTCAATCGTGGGATCTTTAACGTGCACACCCAATGTAGTGTACACGGGGGGAGTTCGGACACCGAAGAGAGTCTGCACACAAAGTTTACTCTGAAATAAATTTCCGCCGAACCTGGGATCGAACTCACGCTGACAGCGGCCAACTGAATACAAATCCAGCGCACTACCAACTGAGCTATATCCCCGCCCCAGACAACACAACTGTTCCACATATCATCATCACAGCTAAACGAAACGCAATGAAAACCCATCACACACAAAAAGCTACTCAACATCAAACGAAAGCAAGAACTTCCCCCTGAAAGACCAGCTAAAGCATAAACCGCGCTAATGGCCCTGTCACACGACCGTTTTAAAGCCTGCGTATGCCGACGTATGGGACATTTGAATAAGTACGCTGGCGTACGTCGAATACGTTATGGGTACGTTTTGTATACGTTAAGAGGACGCTGAAGCACGCTGGCATACGTCGTAGTACGCTGAGCACGCAGCAAAGTTTTGTGCATGCACAAAAATTCTCGACGTATGGTTCATACGCACTGCATACGTTGGCACACGTTCACACACGTTACTTGTACGTTACTCATACGTCGATAAATATCTGTATCTGTAGATAGTGCTGAGACATTCCGAACGCAAGCAACACTTCTGCCGTATAAACAGTTCTTCATGGACACGACATTCTGCACAGAGAGTACAGAACTTACCACTTGATTTACCGTTACATAACAAGGAAGAACTAATACAGTTTCTACTCACCAAATTTGCAGAATTACTTGCCGATTTCCCGCGATTTATAGAACAAATGACGTGATCGCATGGCGTCATGTCTAATAAAACAAAACTTCCGAAATATATCTAATAAAACAAAACTTCCGAAATACGTTCTATCCATTAGCAGCGGCGACGACATGTGATCGTCAGCGATAAGCTGTTGCGCGCAAGACTATCGTTAGGCATACGTTGTGAACGCCGGCAACACGCTAAGCATTCGTTGGGCATAAG
>NC_090261.1:60193632-60196132 GCF_037325665.1 Littorina saxatilis
GAAAATGAGCGGATAGCTGATGTAGGCCTATGTCAAAGGGGGAGAGAGAGAGGGAGAGAGAGGGAGAGAGAGAGAGAGAGAGGGAGAGAGAAGGAGAGAGAGAGAGGGAGAGAGAGAGAGAGATAGAGAGAGGGAGAGAGAAGGAGAGAGAGAGGGAGAGAGAGAGATAGAGAGAGAGGGGAGAGAGAATTGAATTGAGAGGGGGAGAGAGGGAGAGAGAGACAGAGAGGGAGAGAGAGAGAGAGAGGGAGAGAGAGATAGAGAGAGAGGGAGAGAGAGAGAGAGAGGGAGATAGAGGGAGAGACAGAGAGACTGAGCAAGAAAGAGAGATAGAGAGCGAGAGCGAGAGAGAGAAAGAGAGAGAGAGAGAGAGAGAGAGAGAGAGAGAGAGAGAGAGAGAGAGAGAGATTGCAATAAAATGTTACGAGGACTTCAAGATGGTTGGCTAAGGTGAAATTGTATCTGCATTTGATTTCCCATACGACACAAAAACAGAAGTACGCAAGAACAAAAAAACTAGCCAGGCAAAGACATCGTAACTTGACAAGAAGGCTAGATGGAGCCGCAAGTATTAGAAACATAAGCAGTCTGCTTGTTAACGTTCTTAATGTTGTTATTGTTTGTTGTTGCATCAAAGAAAATGAAGAAAACACGCTCAAAACAAGTATTCGAAACAGATAGAAATACGGAGAGAAAAATCCCCCAATGCAATTATTACAGTCCGGCAGGAATTCAAATCACCTCAGAAATACTATACCTGACCGGAGTGTCTCAGTCTCCAATCACACCACGCTCACTGTCTTGACCGCTGTGTTGGAACAAGGATACACCATGATTGTATTCTCTATGAGGAGCGATCGAAAGCACGTGCATCATGGCAAACTCTGTTTCTGTTATCTGACGTGACCCAGTTAACCAGCTATACACGAGTCAGTTTGATATGCTACAGGGTGACCTTATTGTCAAAGTCTGTCTTGTGCTGAGGATAATTTACAACTCTCTGATTAAGATTTCATTAACCTGTGACTGGTTACGTGCCCAGAAAACGGGTCATATCAAAAGGACCGAGTATTGAGCGGCCTGATAACTATAGGTGAGAATCTGTGTCACAGTTAACAAAGCCTTCTTCCAACTCTCTAACCCCATCCAAATCCAAACCAGCCTAAAAACACAAACCTCTCTCTCTCTCTCTCTCTCTCTCTCTCTCTCTCTCTCTCTCTCTCTCTCTCTCTCTCTCTCTCTCTCTCTCTCTCTCTCTCTCTCTCTCTCTCTCTCTCCCCCCTCCCCCACCCCGTCTGTGTGCTTACACTTTTACTTGAACATCGCCAGCTGTGTTTTCGACCTAATAGCGTCTAATTCCCAATGATGAAGCACGTGACGTCAGTCTTGGAGAGCTGATCTAACCCTAATTGAGTTATCCTGAAAGTAGGGCGCTCTCGTTTAATTTTTCATGAGCTCTTTGACAAAGGGCGGCGGGCAGCGCAAGACAGGGAGGGCGGACAAGCATTGTCGGGGAGGGTGTCAGTGTCTGTACACTGGAACCCCATTTTAAGACCGTCTTCCATTTTCAGACCTGGCTTTTTTCATGATGTTCTGTGTATAAACTCTGTAAATGTGCCTCTTTTTAAGACTCTTTAGGGTCAAAACGTCGTATATTGTAAGTTTTGTAGTCTTAGCCTCTTCGTTCACACGTGCATGAGTACAGTATGTTTTGGTCTTTTTATTTCTCGTTCTCACGCGCAGTCACAATTGTTCTTCCGCTTCCATGACTCCCTCTCCTTTGAGGTATGGTTTTCTCGGATATTTGAATGTCTTTTAAGGGGGGTTGCGCTGTCTGTACTGACTGACTACGGTTCTGAAATAAGGGACCTCTTTCCATGCACTAGTCGATGACAGGGGAGCTGGGTGGCACTGGCAGGATAGTGACAGAGAGGATGCTGATCTGGTGTGGGAAGTTCAAATGTCTAGTCTTTTTTGAGGTCGGTTGTTGTGGTTTTTTTTTGTTCCCGTGCATTACTGAGAATATGCCCAGGCTAACAAAGCAACAATTGCAAACAAGAACAAACAGAAAACATGGCATTGTCTTCGTTTAATTTTTGTGCAGCGCATCCATCCTCCCTTTCTGTCCCTCTCTCAGACAGACGTCAGTTGTGCAGCGCATCCATCCCCCCTCTCTGTCCCTCCCTCAGACAGACGTCGGTTGTGTAGCGCATCCATCACCCCTCTCTGTCCCTCTCTCAGACAGACGTCAGTTGTGCAGCGCATCCATCCCCCTCTCTGTCCCTCTCTCAGACAGACGTCGGTTGTGCAGCGCATCCGACCCCCCCCCCCCCCCCCCCCCTCTCTGTCGCTCTCTCAGACAGACGTCAGACATAACAATGAAACTTTATCAGACGTTGTTTCAATATGATAAAACATTCAAAGACTTTTCACCTTGTCTCTCTGACTCCAATATAATGTCTCCCCCTATCTTCTCGTGCTACACATCCCCTTTTGCAAG
>NC_090261.1:60201132-60227722 GCF_037325665.1 Littorina saxatilis
CCACACAAAAATAGATCCAGTGACACAAACCTGACCACACAGTTACGTTTATCCAAATGCGCGTTGCAAAATGTGCGTTTTGAATCTTCTTTTTTCTCTGGCAGTACTGACAATATCGTTATTGAAACAATCCCAGTGCACTAAGGGATTTATAGAGCAAATCTCGAAAATAATTATTGAACTCAGCGCTATGCGCTTCGTTCAATAATGAATTTTCTCGATTTGCTCTATAAATCCCTTAGTGCACTGGGATGTCTCAATAACTTAAATAATTATTAGCCTCAGCTTCCCCCACCTGCGTCCATTAAACTTGAATTGGAAACTGTTTGATGTTAAAACTCAGTCCACATTCACTATCAAGAGACTATTAGTGGGACGGACAAACAACCAAAGAAAGACAGAGACAGAGACACAAAGATGTGCCTACCCCTCCTAAATTCATACAACACACCTAAAACCCAAACCGATATTGTCCCGCCCCTACCTACACCCTCCCCCAACCCCACCCCACGCCTTTCAAAAATAGCATAGCTTCAGCTTTCAAAAAGACCTGCCCCCACCTACACCCCACCCCCCCCCCCCCCCCATCCCCACCCAACCTCAAGCCTCTCCAAAATAGCATAGCTTCGGCTTACAAAAAGAAAGATGAAACAAACCACAAGAACACAACAACTCTTGAAAGATTGTTTTAACAGCTCTTCAGAAATCAAACCCCGTCAATACCACGCAGTGCACTCCAGTGCACAAGTCGTCAATACTTGATCAAAAACTGCGACGGGCAGCTATTACAGACCCTTCATCGACAGCGACACAAATAGAAGTTATGCTTTCAGGACCGAGCCCCCCCTACAAAACATTGTCGCCCCAGTTCCAAGCTAAAACGCTTAATATGTAAATCCCCGCGTGAACAAACAACCCCAGGAGACGAGACCAGAACAAGGGTCTGCGACGGCTAAGTAATTGGGCTCGGCAAATAACACCCTGTTCGGCTGGACTCTTTGAAGTCGCCCTCCAGAGCTTCCCAAACGAATCATCTTCGCGTGCGACATTGTTTGAATAACAAACAACCACTTCTCGCTCACAAACAACGCCGCTGAAAAGATCAAAGGCTTTTACCTGAAACTTAGACAAATGTCACGCCAGCGCTAATCGATAAAACTCGACTGGAACCGACCAGGAAGGAACGGTTTTCGCCAGTGAAAAGGCCGGGGCGGATCGGTATAGATGCAACGGGGGGAAAGAAGTAGAAATAGGAGAAGAGAAGACTGGGCCGAGTGGGACAATGACGGTTACAGTTTGATCATCGTTAAATGACGTCATATCGCCCGAGGGCCGATGCACACAATTAGCATGAAAAGACGGATAAAACTTGTTTTAGTGGGCTTTTTATTTTATTTCTTGTATCGAAAGAAAGGATAATAACAACGCGCCTAATGGCCTGGATGCAACGTATTGGAATAAAAGCGCATAGTGCTTTTAGTTATGCGCTATAGAAATCTCCTTAATACATAAATAATTTGTAGTTGCATGAAGTTTCGTGCAAGTGCCGGCTAAAGCGTGAAAAGCAAAAAGCAATCTATTTTTACTTCATGGTTTCTGAAGTAAAGCATTTAGGCAGTTCAGTTCAGGGCTCGCCAAAGAAGCCACACCTAAAGGGTCTCGGACCCCCTAACATAATGCATAGGGGGTTTAAGGACCCCCTCAGTGGAAACCCAGAGGGTCCAAAGACCATGCAGGATATATATACATTATTCTTGCTTTCGGAAGGCATGCAGATTCCTCGCCGACACATGATCTTTTTGAGCGCTCATTTCAACGCAATGCTGATTTTGGAAGTTATCTGCATGAGACTTTTACAAAAACCTTGTTTGTCTTGTCGGTTTGATTAAATATATATATATATATATATCCGTCGGTACAGATCTTGAACAACAATGTTGAAATACAGTAAGCTGAGTAACGACGGTACGCATGAAAACGGACATGATGTGCGTTTCAGGAACCGCTCTGTTCATGTTTAGTGGGTCGCAGGACCCCCTCCATTAATTTCAAGAACGTTCTTAATTTTTTTTTTTTACTTCTGTATATATATTTCGTATATAAAACATGGTCACAAGTTTGGCGAGCTCTGTCAGTTCCTGGAACGTGACAAACAAATGTATATAAACTACGACGACAGAGGCAACGCTGAGAACTAATATACCCGAAACTTGACGAACACTGAGGCTCCTTGCGTTCTCAAGATCACAGAAGCAAATGACACAAGAAAAGCCTGAAACGGCCAAAGTAGACTGGCAGAAATGATCGAGCGCTCATTTCAGACTGCATGATGCCAACCTCAGTGATTTATGGAATCAAATAATCAACAAGTATTACGTGCATTGGTGATATTACAAACTGGCGCCCTTTATAAACGCTCAACAGGAAGCCGCAAAATTACGCGCGCGCGAGAGAGAGAGAGAGAGAGAGAGAGAGAGAGAGAGAGAGAGAGGGGGAAAGTACGTTCACCTGCACACACCAAACTAAAGCAGTGATTTATGTAATCGAACGACTAACTCCTTCCCAGCATATCAAGGAGCGATATTGCAACATCAGGTAACTGACGCACTCGAAAAAAACACCCACACAAAACAATGCACTCGGCGGTAAAAAAAAAAAATCAATAGAAAAAAAAAATCAACCGCCGATTACACATCGATACAGGAACCGGTGATTGGGTGACATAAATCACAGGTACAATTACCTGCAGTGTCAAATCAAAGGCAGGTGAGTCCGGCCAGCTAGGTGTCTGGGTAGCGCCGCTTAAGAGCTTTGTTTGTCAGACTAGGGCATAAAGAGGCCAATCAGTCACGTCTGCACGACACCCTCGAAATAAATGTCTGGTGTGTGTGGGTGGGGCTGGCTGGTGCGATCGACGGCTGATTGGTTTAACAGGGCCGGACCAAATGAGTTGTAGGGGGGGGTTCCTCCTTTTTTTGGGGGGGCAAATCAGCGAAGTGGCGAAGCCAGGCGCGCGAACTAGGGGAGTCCGGGGGCATGCTCTCCCGGAAAATGTTTGAAAAACGGTTAAAATCTGTGCAATCTGGTGCATTCTGGGCCTTGTTTTGAGGGTTAAGAGCAGCATTGTTTTGGTGCTAAAACTAGTAAAAGTCCTAAAAAAACCACACACTCAAAGCAAGGTACATGCTTTTTCCAGGGGTGGGGTTCCGGAACCCCTGGAACCCCCCCCCCCCCCCCCCCCCCCCCTGGGTCCGGCCCTGGGTTATAGGTCCGGGACATGCAGGGAGCCTCCTGTAAACTGTATCTTGTTCACTTTTCTATGGTTCATAAGTCATGGGCTCTTTTTGTATTTTTTTGTTTCTTTGTCTCTGTCTCTATAATAACTGTGTTTGTTCTGTGTATTTGTCGCGGGATCTTCTTGTCTCTGTCTGTCTTGTCTGTCTCTGTCCGTCCGTCCGCCTCTCTCTCTCTCTCTCTCTCTCTCTCTCTCTCTCTCTCTCTCGCTCTCTCTCTCTCTCTCTCTCTCTCACTCTATATCTCTCTCTCTATCTCTCTCTCTCGGCGAATCCATTCAACTGGCACCCTTCCGTCCCGTTCGTATAACGAAGTATTCTCAATGACCCTCTGTTTTTACACCGCCGGTATAGGGGTGTGTATAGGTTTCACTCGATGTGTTTGTGTGTTTGTGGCGGTGTTTGTGTTCGCAAGTAGATCTCAAGAATGAACGGACCGATCGTCACCAAACTTGGTGAACAGGTTCTATACATTCCTGAGACGGTCCTTACAAAAATTCGGACCAGTCAAACACACGGTTAGGGAGTTATTGGTGGATTAAAATTATACAACGACTTATAGACGGACACCCCCGTTGGTCAAAGGGAAATAACCATTCTCACTGCCACCAACTGAGAAGGTTATTTCCCTTGACGGGGGTGTTTTTCCTATCAGAGGAATTTCTTGTTCCGTTTGATTTCTTCGAGGTGCTTCCACGCATTCTTAGTAGGTCTCCGACTACGCTAAACGGTAGGTCGTCTCCTGAAACGAGTTGGTTCAGAGTGTATAATTTGGTTCAAGGACGGACAAACGGACAGACAAAAAGACAGACAGCCGGGCAAGCAAGGTGGTACGCACGGAGACAGAAAGAAGGAGAACATAAGATGGAATAGACGATGTTCTGAGATAACTCATCGCAAGGTTTTTTTGGTTGTGGTAGAGTTGCTTTTTCTTGTTTCCATAGAAACACTGAAGCTAGCCTACAATATCACGTGTAACTGACCTCATGGTTTCTTTGGAAATGCAAGGAGAAACAAGAAAAAGCAACTCTTCCCAAACTCATAAATACCCGACAGTTATTTCCGGAATCGTCTCTTGTGACAAAATACTGTACGCGCTGGCATAAGCAGAAACCCTAAAATCTTAGTTCATTGCCCACACAATCCTCGCCTTAAATTAACTCGTTTCCGACATTTGAATACTCTTCTCTTTTAAATTATTCACGTGTGATAGGGTGGAGTGGAAGGGGAAAAATAGGCCAGGAAGCATAAATGAGACGCCAAGACAGAGGTTGCGATAACGTGACTTTTTATTTAACATACACCAGAAAGCAGACACCAGAAAGCAGTGTAGTTCCTTCCTCAATATACAGCCGCACACAACTCGTCGGAACTTGAATTACTATCCCGGTCGAAAGTCACTTCGCTGATATAAACCCAGCTCTAAAACGTTTGTTCAACAACTGAACACACACACACAAAGTCTCTCTAAACAATCCTCGAATCACTCCTTCGCCAAAATACAGTTATAATGGCCCAAACTACACTACTTGCATTGATTATTACAGAAACACAAACATCGTTCAACTACAACTAAAACATCACAATCCAAGATACGCACACTGACACGTCTTCACACTTCGAAATCACACCGGGTACTCTTCTAGCCCACGCTATTATTCTGACTCACGCGCGCACCCGTACACACCTACAATTAGCTACAACACACAATAATCCTAGCGGGAGACACAACTTGGGTCAGGGGAAGATAATTAGACAGGGAGTAAAAGAGAGGGACAACAGTACATGAAATCGCCACACGGCTACACACGAATAAGGTGAATTATAGCGTCGTCCTTTCTCATAAAACTTCCTTGCACATTAAAACCTGACTAATCCACAACGCGTGCCTGTCCGGTGGCAGCCCAATAACTGTCTCGTTGGAAACACGTCACAGGCGAACTTTACTATTTTCGTATAGTTCTGCGGTCGAAAGATGTGCTTGCATGGTATACATTCACACAGAAAGGATTACTTTTGTGTGTGTCTCTCTTTGTCTTGCGGGGAGAAAAACCGTGGCAAGACTTGATGTATATATATATATATACTTTGTTTGCCATGACTGGCTATACACGAAGACAAGCGATAGGGGTCATTTTAAGAGCGACCTTTCGTGTACATGTACACAAGAAGTTCCCATAACTGTCTCACTTCCCTGCGCCGTGTGTCACGATTCGGAGATGTTTTCTGTGTCACGAACATTGTGTTTGACATTGTACTTACCTTCTTCCTCTAAATGTTCGCTCCCCCCAAAACGCCACCCCCCACCCCCCCACCCCACCCCACCCCACCCTGCAACTACCGTATACTTTTGGGACGACAAATTATTACTTCAAGCATTGTCGCGTTTATTTATTATCGGGAAAAGCATCAACGGTTTGTTTTCTTCTTCAGTTAATTCAGTTCTGATCTCAACTATGCAGCGCTTTGCGTTTGTTTAACTTTGAAAGCTTGTGTATGCTCTGCCATGTTCCTGCCTAACTCCTCCGTCTGCATGCTAACAGTCCAGCAGAAAATATATAACCAGGTGAGATTCTCCTAATTCATTACAAAAGGAAATTAGGAAAAGGAGAAGAAGGAAGCCACCCACACACGAGGAAAGGAATTTCTGTAGCCCGCACAGGTGTTGCGCTCGTGTGAATGTTTTTGATCACATCTTTCAAGAGTAACCACTTCGTGATGCATCAACTTTTCATTACCAGATTGTCAGACAATGTTGTGATTTCATTAGCGCCAGTTCATCCATACCCCAGTCTCGACCCCACAATCACCTTACCCTCGATCCTCCCCCAGCCTCTGCGACACCCCCCCCCCCCCCCCCCCCCCCACCTTACAAAAATTGATAGTCTCAATCTCAGAATTACCCCCCGCGGGTTAGGGGGAAGAATTTACCCGATGCTCCCCAGCATGTCGTAAGAGGCGACTAACGGATTCTGTTTCTCCTTTTACCCTTGTTAAGTGTTTCTTGTATAGAATATAGTCAATGTTTGTAAAGATTTTAGTCAAGCAGTATAAAAATGTTAAGTCCTTTGTACTGGAAACTTGCATTCTCCGAGTAAGGTCATATATTGGACTACGTTGCAAGCCCCTGGAGCAATTTTTTGATTAGTGCTTTTGTGAACAAGAAACAATTAACAAGTGGCTCTATCCCATCTCCCCCCTTTCCCCGTCGCGATATAACCTTGAACGGTTGAAAACGACGTTAAACACCAAATAAAGAATAGAGAAAGAATCTCAGAATTATTTTTTTAACAGCAAGCACGCACACGAATATATATATTTGCTTGCCCGAGTGACCGCAAGTGCGCCTTAGAATGAATGATAAACTGTGTCAGCCAAGTTTCAGGTTATGCTTATACTTTATTTTGATGCGATATTTTCTGTGAGGGTATCAGGCAGGATTATGTTGAACTTGACAGCACCTTGTTAAAGCAATTCGTGTAAATTGGATACACGGCCACACTTGACTTAATATAATCATCTCGTTCTGTTGTCCCAAGTGATTATGTTGTATTATATAAAAAAAATCTTTATAAAAATAATAAATATTAATATGCATGTTAAAACCAAATCTCGGGTGTACCAGAACCTGTGGCTTGCCTCTCTACAATTATAAACTGAAACGGTCCTGATTTCTGTGGCGCTCAAAACTGCATTTGCGACACAGAAAAACTCTCTCTCACTCTCTGCACTCCCCCCCCCCCCTCTCTCTCTCTCTCTCTCTTTCTCTCTCTCTCTCTCTCTCACACTCTCTCACCCCCTCTCTCTCTCTCTCTCTCTCTCTCTCTCTCTCTCTCTCTCTCTCTCTCTCTCTCGCTCTCGCTATCTCTCTGAGTGTCGTTTTCACTCTCGTTCAAGACACTCGGGATTGCCTAGTAAATTGTCTCAAAGTAAACACAAACAAACGAATTATAATCCACTGCACGTCAGACATCCAAACCACTTCTCGTGGGACACAGCTGTTCACTTTTCTTTTTCAAATTGGCCTTTTATCCCTCGAGGAACAAGAAAGAGAAATTCATTCCTAAGAACTGACATTTATTGTGCTTATCTTGGAGGGATAATTTAATAAGAGGCTGACATTAGCGCGAGCGGATTCACACGAATCACAAGACAATATTGCGGCAACAAAGGAATAAAAACAATATGACGGAACAGAAAGAAAGCAATACCGTAGAGGGCATGGGGTTGGAGGGGTAAGGGCAGGGGGGGGGGGGGGCATAAAGAAAAGAAAACTACAAGAAACAAGTGGTGGTTGATCAGATCTAGTTTATCCTTTGTTTTGATCATGTCATTCTTATAGTAGTGTAAGTGACTTGAAAGAAAACTACTGATTTCTTGGAGAGAGAGAGAGAGAGAGAGAGAGAGAGAGAGAGAGAGAGAGAGAGAGAGAGAGAGAGAGAGAGAGAGAGAGAGAGAGAGAGAGAGAGAGAGAGAGAGAGAGAGAGAGAGAGAGAGAGAGAGAGAGAGAGAGAGAGAGAGAGAGAGAGAGAGAGAGAGAGAGAGAGAGAGAGAGGGAGAGAGAGAGAGAGATAGAGAGAGGATGAGAGAGAGAGAATGAGAGAGAGAGACACAGAGACACAGAGACTGAGAGACAGAGAAAGACACACAGAGACGGATTGACCGGTACTCAGGCAGGTATACGGCAGAGACGGAGACAGATACATATATTTCAGAGTTAATGTAGACTGGACGACAGATGTGCAGGCAGAAACTTGAGACAGACACACGGGCAGACACACGGACAGACACAGGGACAGACACACGGACAGACACACGGACAGACACACGGACAGACACACGGACAGACACACAGACAGACACACGGACAGACACACGGACAGACACACGGACAGACACACGGACAGACACACGGACAGACACACGGACAGACACACGGACAGACACACGGAAAGACACACGGACAGACACACGGACAGACACACGGACAGACACACGGACAGACACACGGACAGACACACGGACAGACACACGGGCAGGAAGACAAACAAAACGTTCCTATACTTTATTTAACAACAAACTAGGGACCACCCAAAATACGATCGAGTTTGTCGTTTCAAAAGGACACGAATCACGAATAAACATGATACACTATAGATATATTTCTCAAAAGCCGCAGGAGTTTACACAACCCTTGAACATGTCCATGCAATATTTGCTTTCAGCCAGTGAGAAAGTTGCCAGGACTCGAAGCGTGCCACCCTACCTCCGTGCCTTTGTCCCGTTCCTCACAAAACCAGCTGATACCTATTTGATCATATTTCCTTAGAGACTGAGAGAGCGAAGAAAAGAGGGCTGACTTTCCGCTTCTTGTGATGGGAAACACCCTCTTCATACAAGTCTTGGGGGAGGTCGTTTTCATGGTCTGCTGTGTTCGGGTTTACTCAAGCGGCGTGTGAAGTGGTAGGTCTTTGCTAGGGTGATGTTTTGAAACTCGGGGAAAGAGGGAGGGTATAACAAATGATGAAATGATGGTATTATGAGTGTCGTTTGCATAAAATGCACATCGCTGAATTTGAATAATAATTGAATGAAGAAAAAAAATACTCAAAAGAATGGTGACCCAGCGAACGCCGGGCGAAAACGACAATGACGTCGGCGATGACTGACAACGAAGACGACGCCAATGAAAATGATGATGATGATCATGATGATCATGATGATGATCATGATGATGAGTGATGATGAGTGATGATGATGATTCAAAACGACATCAAAAAAATAAACCAGCGAGCACACAAAGCATTCTCGACTTCAGAGTAATATAAATTCAGTGTTGAGTAGCAGAAGTAGCTTAAGATGTATTAGTACTAGCAGTAGTTTAGTAGTACCAGTAGTTTTTGTAGTAGTAGTAGTAGTAGTAGTAGTAGTAGTAGTAGTAGTAATAGAATCAGCAGCAGTTGTAGTAGTAGTAGTAGTAGTACTAGTACTAGTAGTACTAATAGTAGTAGTCTACTAGTAGTAGTTGTAGTAGATGCTACTGCAGTACTAATAGAAGTAGGCCTTGTAGTATAAGCAGCAGTATAACCACCAGTAGTAGTAGTATAGTAGTAGTAGTAGTAGTAGTAGTAGTAGTAGTAGTAGTAGTAGTAGTAGTAGGAGTAGTGGAAGGCTGAGGAGTAATACTCAGTAGCGTTTGTAGTAGCATTTATAGTGGGAGCACTAGGCACTAGCCGTACTATCTTATCATTATTAATACTTTTTGAGAAGTAAAAGTTCAGCAATAATACCCAGTCGGAAAGGAAAGCGAGAACAAACGAAACGGAATACAGTCGAGTCAAGGTCACAGTCAGGTCCGAAGACAAATAGAAGAAAGAGATGATACAATAATCACTCTTTCTTAATACACAATAATGATTGTTTCTTACCTTGGCCGCTAATCGCTCAATACATCCATCCACTGATGATCTGCCGTTACTCAGAAGACACGAGAGGTCACCAGTAATCCAATTGCACGTGCTGGCTGGTACTGTCCGATCTTGCACGGTTCACACTCACTGTATCCTTTGGCCTGCTAAGAACACCTGCCACAGAAATCAAAAGGCATCCGTTTGTAGGTGTAAGTCTCACCTTTCGGCACCTGCAGGTGTGTTTTCATTCAGTTAAAAGCAGAAGGTGTTGATGTAAACAAACACTGATGCGACTGTGTCACGAACGCATCAAGGGTGATTAGAACAGCAAAACATAAACCGATAGGTCTTCACCGTATAATCCTCGCTCCACTGGACTTCCTTACAAGCCAGGAAGCTATAATCCTTCCACTTCAGTAATCCCTTCCACAAAGACAACTGTGTAGATTTAACCACACGCGCTTCCTGAGTCGTCTCACTTGAACGAAGTAGGGTGAAACACACACTACTTGAATAACACTTCAAAACAAACCGGCCGACCGAAGAAACACGCTGGCTGCTAGCCACGCGGTTCGGTCGGTGGGAATCGCACCCACCGTTTCCAGCCTAAAACCACGATTACTCCACAAAATCCACAAGCAATTCTCTCCTCATTCACCAGAATCCCAACAAACAACACTGCAGTCAATGAACGCACTGTAGTTTATATATTTTTTCCTTTTCGCTTTAGAACTCAACTTCAAAGCCACAGAGATAAAGAACTTTTACTGAGAGGAAGAAAAAAACACGCACACTGACGCACAAAAAAACAAGGCAGAACTGAAGCACCACAACCGAGTCAGTAGCGGTAGTAGTAGTAGTAGTAGTAGTAGAGAATCCCAAAACACAGAGATTGACACACGCTGGTCGTAGACGATCAAATCGTACTTCCCCCCTTCTTCTCAACGAGAACCGTCCCAGCGCCGCTTGCTTGCAGTTTTGTGCGTGTGCTATCGAATAACGGTCCCCTTTCGCAGCGGATCCCCACCACAGCGCACCACTACTACACCATCGCGGCCGCCGACCGCCACACACGCGAATTCAGTGGTGCGTCTGCTGCCTGCGTCTGCCCAGCGAAGCGGCCCGGCCCCCCTGGAACGGGGAAAACAGTCATATTCTTCATCGACTTCGGCCTCAGCAGTTCTCAGTCTCGCTTTCAGTTCTGTCTCGCTTTCAGTTCTCAGTCTCGCTTTCAGTTCTTTCTCTCCGAGTTCATCCAGGCATCATATTATGTCTCTTTCTCTCTGTCTCTGTCTGTCTGTCTGTCTCTCTGTCTGTCTGTCCGGGTGTGTTCAGTCTCGCTTTCAGTTCTTTCTCTCCGAGTTCATCCAGGCATCATAATTATTATGTCTCTTTCTCTCTGTTTCTGTCTGTCTGTCTGTCTGTCTGTCTGTCGGTCTGTCCGTGTGTGTGTGTGTGTGTGTGTGTGTGTGTGTGTGTGTGTGTGTGTGTGTGTGTGTGTGTGTGTGTGTGTGTGTGTGTCTCTCTTTTCATCTTTTGATCTGTATGTACAGTTATGATGTGTAAAATTTGCTGTGATAGTTCTTTAATTATTTTTTCTTCTTTTCTACATGTAGTTGACCCCAACCAGGACGAAGGCTGGATGTAAAAAAAAAGCTAATATTCTTGCTAATACATGTATATTACCCTTGATCAGTAATACCCTTGATAATAAAGATTGTTTCTTGTCTCGTCTTGTCCTCTCTCTCTCTCTCTCTCTCTCTCTCCCCCTCTCTCTCTCTCTCTCCCCCTCTCTCTCTCTCTCTCCCTCTCCCCCCCTCTCTCTCTCCCTCTCTCTCTCTCTCTCTCTCTCTCTCTCTCTCTCTCTCTCTCTCTCTCTCTCTCTCTCTCTCTCTCTCTCTCTGATTTCGGAAAAAAAGGATACAGCTACAATCTGGCGAGCAGTGAATGAAATTCTTGATAAATCTAGGAAGGGATCAACCAATTCTCATTCACAAATATCTCCAAATGATTTTAACAAACACTTCATTTCGCTAGCAGACAACCTAAAATCTTGTCTCAATCAGAATTATTCCCTTGATACGGATGATTGTTTTGAAAAATTAAAAACATTCTGTGGACAAAAGTTGACTCAAACTGACACGTTTTCTATTCCTCCTAGGAAAACTGGTAGAACAAATGGCGAATAAGAAGTCAATGGGTCCAGACAAGATTCCAGTCAAGTTGCTAAAACTTGCTTTACCTTACATTGTCGATTCCCTAACTTATGTTTATAACCTAAGCATACAACAAAACGTGTGCCCTTCTATTTTAAAGTGTGCAAAGGTATTACCACTTCCAAAAAATAAGGATCTTACAGACCCAAACAACTTTAGACCTATTTCCCTCTTACCTGTTCTTTCTAAACCCTTAGAAAAGCACATACAAAAACACCTACTGGCATAATTATATGGAACAAATGAATCTGTTTCATCCTTTTCAGTCTGGATTCCGCTCTAAGCATTCCTGTCACACCGCCTTAAGCTCTTTATGCGAGACTTGGCTGTCAGCAATAAACAAAGCAGAAATAACGGGAGCGTTGTTTTTGGACTTCAAGAAAGCCTTTGACCTAGTAGATCACTCACTTCTACTAAAGAAATTAAAGTGCTATTTAAAAGACGACTCCGCCTGTGCCTTTTTTTAATCGTATCTTTCAAAACGGAAACAGTATGACTGTATCCATTAACTGTAAAACTTCGTCTAACGAGTTTGTCAGGAGTGGTGTCCCTCAAGGGTCTGTATTAGGACCTATCTTGTTCTGTATTTATATAAATGATTTACCCCTTCATGTGTCCGATGAAAAAGTTAGATGTGAGTTCTTCGCGGATGACTCTTCTGTTCACACCAGTCAAAAATCTTTGGAATCCGTCAACTCTTCTCTTCAAACAAGTGTGGATGAAATCACTGAGTGGTGCGTTTCTAATGCAATGATCATTCATCCGATTAAAACAAAGAGTATGGTGATAACCACGAGACAAAAACACCAATTAAGTCCTTTACAATTACAACTGTCAGTTGGTTCAACTCAAGTGCAGCAAGTTAGGGAACATAGATTATTGGGTGTTACCATTGATCAAGAGTTGAAATGGCAAACTCATTTGAGTAATATTTGCAAATTAGTATCAACAAATTTGTACCTGTTATCAAAATAATATTAAGGCATTACGCAGATTCTGCAGCCCTCAAAAATTAATGTTCTATTACGACCACATAATGCCTCATATAAACTTCGCATCGACACTTTGGGATAACTGCAGTGATATTCATTTAAAGAGACTCAATTCCCTGCATCGCCGAGCTGCAAAACTTATTCTGCATGAATTGAATAGGTCCACGGATGATAAACTAAAGCTCCTGATTTTCCTCCCCTTAAAAGATCAGTTGACGTTAAACAAGGCTGTGTTCATGTATACAATTCTAAATGACGACTGTCCTAAATATTTGCAATCACATTTCAAACATGCCACAAAAAGATATGGGTCCCAAAAAATCATCCCTCCTATACCTCGCATAGACCTCTACAAATCGAGCTTAGCCTTCTCGGGAGTATTTCTCTGGAACTCCTTCCCCCAACAGATAAGAAATGCAACTTCAGTGAAAATGTTTAAGAGACAGTCACGTTCACACATCATTCGTGAATGAAATGTCTTGTTCGATTGTTATTTTGTTAAACATTTTGTACTAGTGTTAACGGATGTGTAGCTGATCGGAGCAACTTTATTCCCAAATGAAAGGTATAACTATGTCAATGTAATTTTGTAATTTTTGAGTTCTCCTTATGTAATTCCTTAAATGCACATTGTGTTGCATTCCATACAATGTATTTCTGTATTTTATATGATTGAATTTATATTTTGTATGTGCGTCTGTCTTTATATGTGTTGTATAAAGGACAGGTTGGAAGAATAGGCTTTGCCTAAAACCTTTATCCTTTTGTAATAAAGTTCTGAGTCTGAGTCTCTCTCTCTCTCTCTCTCTCTCTCTCTCTCTCTCTCTCTCTCTCTCTCTCTCTCTCTCTCTCTCTCTCTCTCTCTCTCTCTCTCTCTCTCTCTCTCTCTCTCTCTGTTCTTTTGATATTCAGAATTATTGTGTATTTACTCACAAATTCAGCGTTAATGTCCTGATTGCACCTGCATATGTTTTTTCCCCGTTTTGTTTTTATCCATGTATGTATATAATTGTATATACAATACCTCTGTAATTATGTTCCCGTGAAATGTAAGTTGGATTATACACAACTTATTTTTGGCGAAATGTGAAAATAAAATCACTTAATTTGGGATACAACGCCGGATCGCTCAAAATGCGGCGTAGTACTCGGCGAAGATTAAAAACAACCAACAGATATTTCTTTCCAAAGTGCAATGTTTTCTTTATCAGGTGCAGATAAGAAAATCCGATTTTAATATTAAGTGTCACTGTGTTTGTGTTATTAACTTTGCTTTGTTGAAGCCTACTTCCACGTATAATGCGTAGCATAGTACGTGTTATGATTTTGAAGAGATGAAACGCGCTCATCTCTTATTACATTTAGTCAAGTTATGACTAAATGTTTTAACATAGAGGGGGGGAATCGAGACGAGGGTCGTGGTGTGTGTGTGTGTGTGTGTGTGTGTGTGTGTGTGTGTGTGTGTGTGTGTGTGTGTGTGTGTGTGTGTGTGTGTGCGTGCGTGCGTGCGTGTGTGTGTGTGTGTGAGTGTGCGTGTGTGTCTGTCTGTCTGTCTGTGCGTGTGTGTGTGTAGAGCGATTCAGACTAAACTACTGGACCGATCTTTATGAAATGTTACATGAGAGTTCCTAAGAATGATAGCCCCGGAATTTTTTTTTCATTTTTTCGATAAATCTCTTTGATGACGTCATATCCGGCTTTTTGTAAACGTTGAGGCGGCACTGTCACACCCTCATTTTTCAATCAAATTGATTGAAATTTTGGCCAAGCAATCTTCGACGAAGGCCGGACTTCGGTATTGCATTTCAGCTTGGTGGCTTTCTGAAAATCGTAAAAAAACATTTTTTTTTTATAAAACGATCCAAATTTACGTTCATTTTATTCTTCATTGTTTCCTGATTCCAAAAACATATAAATGTGTTATAATATGGATTAAAAACAAGCTCTGAAAATTAAAAATATAAATATTATGATCAAAATTAAATTTTCGAAATCAATTTAAAAACACTTTCATCTTATTCCTTGTCGGTTCCTGATTCCAAAAACATATAGATATGATATGTTTGAATTAAAAACACGCTCAGAAAGTTAAAACGAAGAGAGGTACAGAAAAGCGTGCTATCCTTCTCAGCGCAACTACTGCCCCGTACTTATTGTCAATTTCACTGCCTTTGCCACGAGCGGTGCGGGACTGACGATGCTACGAGTATACGGTCTTGCTGAAAAATTGCATTGCGTTCAGTTTTATTCTGTGAGTTCGACAGCTTGACTAAATGTTGTATTTTCGCCTTACGCGACTTGTTAAAATATAGCAATAAAGTTGTCCCTTCTATGTTCTTCCTTTATTTATCTCAGACTTTGCATTTCGATCTGAAAGAAACTCCTACCGAACCCATGACTTCTT
Organism: Littorina saxatilis; assembly: GCF_037325665.1. Lineage (NCBI taxonomy): Eukaryota > Metazoa > Mollusca > Gastropoda > Littorinimorpha > Littorinidae > Littorina > Littorina saxatilis. The sequence goes on from NC_090261.1 coordinate 60,216,448, forward strand.
GTGACACTGACTCGGATCTCTCTCTTTCTCTCAGGCTCTCTCACACACACACACACAAACTCATAACGGGACCGGGTTGACACAGAAAGCAAGTCAGCCAAAAACAGAGGCCGCGAGGACACTCAGAAAAGAAGACAAGAAAAACAGGCAGTGTCAGTCGGCAACTACTTATAACGTAGCAGAATGTGAATTCTCATCAAACCACCACCCCACCCTAAAGCCATCAAAACTGAAAGATGAGAACAGAAGCAACATTTTAACGACCATGCAGAGACAACTTATGACATAGGCAGCGTCTGACCCAGAAAGCTAGTCAACCGAGAGACACCGGCGGAGAAAGCGAATGAATGATAAACTGACGATATCGAAAAGTCAAGCATCAGACCCTACTTTTTTTCCTTTTCCTACCCGTTTTCTGCCCACCCCCTGTCACCTCAAATCATATCCCGCCGCCATGAATTTGATAGAAAGATACAGACCCCCCCCCCCCCTCTCCTCTGCCTCTCTCTATCTCTGTCTTACGTTTATGTGTGTGTGTGTGTGTGTGTGTGTGTGTGTGTGTGTGTGTGTGTGTGTGTGTGTGTGTGTGTGTGTGTGTACCGGTGTGTGTATGTGTGTATGTGTGCGTGTATGTGTGTGTGTGTGCGTAAATTTATGCATGTACGAGTGAGAGAGAGAGAGAGAGAGAGAGAGAGAGAGAGAGAGAGAGAGAGAGAGAGAGAGAGAGAGAGAGAGAGAGAGAGATAGAGAGAGAGAGAGAGAGAGAGAGAGAGAGAGAGAGAGAGAGAGAGAGAGAGAGAGAGAGAGAGAGAGAGAGAGAGAGAGAGAGAGAACTACATTATGCACTATCGTCATCAATGAAAATTGTTGAACTCTCTGATAAAACGCTCAGTGAGGCCAGGTGGGCCCCAGCCTTGCCATCAATGCTTTGTTCTGGCTGCGTCGCACACCCCGCAGAATCCACAGAAATCCACAACACCCGCTGCTGTTGTCTTTCAAAACCATCAGCAAAAAGACCCACTGAGCAAACACATTCAGTATGAGTTAAAACCGACAGCACCAGCAGTCGCCCTTTTCTTCATTTCCCTTGCTCTAATGCACTTCCAATTGCTACTTTCCTCGGTAACTGCACAAAGGCACAAACACACAAACACACACACACACATACACACATACACACACACATACACACACACACACTACCCCCCCCCCCCCACACACACATATATATATACCCCACACACACACACACATATATATACCCCACACACACACACACACACACACACCATCCCCGCCATTACCACCACCATCGCCACCAATACCGGCACAATGATCGTTAGATTGAAAAAGAACAAGAGGCGAATCACAAAGGAACCTATACCGTGGCCGTATGGAACCGTTTCATAATGTGTTGAAGACTCGACGGTAGATAGGCTTTATTATAAAGCACTGCATATGTTTTGATCAAGGAAAGAGATCGAATCCGAATAGGATCGAATTTCTGTCACGCCAAGAGACTCGAAGCCGGATGACAAATGCTCGAGAATATTTAAGCAACTCGTCTCTGCTTCCGGGTTTTTCAGTCACCAGAACGAGACTAGCACTCTTCCTGTTCCGTCGCGATATAACCTTGAACGGTTGAAAACGACGTTAAACACCAAATAAAGAAAGAAACTCTTCCTGTTAGGTAACCAGGCCAAGTCTTTAAACAACCGTAACCAGTCATCAATACCTTATAATAATCAATACACATTTCAATCCTGGGTCTTTGATGCTCAAACATCAGTGCAGTAAGCACCGGCACGGTTGGCCTAGTGGTAAGGCGTCCGCCCCGTGATCGGGAGGTCGTGGGTTCGAACCCCGGCCGGGTCATACCTAAGACTTTAAAATTGGCAATCTAGTGGCTGCTCTGCCTGGCATCTGGAATTATGGGGTTAGTGCTAGGACTGGTTGGTCTGGTGTCAGAATAATGTGACTGGGTGAGACATGAAGCCTGTGCTGCGACTTCTGTCTTGTGTGTGGCACACGTTATATGTCAAAGAAGCACCGCCCTGATGTGGCCCTTCGTGGTCGGCTGGGCGTTAAGCAAACAAACAAACAAACAAGTGCAGTAGGCGTGATGTAAAACGGCTTCAAGACTTCAGTGAAACAATTTTTTCACCTTGATAGATTACTTACCTGCAATTACTTCAAAGAACTTCCACGTGGTTTAAATTATTGACCACAAGGTTGTGAGTATATAAGTTTCCTACTATTTAGTGCTAGCCTTCTCTACGGCGGCTGCACTAACTAATTGATCAACTATATCGATGAAATGTCATCGCGAGGTGAAACGGCTTCAAGACTCCAGTGAAACAACTTTCTTACCTTGATGGATTACTGACCTGCAATCACTGCAAAGAACTTCCACGTGGTTTAGATTCTTTTTTTTTATTTTATTTTTTTTATTTGCCAAGCACATCATCGTGGGGCTTTTAATCCATAACATGCATCCGTCTACAATGTATCTTCATTCATCCTTCAACATGTATAATAAATATGTAAATGGCAAGTATACAAGACATACAACATTAGGACCTAACCGACAGACGGACATATAACATACCGACAATACTGATAAAAAAGGGAGAGAGAGAGAGAGAGAGAGAGAGAGAGAGAGAGAGAGAGAGAGAGAGAGAGAGAGAGAGAGAGAGAGAGAGAGAGAGAGAGAGAGAGATGGTTTAGATTCTTGACCGCAAGGCTGCGAGTATATGTAAGTGTCCTACTATTCATTGCTGGACTTCTCAACGGCGGCTGCACAGATTGTTTATACGAGTTACTCCATCATTGCAGCAGCATCACTGCGTGAAACGGCTTCAAGACTCCATGGCAGTAAACCAACTTGTTTTTACCTTGCCGATGGATCGCTGGCCTGCAATCCCTTCAAAGAGTTTGAACGACTTGATGGTTATACATTATTGACCTGCAGAGCAGTGCATTTTACATGATTCTATTACTATTCAGTGTTAGCCCTATCTACGGCGGCAGCACAAATTCATCTACTCGATTATTGTAATACCATCGCGAGGTGACACGACTTCAAGGCTCCGTTAAAACAACCTACTTACCATGATAGATTACTCATCTCCAGTGCATTCAGTGAGTTTTCCTAGTTAAATTATTGACCACAGGGTTGCGCATATTGCACGATGTACTCCCCAACGGCAACTGCATATATGGATCTTCTCTATCCTTGCAGTATATAGTAGCTTCTGCATGGCTCGAATCATCCCTGTTCTTCTAGCTCGCCGCGGCGTGGGCATGGAAAAAAGAAAAATCGAAATTTAAAAATTAAAATGTTCTCCTCTCTTTTTTGTCTCCAAAGTTTTTGTTCGTGAGGAAGTGAGTCTGAGTCATCGTAGTCGTTCTCTTGTCTGTGCAAGGCTAGGACGCGATGCACGGCCATTGATTAAAGTCGAGGTGCACACTGTCCCTTTTTCCCTCTCACCTGCGACTCAATGCAAACAGTGCCGCCGTTTCCACCGTTCCGTGTAGATACGCTTGGCTGCACAAATTAAACAGTGTATTTTTTCCTAAATAAATGAAATGTTGTCACGTGTGTCGGATTCTGTTCGCTTTCATGCATGCAGGAAAGGACTCACATGTATGGGAGCCGATTTAAGACTGCTGCAAAAGCTTAACAAAGAGCTCTTAATTGTTCTCAGTCATTACTGTCATCGTCAGTTTAAGTTCCTTTCTTTGTAATTGTGTGTCAGTGTTACGCAGAGAGGAATATTTTCCGAAGCATTTTGGTTCATTATCATTATTGTAACGGCCAGTCACTGTTCCGGCCTTTTTATCCTTCGGCTTTTGCGCTAACTTGGAAACAACGTTTCACTGATTCCTTCCTTCACAAAAAAAAATAAAAAATGCGAAAGTCTCAAATACAGGTTATATATTGATTTGTGTATTTCCGAGCATAGCTTCTGTAAATTTTCAATAAATTAAACAGTGTATTTGTTACTAAATAAATGAAATGATGCATATAGTTTGATTCTGTTCGCTTGTATGTATGGATGCGTGCGCGCTCACGCATGTGCAGTGTGTATGGTTCGTGTGTGCGTTCGTGCTTGCGTGCGTGTATGCCTGCACGCGTGCTTGAGTGCGCGTGAGTGTGAGTATATCTGTACCTATCTCGTTGCAGCTACTTCTGCCGCTGCTGCTGCTTCTGCTGCTTCTGCTGCTGCTGAGGAGGAGGATGATGATGATGATAACAGAATTGTTGGTGCGAACGATGTCTCTTGTTTGCAGTCTCAGCCAAACTATATACACAGCGAAAATGCCAAAACATGCAATATTGTCTATGCTGCTATCACAATAATGTGGCATTCACTTACTGCCTGCAGCCGAAACAAGCCGGCTCTATCGCTGTCCAGAATGGTTACCGCAAACACAAGCACTGTCCGATATGATTACACACACATGAGCACAACAAACACGAGCCTCAGCCTTGAGAACAGTTCAAACAGCTACACCACTGTGGCCCTCCATAGGATCAGCCAAAAGACAACATTATCGCTGACCCATTCGGACACTGACCTGTCCGAGATAGAGTTTGACCATTCCAGGGACCGCTTATCTCGTTAGGGGGAGGTAGGGAGCGCAAGCTGACAGGGGACCGAGGGGTCTGTACCTTGATAACGAGTTCGCAGGGGTGTGCGGGTGATAGTGTCATGTCCCTGAACGCTTCATCTGTTCCTACTTTTGCCTTGGGAGCTCAGAAGCGGGAAGAATATATTTATCTCTTTCTCTGTTCCTGTGTGTGTGTGTGTGTGTATGTGTGTGCGTGTGTGTGTGTGCGTGAGTGTGTGTGTGTGTCTCACTTCTCTCTCTCTCTCTCTCTCTCTCTCTCTCTCTCTCTCTCTCTCTCTCTCTCTCTCTCTCTCTCTCTCTCTCTCTCTCTTTGCCCGTCCCGTGTTTGCGCGCTTGTTGCAGATCCTCCACTTCTACACATATAACAGGCAGTGGAGTTGCTCTACCACCACAGATTTCCCACTGTTTCGCCAAAATCAGTGTAATATTTGGGTACAACAGTCCAAGTGCAGGTTGTCCAATTAATTCAGAGACTACGGGTTGTCTCTATGGACCTGATACCGGTCTGGAATAGCATTAAAATGTCGAAGAGGCGATTAATAATAATAACCTTGGACCTGATACAACACAAACTATTATACTTGACTCCCAAGTGTTTCGAAATACATTGTCCTCATTGTTATTGGCGGGGATGTAGCTCAGTCGGTAGCGCGCTGGATTTGTATCCAGTTGGCCGCTGTCAGCGTGAGTTCGTCCCCACGTTCGGCGAGAGATGTATTTCTCAGAGTCAACTTTGTGCAGACTCTCCTCGGTGTCCGAACACCACCGTGTGTACACGCAAGCACAAGACCAAGTGCGCACGAAAAAGATCCTGTAATCCATGTCAGAGTTCGGTTGGTCATAGAAACACGAACATACCCAGCATGTTTCCTCCGAAAACGGCGTATGGCTGCCTAAATGGCGGGGTAAAAAACGGTCATACACGTAAAATTCCACTCATGCAAAAAACACGAGTGTACGTGGGAGTTTCAGTCCACGAATGCAGAAGAAGAAGAAGTCCTCATAGGTCTCACTGGTCATGCATCTCTGTGTAAGTGGCTTCAAACAGTGACTCACTATCAAAACCAAAATCCATCAAAACAAACTGGGAATTTGGCTCCAAAAAGTGACTCATCTAAACCAAATTCCATCAGAACCAAGTGGGAATGCACAACGACCAGGACGGCTTATGCCAGTATGTAGTACAAGGGTCCAGCGGAGATTCAAACTGGAACTTTATAGAAGCTTCTCTAAACCCTTACCTAATCCTCAGCAGGCCCTTGGATTGCCCTTGTGGATTGACCCCCAAGGTCAAGGCCAGTTGGAGAAATACGATTTTAAATAAATACACATCTGGTTGAATGTGACAGTGTTGGCAAGAAACGCCCGAGAACATGCCCCGATTGGTTTAACCGTGAAGGCGTTAAAAATCGATTATCAATCAAGAAACTGAAACTGATGAAGAGCTACGGCAATTGCAAACATGGCAATGCACTGAATCCTGTTTTGTCGTCCCCGCAAACACGGAATAACTTTTTTTAAGTAGCTTATTTTTCAGTGACAAAAAGCAAATGCTGACCAAACGAACAAGCAATGCTCTCTAATAAGTTCAGTTGTGAACGCTTTAGACAATTCGGGTGATTCCTATTCCTTACACATGTCCTCTTAAAAACAACTCAACCTGATTACTTTCAGAATTGTCTTTTTTCTTATGCTCTCCCTAAACACACACCCTCTCCTTCACTATCTCTCTCTCACTCTCTCTCACTCTCTCTCTCTTTCTCTCTCTCTCTCTCCCTCTCTCTCTCTCTCTCTCTCTCTCTCTCTCTCTCTCTCTCTCAATCCATACTCACACGAACATAACACATGCTCAAACGCATGCAAACAGACGCTTTCCCTTCCCATCTCAATTCGACCCCCCCCCCCCTTCCCCCTCTCTCTTTCTCTTTTTCCTGCTCTCGCTCAATTCTGAAAGCTTTACAAAATTCGGGTGATTCTTATTCCTTATTCCGTCAAATGCTCCTCTCATCATCACCCTCCCCACCCAATCCCAATCCCAAAGGAACACCTCCTTAGCTCCATTAACTTGCAAGCGCACGTGCAAAACATATAACTCCACCCATATAACCAGCAGAAGAACACAACCTCGCTTCACATAGGAACCAAAAACAATACAGAAACAGTAGAGGTTTTGCTCCAAACGTGGTGTGCTTGGATAAGCGAGCGTCGCATGGGGAGTGTCACCAAGTGTGTCGTTACCGATTCCCACTTTGCCGTTCGCTTCCAATAAACAGCAAACGCTTTCCGCCGGAAACGACCGGGGAGTTTCGAAAAACGAGCGAAGGGCGCGCAATAACCTGTGAGCGGCTCTCGGAATGCTGCGGGCCGTACCCATGAGCGTCTGGGGACCCAAAGGATGACGGCGATTTTTGTCCATCGCCTTGAACATCTGACCCTATCCCCCAACATTGACGCAGCGTGATCTGTCGGCTAGATGGGGATGTAATGAGTGTAAGAATCGAAAATCGTTAGTGACGAAGGCTGGAGTTGTTTCTGAATGAGTTTAAATGTTAATTGTTTGTCTCTCGGTTTCTTAACATTCAGCACGTTAAGCTGCTGCTGAGATGTGGGACATCATTCAAGGTCTCAAACTGGGTTGTTGGGTTAAGCTTGGAACTTTTTCTCAAAATGCGCTGATCGACGGATGAGATGAGTGAGATAGAGAGATAAAGAGGAAACGAAAGAAGAAGAAATCACCAGAACATGTTTCCTCAAGAGTGCTGGAGGATACAAGCTTCAATTTTCAAACACAACTTAACAATTTAACCAGATTAGTACTCAGATAACAACGCTCTATTTGGTCGCAAACACATGCCACCAGCCCCCTTTACTAACAAAGCAAGTATTGAGCACCTCATATTCCACTTCCTTGACCAATCCTGTGCAATGAATCACAGGCTAGTGCAACAGGAAAATTGGGACACTGCAGGCCACGAACGTGACATTCGTGACTCTGTTCACTTCTCGTCGAACCAACACCCTGTCTAGTCGCTAAAATTGACACCCCCGTTGTGGGACAGACTGAACGGAATCTCCAAACTCCCGAACGAACAGAAAATGACCGACAGACGATGAGATACGTGTGTTAGAATGTGGCTATGATGACTGAGTGTTGTGCTGGGAACAATTATTTTTGACCGGGCTGGACATTGTCTGAAAGGTGCAACCGATCCTCGCGACCACGCCCCTCATCAGAGAGAGAATTCTGATGTCTAAACACGCACCAACGTGTGTCCACTGTGGAAATCCCAGGGGGTGATTCGCGTGCCTAGATCACGTGTCATGCTGACGATTCCGGGACAGAAAATGACTTCAGCTTTGGCACGTACTTCATTGACAGTCTAACTTCGGTGCGCATGCTCCCAGGTGGGAATCATTGGACGTACACGTTTGCACAGCATTGTGTTCTACTACAACATCAGATTAGCCCGAGGTAGAGGCAACGGTTGAAATCGCGAGTGTCTCATAATTTCGAGCATGTATACTACCAAAGGCACAGTCTATGAGTTCTGGAAAATCAAAGCTATACTTTCACATTCCCATTTCTGCTATATTTTATACTTGTACCCTCGAAATAACGGTCAGTTTTTAGGTAATTTCAGTAACGCGTTCAAGAATCCTGTGTGGTTAAACTGTGCGGCCAATTGTGATGCACGGACGGAGTAGCCTACATGCAACATATAGTATCTATTCCAAATAATGACTGTAACAATCTCGTGTAAAAAAAATGAATAAAACGAAACGGGATGTAAACTGACTGTGACCAGCCAACATACCAGGAACTGAATTATACGATTGACCTAAACATTCTGGTCACTTTGTTTCCTGAAACATACCCAGACACAGACGCCTAAAAAATGTCCCGCTGGTCTGACGGCAGTTGGTCGACCTATGAAGTGATCATAAAGCCACCTTGTCGCTAGATTTGACCCACAATGCGTCACAAACGGACACCAATTAATGCATGTGGTGGATTAATAAAAGTTCATAAAGAAACCATAGCGTAACAGCTTTTTCTTAAAGTTTACAGCGCATAGGAAAAAAACAAGCAGAAAAACACACACGGAAATCGCCTACATATACACGCTCACGGAAACAGACGAGAAAATGTGATACAAACACACACGCACACACACACACACACACACACGCACACACATGTACCCATGTACGCGCACACACTCTCTCTCTCTCTCTCTCTCTCTCTCTCTCTCTCTCTCTCTCTCTCTCTCTCTCTCTCTCTCTCTCTCCTTCAGTGACAATTGCTTTGGTGCCGCCATACTTTCATCCGTACTTGTAAATGGTTCCAGTTGTTGCAACTCTGTTTGAAACCTCATCACTTTTCAATGTTCAAGAAAGCCCTACCAAGGATAGTTCCGCAAGAGGCTCTTTTCTTTTTTTGTCAGCATCACACCAGCAAAATAAAGTACCAAGGACACCTTTGAACATTCTCCGCAAGCTGTAACGCGATCCTTTGATCAACGCCTACACTGCTCACCACGCAGACATCCTAATTATACTTCAAGACTTTAGTACGGTCATACGAAAGTTTTGAAACCTAAAGTTTTGTATTCGACTCTACAGGGGTGTTTCCACCAAACACGGTGTAAAACTTTATGTCTGTGGACCACCCATCTTTTTGCTGAGTCCTTTTGTCCGGTGGGTGATTGGAGTGGATGTACACACAGTAGGAGAGGGTAGGAAAGGGGCGAGCTTGTAAATTGAGAGAATGGTGAAGGCGTTGGAGACAGACAAGACAAGACAAGACAAAATCTTTATTATCGAGGGTAATAGATAAGCAAGAATATTGCTTTTTTACATCCAGCCCTCGCCCTAATATAGGGTCAACAAGAACAGAAAACAATATAATCAAATAACTATCACATCAAACTTATAATACATTATATATATATACAGATATAAATTAAAAAAATTGTCATGCTGCATTTTAAGTACAATTTCCAATAATAAATATGTCAATTTTTAACATATCTTAATTTAGATCTGCATATTATTATAATTTAGCTTAACATGCACATACATTTTAAATGAATTGTTGAACCATTCAGCACATGTTTAGTTGCATTATGTGCAACATATAATTTTTTTTGAAGCTGTCTGTGTTTGTTTTATGCTTAAGAAAAATAGGAAGTGAGTTCCATAGGACCGCACCTGAATATAGAAGGCTTGATTTGAAAAGGTCAATACGTGGAGTCGGTGTGATGATTTTTAGTCTGTTATAGTTCAAAATAAAATTATCACGTAATGTCTCCGGTGCATATCCTGACATCACTTTATGCATTATAACACCTTTATTATACATTAACCTTTTTTGAAATGGTAATACTTGCAAATTTGTATAATCAGATTCTGAAGGAGTGTGATTTTTTAGCATAATAAGCTTAACTGCTCTTCTGTGAAGACTGGCTAAAGGTTTCAAAACATTAGCACTTGCACAATCCCACACAGTGGATGCATAATCAATATTTGACAAGATGTGATTGTAAAAAAAAATCTTTCGCGAGTGGAGATTCAAGAAATGTTTTATTTTTGATAACTGATATATTTTTTGGGAAGCAATCTTACAGATGTAATCAATGTGATCATGCCATGATAAATTATTATCAATCTTTACACCAAGGACTTTGTGGTGAGACACTTCTTCCAATACTTGATTTTTAATATAAAGAGGTGGAATGCTCGATAATAGATTTTGTCGTTTCTGTCTTGTGGTTATTAGCATAAATTTTGTTTTAGTATGGTTAAGAGACATATGGTTTAACTCTGACCAATTCAGGAGTGCATCAATGCTTTCTTGTAGAGTTTTTGATAAATAATTTATGGAATGGTGACTAGAATGAATAGTAGTGTCATCTGCAAACAACTCACAGTTATTATGTATGTACAGTGGTAAATCATTGACATAAATGGAGAACAATAATGGGCCTAAAACAGATCCCTGCGGGACCCCATATTTCAAAGTACTTTCATTTGAATATGATGCATTAGTAAATGTAATTTGTTTTCTATTTAAAAGAAAAGATTTAAGAATATTAATGGTGGTGCATTGCATGCCATATATTGACAATTTCCTAATGAGAAGAGAATGATCAATAACATCGAACGCCTTTGCAAAATCAACAAACAGTGCTGCAGAAAATTTGTTAGAATTTATGTTGGTTAGCCATTGATCAATTAGATTTATAAGAGCTGTATGACATGAGTGCTTTTTGCGAAAACCAGATTGTTTTGGATGGAATAAATTGTTTTTATCAAAATGTGCTAAGGCATGTTTATATATATGTTTTTCCAAGGGTTTTGAAAGTGGTGACAGGATTGAAATAGGCCTGTAATTAGAAGGATCAGAAGGATCACCTGATTTAAACAGAGGGATTACCTTAGCTTGCTTAAATGCTGTTGGAAAATAAGAAGTGGTAATGCATAAGTTGTAAATGTATGTCAAGGTGTCTGTTATTACAGAGAGACACAGACAGAGAGAGAGAGAGAGAGAGAGAGAGAGAGAGAGAGAGAGTGTGTGTGTGTGTGTGTGTGAACATACATTTAGTTGTCTATGAGATAGAACGAGAGAGAGAGAGAGAGT
>NC_090261.1:60227922-60235422 GCF_037325665.1 Littorina saxatilis
AGAAGCGGTCGAGAGAGTCAGCGAAAACTGCAAGAATTGCTGAAATGTTCAAACGAGCGAGGTTTTTGTTGCTCGTTTACTTGGTCTATATTATGATCTAAAAGTTTGTCCAGAGGAGCCTCGATCCCTCTCTCTCCCTGTAATCCTCTTCCTCCCCCCCCCCCCCCCCGATCCCTCCATCTATTCTTGTTTGAGTTATGTCTCAAATGCTGACTGTTAGCAAATGATAACAGACATGTCGAGAAAATGGATATCAACATGAACCGGTATCTTTAAAATGTGTGTGTGTGTGTATGTGTGTGTGTGTGTGTGTGTGTGTGTGTGTGTGTGTGTGTGTGTGTGGGTTGGTGTGTGTGTGCGTGTATGCGCGTGCGTGTGTGTGTGTGTGTGTGTGTGCGTGCGTGTGCGTGCGTGCGTGCGTGTGTCCGTGACGAATTAAAATCGATGAATTCTATTATCTGGTCTCTGATTCAATATTTTTAGTGGGAATAGAACGCATGTTTCTGTCCTTTGGAGAGAAATACCTTTGCAGCGAAGATGAGTTAGTTTCGAAGCAGGAACAGGCACGGTTACGAAATGTAAATCGCTTGTGCGGGCTGTGTGAGCAAATACGCCTATTGTTTGCTCGTGGCTTTGCTGTTCGATTTCATTCATTATGTAGTTCGTTCTTTCTGTTTACATTTATGTGTAAGTTTACCTTACGTGGAATAAAACAATATTTGTTCCATATTTGCGAATTTACAGTTTGCAATCATTTGTGCATTCTGTCGTCACGATTTTAGAATTTGATCGTTCAATAACGATTCAGTCTTTCTATTTGCGTAAGCACATGCTTGTTTCCATGGTTCTTGTAACGAAACAAGTTAGTCACACGTTTCTGTTTATTTCGCTTAGAACTATATATAGCACTTACATTTAAGATTTTATAGTGAATCCTCTCTCTCTCTTTCTCTCTCTCTCTCTCTCTCTCTCTCTCTCTCTCTCTCTCTCTCTCTCACACACACACACACACCCTCCCCCTCCCATGCACTCCTCCTCCTCCTCCTCCGCCACCCTTCCTCCAATTACTACTTCCTCGATAACTTGTTGCTCACTTGCTTGGCCAGCAGTACTTTTTATTGCATTTGGCGACCATCGTCAGGGGAACGACAACGACCCGCCATAACCATGCTGACAGCACCCCGAGGGGGCATTAGAGGTATGAGCGATGGGCGGACCAACAGTTAGCAACAGCCATCAACGCCGGCGCAACAATAAATCCCACTTGCAATCAAGTTAGTCCCTGATTAGGAACTTGTATGGAGAACATGGTACCGGCCCCTAGGGACCAAGGGTGTTCACAATGGCCGCAAACTCCCTCAGCCTGCGCGGAGTCCCTCCGGGCGAAGGAGTAAAATGCTGCATGAAGTTCTTCACACTCCCAAGACCTGGCTGACCCCTTGGGAGCCCTGAAAGTCTCGGGAACAATACTCTTAACCCGGGTTGAAAGTCTTCTGACGAACTTCCTCTCTCACAGAGTATGTCGTCTTCCGTGCAAATATTGGTACCCTTCGACTACCACTCTCGGCTGAATCAGAGTGTAATCTAAAAGTAGCTTCGGGTAATAAAGTCGCTGAATTGTCTTCAGATGCCCTCAGGTTTGAGTCAATTTTACCATTCATTCGCATTTTGAGACAGACAGTGCCTCAAGTAACGCAATGAATTCTGAGCATGTCCCCTTTCCGCCCCCGAGTTCTGGAGCTGACCTAGGTCGTCTCGTTGTTTTTACGAGAATCTCGCGGGAAGACCCATTTGCAGTCGGTCGTGTTGATTCTGTCTCGATAATCTGTGTGAGAAAGTTGTTCTAAGTCTCCTCGATTGGTTGAGTCAGTTCTGGGTCTCGGAAATAGGGTCATGGCCAAGGATGGTGCCTTCGAATTCCGTGCTCTTTGAGAGCTGATGATGGTTTCATACTGACACTGAGGATGTTCCGCACCGCTGGGTTGAAAGTAGGATAAACACAACCACGCGATGACATCTGAAAGGCAGTCTTGGACAGGGGATCGGCTTGATCGTTTCGTCGATGTTTCCTTTTGTTCTGCGCCGATGCAGTCTTCATTCCAATTGTCAAATCTAGTTAGGGACCTCCTGTATGATTTTTATCATGTTGTGTTTTGCGGTTTGGAATCCCTCCATCATTGCGGCGTGTGAGTCATAGATGGCGTTTTTAGAGCTCGTCTGCGTGGATAGCCACACTAATGAATCGGTTTGAATTTATCAGTGGAAGATGCTCAGTCGTTTTATTCGACAAAGAGACACGAACTAAAATCATGAAGACACTTTTTGAAGGAGAAGGATGATGCGGAATAAAATCAGGAAGACAGTTTTGCGAAGGGGTGGAAGGAGGAGGATGCATACGAAAATAAGTTGATGTCCCTGATGCCTTGGCTTCTCCGTAAAATCCTCTGCCAACCGAGAGGGAAATCAAAGAAGTCTGAACCGAGCCTCTGTTCTTTCCTTTTCTTTTATCCCTCTTTCATTTTCAGCATTTCATCGACTTTTATTTTTGAGTTGGCTGTAAAATTAAAGAGAAATGAAGTGGAACCCGTTTTTTGGCGGAATGCACGGCGAGAAAATATTGGTGTGAAGAGGCGGGGGTAGAGAATCAGGAAGGCTAGTGTCTTGCGAGAGTACGGGAGGGGGGGGGGGTGGCGGGGAGGGAGGAGGAACAGCTAGGGGAAGGGGACATTCACGTTAATTGCCGACAACCTCAGGAATCCTCCAGGCAAGAGGGGGAGCGAACTAATCAGATTGTCGGCGTGTCGAGTTGTGTTAATCCCAGCCACAAATCACCCCCACCCTCAACCATCTTCAACACCCCCACCCTCCTCCCCCTTTAACTACTGCTTGGCTAGGCTTGCTTTACTTTGCCTGTAGCTTAGCTGTGTTTGCTCGCAGCGAGTGTCGTCCATTGATCTGTGATAACACGATAAACCTCGTGTCACCGAGGAAGGCGGTAGGGATTTGATAGATGACAATAAAGTGTTCCTCCAGTTTTTATTTTTACCAGGGTCCATAAAACCGAAGTGATTTTGACGGGTTTTTTTGTTTTTGCTTGTGCTCTCTCTCCTTTTCTGGCTCTGAATATGTCTCTGTCTGTCTGTCTGTCTGTCTGTCTGTCTGTCTGTCTGTCTCTCTCTCTCTCTCTCTCTCTCTCTCTCTCTCTCTCTCTCTCGCTTCCATTAACAAGCACACTTTTGAATTTTTTATCTTTATTTTGTTATACTTTTCCCTACATAATTTTGTTTTATTTGATTTTTTGTTTAAATGTTTTCATTCTTCATATTTGTTCTTTGTTTCATGTGTGTATTATAGTAGGGACTAGCTGTAAGAAAGGACCATATGGTATGACGGCTTACTAGCGCCAAAACTAAAAATTAGTAATTAACCCGTGAAAGTTACTAATTTTCACGAGAAAATTACAATTCTGACGGGAAAATTACTAATTTTCACGTGTTAATTACTAATTTTCTAGTGTTAATAACTAATTTTCAAGTGTTAATGTCTAATTTTCAGTTTTGGCTCGCTTCCTGACGGCTTACTAGTGCCAAAACTAAAAATTAGTAATTTTCACGCGTTAATTACTAATTTTCTTGTACCTCGTGACTGTGGGGGCTCAATGCGCATGCGCGACTGTTTCACCTGCCAGAGCAAAACATCCTTCGATTCGAAACTTTTCTGGTCCATAGTTCTTTAATTAGATGTAAATTAACACTAAGAGCTGAGCGCATGTGTAGATAACCGTGACATACAACTGTCTGTCCGAAAACATGTTGAATAACGAATTCTATCGAAAGATATTTGTGAAAGTGTGTGAGTCTCGATGAAGAGATTCGTCTGCTAGTCGTCGGACCTTTTGCACATGTCCGACCGGCCGCCATTTTTCCTCTCTCGGTTCGAACATTTTCGGATCGATTGTCCTTCCCTAATACACTTTTAAGCAAATGTATGAGTGTGGTAGTGGAAACAAATATGAAGTACAGCTGTCTGCCTGACAACTTGTCGAATAAGGAATTATATTGAAAGATATCTGTGAAAGTGTGAGACCACAGCCGATCAAAAGTCCGTCTGCTACGAACAGCTTCGTTTCGAAAGTTTTCAGGGTCGATTATTCTTTTCTAAGATACTCAAAACAACGTTTAGGATAGCGCTATTGCAGAAAACAGTGACATGCATCTTCCCGTCGAATTACTTGCTCGATAAGGCCTTCTATTAAAAGATATTTTAGAAATAGTGTGAGAGTGATGTTTGCCGGGCGTTGAAGCCTCTCAGTGCGGACTCTTAAAATCCGACTACTGTGACCGAAAACGAGGCAAAAATGAAAATTAGTAATTAACACTGTTAATTACTAATTTTCACGTGAAAACGATAACCCTAGGTTTTGGCACAAGTAAGCCGTCATAATATGGACCTAATGCTATCATCCCTCGGTAATAAAGTTTTCGAGTTCGAGTTCGAGTTCGAGTTCTCTCTCTCTCTCTCTCCCTCTCTCTCTCTTTTTTTTCTCTCTCTCTGAAAAATAGGCTACAAGACCAATTTGTCCAAACCTGGCATTCAGAAATAAATAACAATGAGTTTTATTATAATTATAGAATGTATAAAGAGAATTTTGAGTTTGAAAAGTACTTGTCCATCCTGCCGGTTAATTTAGCAAACGCTGTTTTAAAATTTAGAACACTGAATCATAAATTGCCTATACAAAAAGGTAGGACTCTTAGTATTCCCAGACAAGACAGAATCTGTCACAAATGTTCATCAGGTGACCTTGGGGACGAGTTCCATTATATTTTTGTATGTCCTTTTTTTACCAATTATAGAAAACAGTTGTTACGGTGCTATTATTATGCCCGCCCCAATTCAGTTAAATTCAGAGAGCTTTTTTCCACTACAAAAAAGAGTTTATTGCTAAAACTCGCAAAGTTCATGACACTTGTCATGGACTGTTTGAGAAGCGAGTAAAATTTAATTCTCTTTTAGCTTTATACTCCGTTATCTGTTTTGTGTTGTTTGTAATAGTATTTTTGTCCTTATGTTAACTCACCCATCACCCCCCCCCTCCCCCTTCCCCCCATTTCCCATAGTAAAGAAATGTATGTAATTACTTTGTGTGTTTTATTATTATTATTATTATTATTATTATTATTATTATTATTATTATTATTATCATTATTTATTATTATTATTGTTGAATTGTTTCTTGTATTGTTTTTGCTCTCCCTCACCCCTCAACTCCCTTTTCTGTACATAGCCTGATTTCTTTTTGTTTTAGTTCCTTTTATTTGGTGTTGAATGAAATGTGTTTTTATTGTGTTTTTTAATTTTCCATGTACCCTCACGGGGTTTTATCGGAATAAAACTTGACTTGACTTGACTTGACTCTCTTTCTCTCTCTCTCTCTCTCTCTTTCTCTCTCTCTCTCTCTCTCTCTCTCTCTCTCTCTTTCTCTCTCTCTCTTTCTCTCTCTTTCTTTTGTGCAGCACCACCTTTATCACCGAATTCCCATCCCTCGTTGGCGTGTTTGTCGCCCAAAACACATTTCCATACGAGGGTCGCACGCCAAGCTTATTGCTATTCATCGAGGATCGCGTGCAGTCACTCCATGCTCGCTGTGCCGTGACGTCACACGCGACAGTCAAGGACCACCGTCTATAGCAGGTCTCCTGAGAAGTGCTGACAAGCGCAGGTGACAGCTTCCCGCTGAGCCATAGGGGACAGTCTGGTCACGTGTGCCTGGCCCTGTCTGTTGTCTGCTCACTGGACGCACCTTCTGTGGACTGTTTGTCGTTGTTCCCATCAGCTCGGAGTGCAGTTGTCAAGCTAAGTTCAGCAATTCGTTGACGTATGGTATAGCCTGGTAGGCTTGTCACGTAGACAAGCTGCCGGCTTGCTGCAATTGGGTTAGGTAGAATTCTCCAGTTTCCTATAACTGCATTTTCTGCTGTCTTCGTCCGCCAAGTCTTCGTTGATTGCAAACTGTCAGTACAAATTTACATCTGTCAGCCAAATTTGTATTAAGATAAGTGCCGATCCCCCAAAGGCTTGGTCTGTTTTTTGCACTGTACGCTTATGTCATTCTTATTTCATTCCAGAAATGGTAATGCAAAAAACAGCTTATTAATTTTCTTCCGTGTTCACGTGCATGCCTAACTGAATCTAAACATATTCTACTTGTGTACGCTGGCAGTGGACTATTTTTACTGAGTATGAATGTACACACCATGTCGGTAGTCATAATTATCTCGTCGGTAAGTCTATGACGGCCTTCATGATTCAGGCCAGTTTTCTGGAATAAGGTCACGCCAGCATCCATTCTGAGGTACAAACCTCCCGCCATGGTTGTGTCCCCTTCTGTGATTGTCACGACCATTACACACACACACACGCACGCACGCATGTGCACATGCACGCACGCACACACACACACACGCACACACACGCACTCACACACACGCACGCACGCACGCACTCACGCACACGCACGCACGCACGCACGCACACACACACACACGCACACACACACACGAACACACCAGCAAGGAGCAGAAGCAGCAGACGGTGTGTTGGTAGACTGGTCACGGTTCCTGGTCTTTAATTGTTGCCGTAGATCACGAGGACATTCCTGTGGCTAAGCTTGGCGTTGCGAGACGCTCCCAGTCTGGGTCTGGCACGTCTCTTTTCCATGATGCCACAGCTCTGAAACCCACCCACTGAGCTCTCGTGGAAACCCTTGTCACGGCTTAGCTCCCTTCTTTTTGTTGTCTTGCAAAATTTGGATAATACAAACCAAATTATATACATTTCTGAGTCGTTTGTCGAGTATTCTATATCCTGCAGTCGAAGTGTAAAGTGTTGTACTGGCTCGTTCTGAAAATGATGATATTAATTGAAAAAGAGCCTTGAACGTTCAGGACTCGCTTAATAATAATAATAATAATAATAATAATAATAATAAATGAGCATTTATATAGCGCAACATCATAACTTTACAATTATGCTCTTTGCGCTTGACACATTTAAAATTAAAACACAGTTATACAAGCATTTACATCTACATTCATAGTCAACTACATTCATAGTCAACAACGCTTAATCAGTAACCAGCTTTGGGGTAAACAAGAAGAAAAACGAAGAGTAGGTTTACCATCGTTTCAAGTGTCACTTTCACTCGTACCACTGTTTTAACTTCACTATGTATGTGACCCGCATAGCAGACCGTGTGTCCACTTATTTTGCGTCAGCCATTGATTCTTATAAACGGTGCGCTTCGGGACGATTTATTTACGTGGCTGACCACACACACGAGCCAGTCACACAAACTTGAAACATATAGCATCGGGCTCTCAACTGTTACGACAGGATTGGATTGCCATTTGTCTCCAAGGTGTATCAATAAACACGGTGAAGCGTTTTACCTTGACTTTCTTTCACCCCCTGTATGGTCCGCAGCTCCTCTGTGAGCAG
>NC_090261.1:60240422-60303291 GCF_037325665.1 Littorina saxatilis
CTTCATCTTCGTCGTCGCACTGAAATACTCCAATCAAAATCACAATTTGAAGCGCGGTCTTGAAATTCCCTCGATGGCTGGGTTTCTCTGGATCGTTCCGACCCTCTTGAGATTTGAGTTCTTGTGAGATTGAGTTTGATGATGGATGGCGTTTAGGTGACGGCAGATTCTCATATCTGAGGAGCATTCTTAGGATGTGTTCTGTCTGTATGTCTTATGTTTTGTGGTTGCTATTTGTGTGTCGGATGTATTTTCGTTGGCAGCGATGATTGTTGGAGTGGTTGGTTGTTTTAGCAATGATGGTCATTCTTCGTGTTATTCTTGGTAGGATTTTGTAAGTGTTGCCTTATTCTTTTCTATTGATTGTTATTCCATGTTTCATATTCTCTCTTTCTCTTGACCCACCTTCTCTCTCCCTCTCTATCTAGTTCTCTCTCTCTCTCTCTCTCTCTCTCTCTCTCTCTCTCTCTCTCTCTCTCTCTCTCTCTCTCTCTCTCTCTCTCTCTCTCCCGCCCCCCTTCATCGTGTAACAGAAGAAACATGCTTTCTCTTTTATATTCCTTAATGAGGTTTTTTTGCATCACGATTGAAACCCCTCGCGGGTTAGGGGGAAGAATTTACCCGATGCTCCCCAGCATGTCGTAAGAGGCGACTAACGGATTCTGTTTCTCCTTTTACCCTTGTTAAGTGTTTCTTGTATAGAATATAGTCAATTTTTGTAAAGATTTTAGTCAAGCAGTATGTAAGAAATGTTATGTCCTTTGTACTGGAAACTTGCATTCTCCCAGTATGGTAATATATGTTGCAAGCCCCTGGAGCAAATTTTTGATTAGTGCTTTTGTGAACAAGAAACAATTGACAAGTGGCTATGACGGCTTACTAGTGCCAAAACCTCATAATTTGTAATTATCAACGGAAAATTAGTAATTTTCCCTTGATAATTACCATTTTCACGTGTTAATTACTAATTTTCCTGGAATAATTACTAACTTTCACCTGCTATTTACTAATTTTTAGTTTTGGCTCACTTCCTGGCGGTTTGCTAGTGCCAAAACTAAAAAGTAACTGACAGCGTTAATTAGTATTTATGACGGGATAATGGGTAACCCCAGGTTTTGGCACTAGTAAGCCGTCATAGGGCTTACTAGTGCCAAAACCTCATAATTGTAATTATCAAGGGAAAATTACTAATTTTCCCGTAATTTTCCCTTGATAATTACCATTTTCACGTGTTAATTACTAATTTTCCCGGGAAAATTACTAACTTTCACCTGTTAATTACTAATGTTTAGTTTTGGCTCACTTCCTGACGGATTGCTAGTGCCAAAACTAAAAATTAGTCATTTTCCCGTGAAAATTACTAATTATCCCGTGAAAATGAGTAACTAACGAGTGAAAACAGTAACTGACAGCGTTAATTAGTCATTATCACGTGATAATGGGTAACCCCAGGTTTTGGCACAAGTAAGCCGTCATAAGGTGGCTCTATCCCATCTCCCCCCTTTCAACGTCGCGATATAACCTTCGTGGTTGAAAACGACGTTAAACACCAAATAAAGTAAAGAATCACGATTGAAATGAGCATGTCACACAACTAACCCGACCTTTCCCCTCCTCTTGTTGCAGGTGAAGGTCATGCTACGGGTGACAGCTTCGCCCGGTGCGCAGGGAGACGCAAGCTCCCGTTTCCTCACCATCGACCCACACCGGAAGCAGATCACCGTCTTTGACCCCTCGGCCAGCGGTTACGTCACTTCCGCCAACCGCCGCACAGGCATTGCCGCCCCCAAGATGTTTGCTTTCGACGCCGTCTTTACGCCAGACGATTCCTTGGTAAGAGGAGAAACAATATTTTCTTCTTCTTCTTCTTCTTTTATTGCGCAGTCAGATCTTCCAGTCTGTTACGTTTTTCTGTGTGTCGCTTATGCAAGAGGATCTTAAAAAGAATATAGATGATGTGTAGACTGCCAGACGGGACCTTGTCTGCGCTCATTAATGTTAAACTTTGGCTGGGAATGATGGGATACATCTCTCTCTCTCTCTCTCTCTCTCTCTCTCTCTCTCTCTCTCTCTCTCTCTCTCTCTCTCTCTCTCTCTCTCTCTCTCTCTCTCAGTCTCTCTCTCTCTCTCAGTCTCTCTCTCTCAGTCTCTCTCTCTCTCTCTCTCTCTCTCTCTCTCTCTCTCTCTCTCTCTCTCTCTCTCTCTCTCTCTCTCTCTCTCTCTCTCACAGTCTCTCTCTCTCTCAGTAAGAAGAGCTGTCGCTTACTTCTCCATCTCATTTTCTCCCTTTCTCCATCTCTTATGTCTCCCATTTCCTCTTTTATTACTTTTTTTTTCGTGTATCTGGTACTTCCAGCACTCCACGGGAGTCGTCATAGCGTCTCCTTTTAATCTGCACGGACACACGTGTACAAAGTGGTACATGTGGTCCTACTTACGCATTTTTACATTGCTGTGGTAAAAACTGTTTGTATAGACAGCAGGCTTCCGGACAGCCTCTTATTAGCAAGGAGCACGTGTCGGTTTTAGAACTAAGCAAATTGCGTAAGCTATGAGCCACACGGCGCGTTTTGAGCTAAACCCCATGGCTCAGCTAAACGCCATTATTGATTTAAAGGAGGAGTCACCTGCTTTGATATAGTGTGCAGACTTGTTGAAGGGTAGTAGTTTGTAACACTAGAGATGATGCAAAGAAGAGCTTGTTTGCTTTCTCTTAGTCCTTTCCACATACATGTACTTTGAAACAAAAAAAACCAATTGGTTATTTTGACCAATATGAGTTGTGGATCACCATGCACTTCACCGTACAATCTTAGCCAGTCATTGAATCTTTCGGAAGTAGGCTTTGCACCTTTTGACTTCAGTGAACCGTCTCTCTTTTGCATTGAATTTTGTTTTAAAAATTTCACTTTTTGTCTATCGCTTTGTTTATTTGTGGCAATAGACTATCAAACAGCTTCACGACCAAAGTAACCAACATTTCGATGTTCAGTATCGAGGCGTTTTCTTGTTAAGACCACAAAACGGGACGTCCTTAGGATGTTTGACAAACGTAGTCTACGTCCTTCATATTCTACAGAAGAAAAATATATTTTCCCTTCAGAAAACGGTTCGGACAAGTCTAAAAATGTAAGCATGCTGTGCACAAGCGACTGTGCCTTTAATAAGGAAGAGGTGTTTCCATCATACTCAAGCTCGCGGAGGGGAAGGGAAAAAAGACGTTCGCTGAACATCAAAAGCAGCGACATGCCAAGAGCAGAACCCTTCGCATGCAGGCCAAGTGCACAGTTACGACTCTGTCGTATGCATCTCTTTAGGCTCTGCTTTTTTACGTGTTTTTCTCCCCCAAACTCTCTCAAGACTCTCCCTGTTTCCTTCTTCCTAGAGATGTTGGTAAATACGGCAAGCTGTTAGCAAACACCAGAAATGGACGCCGTGCTTATTTCATCCTTCTTTCCTTCTTTTTTTCTTCTTCTTTTCTTTCTTCATTGGTGTGGGTTTCTTGTAGCAAGTTGGGGTTGAAATGCATCATCATGAAAACACGAGAAATGGATGCATAAAGAACACCAAAACCCATTTTCGTTTTCTTCTGCTCCTTCTTTTGTGCGGTTTTCTTGCGGCAAGTTCAGGCCGAAATGCTGTTTCATGGAAACCAAATGTCGAATTTATGTTGTTTTATATTTGTTCCTGAAATTGATACTATTGTGAAGGTTTGAGCGATCCTCATGCAATGCGAATATTATATTCAGTTCAAAGGCCATTTCTTGCTTCCATGCATGTTAGGAACATCTGGCTTAGGTGTGTTTCATTGTTTCTGAACAGAACAAGATATAGCTAGCCATTATTTATAAGAACTTGACAGCATGCGGGGGCGTATATTCCCAATTCACATTTTGTTCGTGGAATAAGTCATGGGTTCATTTTATGCTGTCGGTTTTATCACTGCAAGGACTTCGGCTGCGCCTGTAATAATTTGGCTGTTCTTTGTAATTGTCTCTGTGGCGTTGTCTTCTTGTCTTACCTTTTGATCTGTTTGCTGTTTGCAGAAACGTATCTCTTTAAACCTTCTTCTCTATCTCAGGTCCCCGCCCTTGCATTTTTCCCACGGTATATGTTCTCGCCTGTCCTCCTTTCGTCTGATTTAAGATTTCTTGGCCATTCCAAAGGACATCAGCATAATTGAGCGACGACATTACCTGTCTTGATTTTCACTGAAATGAATAGCGGTATGTCGATCTAAAGCAGTACAAACTTCACCTGTGGCTTGCGCAGTGCACATTTTGCACATTTTTCGTCTGTTTCGGAACATACCTGCGGGGGAGAGAGCGGGGGCGAAAAACCAAGCGAAGACGAAAGATAGGGTTTAAATACTTTGAACTTGGCTCCAGAACAAAGATTTCCAATTTTCTTCCTTGCACTATTCCCTGTTGTAATGGCGCGGAAAATAAACGTAAAATATCCGTGAAGAAGTTTCTCCGGCTCGTTTTCTGATTGCATGTGTGAGTTTGCGGAAGTTCCCCTTGTCAAAACACATTTTAGGCAGCAGCTTTATCTAACATCAGGTGGGGGAGGGGGTAGAGAAAAGGAGGGGAGGGAGGGAGGAGGTGAAGGTGCAAAGGAAACAGGGGGAAAATCGTCTAGGGGTTAAATGTTTTTGAGCAGAAAGAAAAAAGTAATCGTTCAATAGGTTTGTAGCTGAACAGGGACTGCACGCAAGTTTCAAGTTCCGCTGTTGCTTTTACTGTCAACAGTTATATTGTTATTAGTAGTGTGTTTTGCTGATGTTTCTTTTGTTCTAGCTTAGTTTTCTTTTGTTCCTAACTGGCAAGGGCACCCAAACATCTGCTTGTACCCCCTTTGAGAATTGTCAATATGGACGTGGCCCATCTGTTCCAACGATCCGTGGTTTTGTCTGCGGTTGCAGAAGCATTTGAAAACATGTGTATGTTGGTTTAGGGAAGGAGTGAAAGAGATATGTAGCTAGACTGCTGGGGATTGCAAGCTATCAGCGAATTGACTGCACGATACGGACAGACCGCAAAATGTAAGCTGTCTAGTTCATGATTTTCCTAAGTTGTCTGTCTTCCTTCCTCTTTTTCCATGTGGCGGGGAAGTAGCTCAGTTGGTTTTGTTTTGTTTGTTTGTTTGTTTGCTTAACGCCCAGCCGACCACGAAGGGCCATATCAGGGCGGTGCTGCTTTGACATAGCTCAGTTGGTAGCGCGCTGGCTTTGTTGCCAGTTGGTCGCTATCAGCGTGGGTTCGATTTCCACGTTCGGCGAGAGATTTATTTCTCGGAGTCAACTTTGTGCAGACTCTCTTCGGTGTCCGAACACCCCCGTGTGCACACATGCGCACGAAAAAGATCCCACGTTCACAGCGAAAGTTTCAGGGCTTGGAAAACACGAAGACACGCATGCATCATCTCTCGTCTCCAATTATCATGATCGTATTTCGATACTTTGACGAGACAAACCCAATGCTGGTGTGTCGAAGAAGACAGCCAGAGCGGGCTTGTTCGAATCAAAGTATCACACCATATCTTCAACGTATTACCTATACCTGTCCCAATATAGATCAGTTGGTCTAAGAGGACGTTAAACCCTAATAGTCAGTCAGTCAGTCAGTCTTTTCCCATTGAGATTCTTTGCGTTGTTACATTTCTTACCTGTCGACAACTCTTAATGTCCTTTCCTGTACTTCTGTATCAGTGTTGTCCTGTTTTCTTCTTTCTCCAGGACATCATCTTCGTGCGCTTCTCTTCTTCGGTCGTTATTTTGTTATCTTTCTTCCAAGGTGATCTACATGGTTGGGGAATCAGTGGAACACCTGTATGTCCTGTTTGTAAACGATTACTGCCGTTATGGATCGCTTTTCAGTTCTTACCTTTATTGCGACATGCCGTATTCACTACTTATTTTACTGTGCAAACGGTAAAATCAATCAAATCAGTGTAGTGTGTATGCCTATATTTTACATCCAAATAACGTCAAAAAGTAAATTTTCCCGAGTGAGGGCAATTTGACGTTTGCTGTGATTGTTAATGGCTGTTCTGTGTTGTCAAACACGGGCTATTGTGTTGTTTCAAGACGGCATGGGTACAGGTAAAGCCGGAACATCTGTGCGATTCCACGCTCACAGGACTGATTCCCTCCCAGCATGCAATTGCCTGCAAGTCAAGGGTGAGCACTCTGGCGCCAGAGGGCAGCAGGCAATGAGAATAACATCCCTTGAACCGCGAGAGAATTCGAGCGGAACTGTAGAACTCGTCGTGCTATTTTCCCCCCGTCTCGTTTCATTCCTTGGTTATGGCATGTCAGTGTCTGTGAAACATGAAGGTGTTTAGCTCATGTCTGACACTCGTGTGCCGGCTTGCCAAAACCAGCAGTATTAAAATGTGCTTGACTGTTAACAGTGATTAATTACCTGTGAGTGGGGCTGATGGGGTCTATGTCGACCAAAAGAGTGGGATTCCCTGTAGGAGTTGAAGTTTTTCAATAAAACTTGCAAACCATACTCGAATTTCAAAGAATTATCAAAAAAGATCGAAAAACATCAATTTCTACTGATGTCGCTAAGCATCACGTGACTTTCAGCGATATCAGCGAAACACTACAGGAACTAGACCCTGTGGCCCCTACAGGAAATCCACCTACCGGGAATCCCACTCTTTTGGTCGACATAGACCCCATCAGCGTGAGTGGGTTGTAGTCGGCCTTGACGGCGTACAGAGAGAACTGCACACTTTGTGAGCTTTCTCCACGGGGCTTAATTGTTGACTTGAGGACTCGTTGTTTTGTCTCTCTGGCAACGACCAAGACGCACGGACACTTGTGTATGGTGCTGGCCGACCATATGTTAAAACCAACCCCCTCTAGCATACGTACTCTCTCTCTCTCTCTCTCTCTCTCTCTCTCTCTCTCTCTCTCTCTCGCTCTCTCTTTCTTTCTCTGTCTCTCTCTCTATCTCTCTCTCTCTTTCTTTCTCTCTCTCTCTCTCTCTCTCTCTCTTTCTTTCTCTCTCTCTCTCTTTCTTTCTTTCATTCTCTCTCTCTTTCTCTCTCTCTCTCTCTCTCTCTCTCTCTCTCTCTCTCTCTCTCTCTCTCTCTCTCTCTCTCTCTCTCTCTCTCTCGTAAATTCCAGCTCCAAAGAAATAAGAGAGATAGAGAGAACCCCTTGCAACCCCTTCAATATTTCCCTCGATCAGGTATTCAAGTTCAGGTATTCGATCATTTGCAAAATGGCAAATCGTGCGTACAGACACAGCAAAACATGCGCAATGATGGTACAAACACGTTCGCTGTTTTAAAGTTAACCAGGAGGTAATGTTTATTTTCTGTGCCTGTGTTTTTCTGTCTCGCCACTTCAACGTGCTTGTGAATGTTTTTTTTTTTTTTATATATATTCTTAAGTTTGGAACGTTACCAGTCTATCTGTGTTTTGATTTTGCTACCTAGGAGGATTTGTTTTACAATTGTCTTTTACTCTCTTTTCCAGACGGAATTATGTGCTGCCAGTCTTTCGGAGATTGTACAAGCGGTAGTGAGCGGTGCGGATGGCTGTCTATTCACATATGGATATTCTAAAACTGGTGAGTATTTGACCTTATTTGCAGTGCTTGTTCAGGTTGACCGTGTGTCATTCTTTATTTCTGTGTGTGTTCGTGCGTTTGTGTATGCGATTGTGCTTGTCTTTATGAATGTGTGTATTCATGTGACTCGGTCGGTCTGTCTGTCTCTATGTGTCTGTCTGCGTCTGTCTGTAAGTGTGCGTGTGTCTGCCTGTGTGCGCGGACGTTCGTGTTTACGCCTCTGGTTGTGTGTGTGTGTGTGTGTGGGGGGGGGGCGTGTGTGTGTGTTAGTGTGTGTTAGCGTGTGAATGTGTGTGTGTGGGGGGGGGGGGCGTGTGTGTTAGCGTGTGAATGTGTGTGTGTGTGTGTGTGAATGTGTGTGTGTGTGTGTGTGTGTTCGCACGCTTGCCTATGCGTGCGGGGATGCACGCGCCAGCCTCGCAGTAAAGTGATGAGGACATTGATTAGTGACCCAGATTAACTGCATGTCGACGTCAATCAATCTCTCCCGCTTTTTGTGATCTTTTACAAACTTCTTGTTTTTCTTGTTTTCTCTCTTTTTTTTTTGTTGTTGCTGTTCTCATTTTCACTACACTCATTCCTCGCGAGGTCTGCCATTTTCACCTCTTTGTCTCATTGTCTTGTTTGTTATTTTAAAGGGAAGAGAATAATGCCAGGAACAGGAGAGGAGCGGGTTGGTTTCTCTTTGGACTCATGCACGTCAAGTGCTTTTTTTTTTTCTTTTTCTTTTTTTTTTTTTTTTTTTGGGGGGGGGGGGAGACAGAGAGAGAAAGGATGGATAGAACAAAGTGGCGGAGATGCAGGGTGTTAGCAGTGGTTGTTTTGATTTTGTTTTATATTGTGGGAGTGGATGGTTTTGTTTTTTTTATCTCCATAGGGAAAGAGGATTTAATGTTCGCACTAATTTAGTTAGTATTTGACGATAATGTCTCTTTGTCTGCGTTTTTACGGCACTGTTTGTTTATTCTTGTATTGTCTGATTGGCTGGGTGAATGTCTTTCTGTCTGTCTGTCGGTATTGGCTTGTCAGTGTCAGATAAGTCGGTGCATCTCGGCGTTTGTCCCAAAATAGTAACTGTTCAAACCAGTTGTCCCAACAATATCCCACATACTGCAATCCTTAACTCTTAGTAGATGTGATGTTTTGTATGTCTGTGATCGCCTGACACTACATGTCAATTTTCCTTGTTTTTTATCAGGACAGTAAAGTTTTGAGTCTTGAGTCTGTAATGATTATGCCCCCAAAACACATACACCCCAACAAACACCTGGAAACCTCCGTGCTTCGTTCTTACTGTATACGTGCCTGCTACAATGGAATCAGATCGTATCTGGGACACAGTTTAACCCGTGTTAGCTGCTGGCAGCGGCGCCACCTACACAACATGGCAGTGACAGGAGTGGGAAAGATAACTCTTCCTTGCACTCGTGACGTGAACCGGAAGATGGTCAGAATGACAATGGTAGTAAGCCTTTACCACAGGACTGCTGGGGAGTTGGGCATGTTGAAGATTTGGCGGGTGAGGTGTGGAAGGTTCAAGTTTCAAGTTTCAAGTTTTCAAGAAGGGAGGGATGGAGCGAGGGGAAGATAACTCTTGCAACGGTGACGTGTATCAGAAGATGATCAGAATGACAATGGTATAGTAAGCCTTCAACACAGGAGTGATGGGGAGCGTGGGGATGTTGAACGGTTATTGGAGGAGGGGTGGAAGTGAGGGATGGAGCGAGGGGAAGATAACTCTTGCAACGGTGACGTGCATCAGAAGATGATCAGAATGACAATGGTATAGTAAGCCTTCAACACAGGAGTGCTGGGGAGCGTGGGGATGTTGAACGGTTATTGGAGGAGGGGTGGAAGTGAGGGATGGAGCGAGGGGAAGATAATTCTTGCAACGGTGACGTGTATCAGAAGATGGTCAGAATGCGTTTGCCACAGGACTGCTGGGGAGAGTGGGGACGTGAGAGGTGGATCGGAGGGGTGGAGGAGAGTGAGATCGAATTGAAGGTGAGGGGGGGGTAGATAACTGTAGCAACGATGACATGCATCAGCAAATGGTTTGAATGACAATAGCAGTAAGCTTTGTCACTGACAGGAGTGGTCAGAAGCGGGTAAATCAGTTGGAAGGTGGGGGCAGGGTGGTGGGGGTTGGAGGGTGGAGGGTTGTCTGAAAGGGGGGAGGGTGATCAGAAAGGGTAGAGCGGGGTTGAGGTGAAATGTAAAATCAATTTTGTTTTCGGGATACTGTATGAAAGTGACAAGTGGTGCTGTTTCCTGGTGTCAAGCGATGTACTGTTGTTTGGAACTTATACTGCTGCTCTGTCGGGATACTCAATCAATCAATCAATATGAAGCTTATATAGCGCGTATTCCGTGGGTACAGTTCTAAGCGCTTGTCGGATACTGTCATGTACCAGCTCACTACATCCGTGGTCGTTTTGAGAATCAGTCGTAGCAAAAGTTATTGTGTGCAGTCACAGGGACAAGCAATTGTTTGTTTGAAATGAATTGTGTACGTTGGCTCTTTTCTTTTCTCTCCGTAAAACTAAGATATATGATTAGAAAAGGGGAAGAAAATCCGGGCTATACGTACTCTGCAGATGTCATGTTTTTCGTACAGAGTAATAGTATTAAAATCACTTTGAGCTCTGCTGTCGTAAGATAGATGCGAATGGTATTTATGTTACTTGAATGCAAGAATTCGGACAGCCAAATAAGCGAACTAAAAATAGCACGCAAACATTGAAGATTCCCCCCGCGGGTTAGGGGGAAGAATTTACCCGATGCTCCCCAGCATGTCGTAAGAGGCGACTAACGGATTCTGTTTCTCCTTTTACCCTTGTTAAGTGTTTCTTGTATAGAATATAGTCAATTTTTGTGCAGATTTTAGTCAAGCAGTATGTAAGAAATGTTAAGTCCTTTGTACTGGAAACTTGCATTCTCCCAGTAAGGCAATACATTGTACTACGTTGCAAGCCCCTGGAGCAAATTTTTGATTAGTGCTTTTGTGAACAAGAAACAATTGACAAGTGTCTCTATCCCATCTCCCCCCTTTCCCCGTCGCGATATAACCTTCGTGGTTGAAAACGACGTTAAACACCAAATAAAGAAAGAAACATTGACAAGTGGCTCTATCCCATCTCCCCCCTTTCCCCGTCGCGATATAACCTTCGTGGTTGAAAACGACGTTAAACACCAAATAAAGAAAGAAACATTGACAAGTGGCTCTATCCCATCTCCCCCCTTTCCCCGTCGCGATATAACCTTCGTGGTTGAAAACGACGTTAAACACCAAATAAAGAAAGAAACATTGACAAGTGGCTCTATCCCATCTCCCCCCTTTCCCCGTCGCGATATAACCTTCGTGGTTGAAAACGACGTTAAACACCAAATAAAGAAAGAAACATTGAAGATACCAAAGAATGAAGGTAATCCAAAAGATAACAGATAAAAACAAACAGAGACTGAATCAATAACGTCGATAACTTCTCCGCCCACCCCCTCCCATCAAACCCTCACCCCACCCTAGCCCCCCTCCTGCCCCTCAAAAAACAACCGTTCAGTCAACGAGTGGCCGTTTGAATTAATCACCGCGCCTTGGCGGGCTGACCAGCGTGAGACGTGTGTGTTCAATCAAGGTATGAAATCAGGAGACATTTTGTTCATTTCCTCGCCGGGAGAGGGAGAAGCGATATTCCAACATGGCACCCGCTACACGGCGGCTCTGGCATCGGCTTCCTGGGGTTAATAGAAACCTCCTCCATCCAGGGCGTGTGCAGTGAAGGAGAGAGAGAGAGGGCGAGAGAGAGAGAGACAGAGAGAGAGAGAGAGAGAGAGTAAGAGGGCGAGAGAGAAAAATAGAGAGAGTGTGTGTGTGTATGAGAGAGAAAGAGTGTGAGTGTGTGTGAGAGAGAGAGAGAGAGAGAGAGAGAGAGAGAGAGAGAGAGAGAGAGAGAGAGAGAGAGAGAGAGAGAGAGAGAGAGAGAGAGAGAGAGAGAGAGAGAACAAGAACAAGAACAATTCTTTATTTAACGAGGGTAATAGAGTAAGCCGTGATCTGCTTTTTTACATCTGGCCCTCGCCCTAAAGAGGGACAAGTCTAAAATTGCTAAAGAATAAGCAAGTAAAGAAAACTACTGCTACATGATTATAATAAAATGAAAGTAAGAACATATCATCAATTTACATACAATACATTGCTTAAATGAAAAATGTAAGTTCATTTGACATGAGTTAAGAATTATAGAGTAGATTGCATTGACGCAACAAAGCTGTTAATGCCATGTCCATTGACATATATCTATATTGCTATTTCATATGTTACGTGGATTTCCATTGGTCAATTGGGCAAAACTGAGCTCAGTGCAAAAGTGATATCGACGACATTTATTGCTTCCCCACTTCAAAAACAAAAACACCTAAATTTAAAAACAAACAAATATATCTGAAAATGTAATTATCCCAGAATTTAGTTGAGCAAGTGACAAAAGATTTTTTGAAAGAAAAGACATTTTGAAATACTGAAAAGTACAAGAAAAGAGTGAACAAAAAGAAATAATAATCAGAGGGAGGGATATGGAACAGCCAAAACTGAGACAAATACTTTTGTAATTTCTTTACAGTAAATACAAAATGTCCAAAGAATTAGCAATGTATCTAACATTGACTGACTGTGTGATGATATCTTCTGCTATTAGTCTGTTTCGACAGTGATATCAAAATCTCGACCTCCGGTCTCGATTTAGATATCACTGTCTCAACAGACCATAGCAGAAGATATCATCACACAGTCCGTCAATATTGGGTAATATCTATATACGGCTTGTGTGTGTCTGTCTGTCTGTCTGTCTGTCTGTCTGTCTGTCTGTCTGTCTGTCTGTGTTCGCTATGCACGGCCAAAGTTCTCGATGGATCTGTTTCAAATTTGGTGGCCATATTCAGGTAGACCCCGGACACAATCTGGTCGATTAAAATTTTCAACAAGTGCTCTCAGCGCGCAGCGCTGAACCGATTTTGGTTTTTATGGTTTTTCTGTACATCCATTCCCAGTAACTCTTCCTTATCTTCTCCAGTGTTTTGCGCGTTTATCTCCCTTCCTTCGTGTGGCGTCAATCGCGTACGGTGCGCCACTCACCCGGCGAAGCCGGGTATTCGCCTCTACTTCTTCCCGGCGAAGCCGGTACCCGGCGAAGCGGGTAATCATCTTATATATATATATGTATATAAAAATAATAATACATTGTTAAAAAGCATCGGTTGTTGGTTTTAACAACCATTCTAGCGACAACAGATGTTTATTTAGACTTCATGAGATAAGACGTATATCTGTGCTGCTAGTTTGCCGTAGGATTGACGGAAGAGTGTTCCAGAGACTGCTACCTGAATAGACTAAACTAGATTTGAATAGGTCAATCCTAGGCAGAGGCATGTTCAGTCTCATCAATTGGCGTGAAGTTTTTAACGTGAATTTGGAAAATATGGTTTGAGGTACACATCCATGAATAATTGTATGCATAAGGGTACCTTTATTATAACTTAGCCTTGCCTTCAGAGGAAGAATGCCTAAGTTCATGTAGTCTAACTCAGATAGGGTTGTTTTCTTTAATAAGACTACTTTAAGCGATCGTTTATGTAATCTGATTAGTGGTTTGAATGAATTTTCACTTGCCGAGTCCCACAAGGTAGACGCGTAATCAATAACAGACTGAATATGAGCATTAAAGAATAATTTCCTGGCTTCCAAATTGAGAAAGTGCTTGATTCTAGATAATAGATAAACCTTCTTGGACACTTGTTTAGACAGTTGTTCGATGTGAGAGAGAGAGAGAGAGAGAGAGAGAGAGAGAGAGAGAGAGAGAGAGAGAGAGAGAGAGAGAGAGAGAGAATGAAAGAAAGAGAGAGAGAGAGAGAGAGAATGAAAGAAAGAGAGAAAGAGAGAGAGGAGAGAGAGAGAGAGAGAGCGAGAGAGACGCAGACGCAGACGCAGATAATTTATTCAATAGGCCATAGCCCCTTATGAAGGATCGGAGTGTGAACAAATGATTAACGTTGCAAATAATTTAACTCATCAGGTGCAAAAAAGGGACAACATAACAATCGCACAACACTACGGATTAAAACATACATTACACGTTATTTAACTAAGAGGTTAAAACATCTCTTAATTTAAAGGCTTTATACAAATACAAGGATACATTTCTAACAACAGTTTCTTGAGGGGAAGCCAGGAGCAAGCTGAGTCTAAAAGTGCTTGGGTTTTTATAATATTTAAATGGGATAAATTTTTCTCTT
This sequence comes from Littorina saxatilis, assembly GCF_037325665.1. Taxonomy (NCBI): domain Eukaryota; kingdom Metazoa; phylum Mollusca; class Gastropoda; order Littorinimorpha; family Littorinidae; genus Littorina; species Littorina saxatilis. Next base: position 60,254,300 of record NC_090261.1, read on the forward strand.
AATCTGTTTAAGTATGGACAACACAAAACAAAATGGACTTCATCATCTTGCTTTACTTTACAAAGGGGACACATTAACTGATCGGCATCATGCTGTTTATATCGGTTAGCATGCACATTTATTTCTGAAATACCGGAGGGAGGGAGGGAAAGGGGGGAGGGAGATCGAGAGAGAGAGAGAGAGAGAGAGAGAGAGAGAGAGAGAGAGAGAGAGAGAGATGGTGAGAGAGGGAGCGAGAGAGAGAGAGAGAGAGCGAGAGAGAGAGAGAGAGGGAGAGAGAGAGAGAGAGAGAGAGAGAGAGAGAGAGAGAGAGAGAGAGAGAGAGAGAGAATGAGAGAGAGAGAGGTGGTGCTGGCTGGATGCCAGGATGCGTCCACACTGAGACTGTGGTAAAGAACACACTTTAGAGCTTGAGAAGCTGCTTTTCACTTCGTTTGTTTTCCTCTCTTTTGTTTTGAATAGTTTATTTGTGTGTCTTGTCTTGTCTTTTCTTCTCAAATGTTTTTCCGAGGCCTCGGTCTTCGGTCATTTACACTAACTTATTTGATCTGACGCATTGTTTTGACCCAAGGCCGGTCGACTGTCCGATGGCGTTGACACGTGGGATATCTTTTGACACAACAATATTTTGCGGTCGGGACATTTTCACCGGTTTATATTTTGAATCAATGTCTAACTGACCTATTGGCCACTGTGTCTGGTCTTGGAACAACACTGCTTTTTACATTTAGTCAAGTTTTGACTAAATGTTTTAACGTAGAGGGGGGAATCGAGACGAGGGTCGTGGTGTATGTGCGTGCGTGTGTGTGTGTGTGTGTGTGTGTGTGTGTCTGTCTGTCTGTGTGTGTGTGTAGAGCGATTCAGACTAAACTACTGGACCGATCTTTATGAAATTTGACATGAGAGTTCCTGGGTATGAAATCCCCGAACGTTTTTTTCATTTTTTTGATGAATGTCTTTGATGACGTCATATCCGGCTTTTCGTGAAAGTTGAGGCGGCACTGTCACGCCCTCATTTTTCAACCAAATTGGTTGAAATTCTGGTCAAGTAATCTTCTACGAAGCCCGGACTTCGGTATTGCATTTCAGCTTGGTGGCTTAAAAATTAATTAATGACTTTGGTCATTAAAAATCTGAAAATTGTAAAAAAAAATAAAAATTTATAAAACGATCCAAATTTACGTTCATCTTATTCTCCATCATTTTTTGATTCCAAAAACATATAAATATGTTATATTTGGATTAAAAACAAGCTCTGAAAATTAAATACATAAAAATTATTATCAAAATTAAATTGTCGGAATCAATTTAAAAACACTTTCATCTTATTCCTTGTCGGTTCTTGATTCCAAAAACATATAGATATGATATGTTTGGATTAAAAACACGCTCAGAAAGTTAAAACAAAGAGAGGTACAGAAAAGCGTGCTATCCTTCTTAGCGCAACTACTACCCCGCTCTTCTTGTCAATTTCACTGCCTTTGCCATGAGCGGTGGACTGACGATGCTACGAGTATACGGTCTTGCTGAAAAATGGCATTGCGTTCAGTTTCATTCTGTGAGTTCGACAGCTACTTGACTAAATGTTGTATTTTCGCCTTACGCGACTTGTTCTTGTCTTGTCTTGTTTTCTCTTGTCTCTTTTTCTCTTATCTACTCTTCTCTTTTCGTGTCTTTTCTTCTTTTGTTGTCTCTTGTCTTCTCTTCTCTTATCAAATTATCTTGTCTTCTCTTTTATATTTTCTTCTACGTGTGAAAAGGATTCTATTTGTGTGAATATTTTTTTCTTTTCTCTTTACAAATTAAAGAAAAGCTACTAGCTTCAACGACGTTGCGCATCCAACATATTTTGTCATACGATATTAACTTTAAAAAAATTATTTCTGAATGGGAGAGCTGCTTACCTGAATAAACGTTGCGCTTGGTTTAAACAAAACGTTATTCAATTTTTATCATAGCAAAAACAATACATGGTTTTTAAGATAACTAACTCAAGCATATAATGCTTATTTTAAGTAATCCTGGTATGTACATAACAAAGGTTAACATGTTAAACGTTGCGCTTGGGTCGAGTTTTATCGTATCAGTGTATCTCATCGACTTAGATATCATCAGATCAGATATCTTCTTCTTCTTCTGCGTTCGTGGGATGAAACTACCACGTACACTCGTGTTTTTTGCACGAGTGGAAGTTTACGTGTATGACCGTTTTTTTACCCCGCCATTTAGACAGCCATACGCCGTTTTCGGAGGAAGCATGCTGGGTTTCTATAACCCACCGAACTCTGACATGGATTACAGGATCTTTTTCGTGCGCACTTGGTCTTGTGCTTGCGTGTGCACACGGGGGTGTTCGGAAACCGAGGAGAGTCTGCACACAAAGTTGACTCTGAGAAATAAATCTCTCGCCGAACGTGGGGACGAACTCACGCTGACAGCGGCTAACTGGATACAAATCCAGCGCGCTACCGACTGAGCTACATCCCCGCCGCCATCAGATGTAAGATCGTATACAAAACAAAACAAGTCGCGTAAGGCGAAAATACAATATTTAGTCAAGTAGCTGTCGAACTCACAGAATGAAACTGAACGCAACGCAACGCAGCAAGACCGTATACTCGTAGCATCGTCACTCCACCGCCCGTGGCAAAGGCAGTGCACGTGGAATTGACAAGAAGAGCGGGGTATTCGTTGCGCTGAGAAGGATAGCATGCTTTTCTGTACCTCTCTTCGTTTTAACTTTCTGAGCGTGTTTTTAATCCAAACATATCATATCTATATATTTTTGGAATCAGGAACCGACAAGGAATAAGATGAAAGTGTTTCTAAATTGATTTCGAAAAAAAAAATTTGATAATAATTTTTATATATTTAATTTTCAGAGCTTGTTTTTAATCCGAATATAACATGTTTATATGTTTTTGGAATCAGCAAATGATGGAGAATAAGATAAACGTAAATTTTGATCGTTTTATAAATTTTTATTTTTTTTTACAATTTTCAGATTTTTAATGACCAAAGTCATTAATTAATTTTTAAGCCACCAAGCTGAAATGCAATACCGAACCCCGGGCTTCGTCGAAGAGTACTTGACCAAAATTTCAACCAATTTGGTTGAAAAATGAGGGCGTGACAGTGCCGCCTCAACTTTCACGAAAAGCCGGATATGACGTCATCAAAGACATTTATCAAAAAAATGAAAAAAACGTTCGGGGATTTCATACCCAGGAACTCTCATGTCAAATTTCATAAAGATCGGTCCAGTAGTTTAGTCTGAATCGCTCTACACACACACACACACGCACACACGCACGCACACACGCACACACGCACGCACACACGCACACACGCACATACACCACGACCCTCGTTTCGATTCCCCCTCGATGTTAAAATATTTAGTCAAAACTTGACTAAATATAAAAAAAGGCCGGTAGAGTCAATATTCAGCAAAGCTCATATTTTATGAATGTTCGTAATTGTAAGCTTGACTGCAAAATTTTGAGCGATTGGGTGTTTCTCCCAGCTGGTTTTCTGGTTTTCATGTTTAACTTAATTCAAGGGAACAAGAGCTCTGTCCTCACTCGATTATCTTTTTCTGGAGCGCGACAGACGTTTCGTTCAGTGATAAATGCAACTGTTATTTTACCAGAAAAATTGCTCATATATTTTATCGAAGTTGCTTGCACGGAAAAAGCAGGCCATTTTCAAAAGCTGCACGGGGAAGAGAGATTGTAGACGTCAAAGTATGCGACCACAAAGCAAAGAGCGTGGGTGTGCACAGAGAGAGAGAGAGAGAGAGAGAGAGAGAGAGAGAGAGAGAGAGAGAGAATTGAGTGGCACAGTTGTGGAGGGTTGTTATTAGATTACAAAGTATACTCCAGAGGATTGTACATTTTGATTTTTACGTTGGTGGTGAAAAAACAACAAAACAAATACGGAGAGTGTATCCTCTCAGTACTGATGTATTCATCAGCGACCGGGCAATTTATCAGGGGACGGGGGTTTCGCCTTACACCACTTGTCGAGCTTTCGGGTTCTCTCCCCTGGCCGTGAAATGGGTAGCGTGAGTTATGGGACTTGTGGCACTCTTCTGGAGAAACGAACAGCCGCGGTGTCCTTGCGGCCTTCCTGCGATCGATACTCTGATTGGCTGGAAGTTTTTTTGGGAAAGATGGGAAGGGTTTTGGGATGCGAGGAAAATGATACAGCCTTTCAAAGTGCATGGGACTGAAAAATTCAAATGATTTTTGTACGATTTTTCCCATTTCATAGTTTGAGAGGGGGTGGGGGTTCCTCGCTCTCTCTCTCAACGGACTGACTTCAGTGAGTGATTTATTAGGGACGAACCCCGCTCAGACATTTTTTGCCAACAGAATTGACTGAAGGATGAGACTGGAGTCTATCTTATAGGGTGCGTCCACAAAGGGTTTTGTTGACTCCAGCCTGTCATCATAGAATAACGCTACGGCTTGCAAAACCTTCGGTCGGAGTTTGCAGTTGATTTTGTTATTCTCTGAACGTTTTTGTCAACAAATATGTGTGGGGAAAGTTGTACAAGCCGTATTATACAATATTAATAGTGACTGTGTGCATATCACAGTTTTGCCAATCGAAGTCATGCGTGTCTCTGTCTCCTGGTCTCTGGCACCGTTGGTCATTGACAATCTGTTTTTATTTTGTTGTTTGCGTGTGGAGGGGGTGTTTATTTGGTTGGTTGTTCTGAATTTCAAGTCAGCCTCATTCTTTTAATCGGATATTGTGAACAGTTTTCATCAAGTTTACAGTGCAAATAACACGACTACGCCATACATGTAAGGCACCGACTTCACTGGATTCAGCCAAAGCCGTGCGCATTAGGACCTTCAAAATCTATGAAAAATCAGGTTTTAAAAAGGAGGGGGGCGGGGATAAAAGGGGGGTTCCCGAAAGCGGCGTATGGCTACCTGAATGGCGGGATGAAATACACGTAAAAACCCACTTGTGCAAAAAAACACGTGTACGTTGGAGTTTCAGCCCATGAACAGCACAAGAAGAAGAAGGAAAGGGGGGGGGGGGTGGTTCCACTGTATTTCTGAAGGTTTAGACCCTCAGAAAACCCATCCTGCTTCTGCACAAGCCGCCTCTCATCCTGCGCTCAGTGCCATCTGTGTGTCACAACAGTGTCAGCGCGGTGTCAGGGGGACGTCGTGCTGATCGCCTCAACGGCCACTTCGCCTCCCGCCCGCCCCTCCTTCACTGCTCGCCCACACCTGATTACCTAGAGGCCAGGACGAGAAAACAAATATAGGCGGGAGGGGGGGGGGGGGATCTGGAGAAATAGAATATAGGGATGGACGAAGATTTGAACAGTTCTGACGATTTTGGACAATTTAGTGTCGCACAGATATTGGCATGTTATTGTACGTAGACAAACAAAAAATTCAGTGCAAGCAACTGATTGAAGCTCGAGCACACCTGTCCCTCCTCCTTTGCGTCGGCTTTATTTTAATTGGATTTTATTTTATTTTATTTCATTACCACACCTTGCCTTTTTACATTTAGTCAAGTTTTGACTAAATGTTTTAACATAGAGGGGGGAATCGAGACGAGGGTCGTGGTGTATGTGTGTGTGTCTGTCTCTGTGTGTGTGTGTAGAGCGATTCAGACTAAACTACTGGACCGATCTTCATGAAATTTGACATGAGAGTTCCTGGGTATGATATCCTCAGACTTTTTTTTCATTTTTTTTATAAATGTCTTTGATGACGTCATATCCAGCTTTTCGTGAAAGTTGAGGCGGCACTGTCACGCTCTCATTTTTCAACCAAATTGGTTGAAATTTTGGTCAAGTAATCTCCGACGAAGCCCGGACTTCGGTATTGCATTTCAGCTTGGTGGCTTAAAAATTAATTGATGACTTTGGTCATTAAAAATCTGAAAATTGTAAAAAAAAAAAAAATTTTTATAATACGATCCAAATTTACGTTCATCTTATTCTCCATCATTTTATGATTCCAAAAACATATAAATATGTAATATTTGGATTAAAAACAAGCTCTGAAAATTAAAAATATAAAAATTATGATCAAAATTAAATTTTCCAAATCAATTTAAAAACACTTTCATCTTCTTCCTTGTCGGTTCCTGATTCCAAAAACATATAGATATGATATGTTTGGATTGAAAACACGCTCAGAAAGTTAAAACGAAGAGAGGTACAGAAAAGCGTGCTATCCTTCTCAGCGCAACTACTACCCCGCTCTTCTTGTCAATTTCACTGCCTTTACCATGAGCGGTGGACTGACGATGCTACGAGTATACGGTCTTGCTGCGTTGCATTGCGTTCAGTTTCATTCTGTGAGTTCGACAGCTACTTGACTAAATGTTGTATTTTCGCCTTACGCGACTTGTTCTTTCTTGTTTAAGCTTTTTTCGGTGTCACAGATTTTTTGGGATTGAAAAAACTCGATTTGCCATGATGAAGATGGCCCTTTCTTTGTTGTGACAAACTAAATCTGAGACAGTACCCACCCATCACCCTCCCAGCCACAATCATACATCCTAGTATTTAATAGAATTTTCTCTTGAAATATGACCGTCTGGCTCGTAATACTGCCTCACGAGAGATGGCTGGAAATGGTTAGCACTGTTTGCTCTGTGGGAATGGATGTCTCTGCGCCTCGTACCACAAGAAAGAGATGGGTCGGATATGTCTCCACACAATGTATATTCGGTTGCACCGACGACCGAACTGAGTGCATACACGCGCGCGCGCCACACATATTCAGAATATAGGCAAAAATAGACAGTCTAAGAACTAACACGACATGCAAGCACAGTCTCCGTACAGAACACACGCGCTATTCTTTGGGTAGTGGTGTCTGAGTTCTTAAGATAGATATTCATTGGGCGAAGGCGACTTCGCAAAGTCGATTTCACGACAAGAAGCCACGAAGCTAGCTGCAAGAAGCTTTGACTTTGGCACCGACTTTTTGGTCAAAAGACTTCGCGAAGTCAAGTGCGGGCTGAAATTCAGGAAGGCCTTGAAGCCAGTCCTTATCTTGGCGAAGTCAAGTGCGGGCTGAAATTCAGGAAGGCCTTGAAGCCAGTCCTTATCTTGGCGAAGTCAAGTGCGGGCTGAAATTCAGGAAGGCCTTGAAGCCAGTCCTTATCTTGGCGAAGTCAAGTGCGGGCTGAAATTCAGGAAGGCCTTGAAGCCAGTCCTTATCTTGGCGAAGTCAAGTGCGGGCTGAAATTCAGGAAGGCCTTGAAGCCAGTCCTTATCTTGGCGAAGTCAAGTGCGGGCTGAAATTCAGGAAGGCCTTGAAGCCAGTCCTTATCTTGGCGAAGTCAAGTGCGGGCTGAAATTCAGGAAGGCCTTGAAGCCAGTCCTTAACTTGGCGAAGTCGACTTTAAGCGAAGTATACTTCGCGGAGCTGGCAGCACGCAGTTTTAGTACTGAGTTTTTGGTCAAACGACTTCGCGAAGTCGACTTCGGTCTTAGTTAGGACGGCCTTTACAGCTGAGTACAGCAGTGAGACAAGAACAGCGCGGTTGCACTCTCAGAACCTTTGAGGGAAGAGGCAGGTGAGAGTGTGGCGCGGGTCCTCCTGACAGCAGATGCTGGTGCAGATTGCAGGAGTGTTGTCTTGTCGGCATAGCGGGGGGAGGGCGCCGGGGTGTAATTGTTTCTCCCCCAGGTCGACACAGGCACGGCAGCCACGTGGGTCAGGCGGGCTGACACATAGCCCATTATCTCAGACCTTCGGGGGGTTCCCCTCCTTCACCCCGGAAAATATACAGGTAGACAACAGTTTAGGCTAGGTTTGACCAGTGGAGGGTCTGCTTTGACCAGTCTGTCGAGAGACGGTTTTGACCAGTGGGGAGTTGGTTTGACCAGTCAAGATCTGAGAAACAGGCATAGGGACGTAAACTCTCCAAGTGCATACGATATGTGCAACAAGAGAAAGTGTGATTTTTGCTGAGATGTGTGACCAGCCCACAACTGTCCAAGTCTGGGAGGATCTCGGAAGGCACTGTATGTAAGGAAAAGATTAATCTTGACCAATCAGCAGCAACAAAACTGTGTAACTCGCCACAAAAAGGAAAAAAAAATAGGTACTGATCAGAAGACGGAGAGAGGGGGGGGGGGGCTGGAGGAGGGAGTAGGGGTCACTTAAAAAAAAAAGTGAGGAGTGGGGGGGGGGGGTAACTGTACTTTCTTCATACCCACTGCCTGCATACCTATAGGTGTGTTAGCGCCACCCCGCTGGGTGTTGTACCTGGTCTACCTGGCCAGCTCGGGCAGGTGACTGGGCGATGTTTTGACAAAGGTGCGGGTGTCAGGGGGCGTGTTTTGCTTTGTGGATGCCATGCACTTCTCTGCCCGCCGAGGCTTGTTAATGGCGGAGAGGAGACAGACAAGAGGTTTCAGAGCACTGTGACTGTGTACAGTAGAACCCCCCCTTTCGAGACCCCCCCCCCCCCCCCCCCCATTTTCAGACTTTCTCTTTTTTAAGACCATGTTTTCTTACACTTGTTGTTTACAGCCTCTGTAAATGTACCTCCATCTTAAGACGCCCTCCTATCTTTTTCTTCTTCTTCTTCTGTGCGTTCGTGGGCTGAAACTCCCACGTACACTCGTGTTTTTTGCACGAGTGGAATTTTACGTGTATGACCGTTTTTTACCCCGCCATTTAGGCAGCCATACGCCGTTTTTCGGAGGAAGCATGCTGGCTATTTTCGTGTTTCTATAACCCACCGAACTCTGACATGGATTACAGGATCTTTTTCGTGCGCACTTGGTCTTGTGCTTGCGTGTACACACGGGGGGGGGGGGGGGGGGTGGGGTGTTCGGACACCGAGAAGAGTCTGCACACAAAGTTGACTCTGAGAAATAAATCTCTCGCTGAACGTGGGGACGAACTCACGCTGACAGCGGCCAACTGGATACAAATCCAGCGCGCTACCGACCGAGCTACATCCCCGCCCTGCCCTCCTGTTTTAGACCTAATTTTCGCAGATTTCTGGCGGTCGTAATAAGAGGGTTCCACTGACTGTACACTGCTTGTGTTGTTACTGTACGCACGTGCTTATCTGTCTGACACATCCCTGTGCAGGGGGTGAAGCTTCTTCATTTGCACTGACAGACCTGTTTGACACGGTGCACTGGTTGACCAGCTTTTGTTGGGGGGCCGGGGTGGAAGTGTGTATGAAGGGCGGCCCGGGGGGGGGGGGGAGGAGGTAGAATGGAGTAAGGGTGGAAGATGGGGGTGTTTTTGTAAGTAGGTGTTGGTTCTGGCTCGTGAATTGGAACACAAAGGAAAATTAGTTTTGGATAAAACTAAAATTATGAAGAAAGCGTCGCTTTAAATTTCGTAATAGAATACAAACATTATTAGAAAATGGCACTAAAACGCACGCACACACGCACGAACACACGCGCTCGCGCACCCACACACACACCCACACACACACACACACACACACACACACACACACACACACACACACACACACACACACACAGACAGACACAGACACACACACCGGCACACACATATAGACACACACACAGACACACACAGACAGACACACACACACAGACACACACAGACAGACACACACACACACACACACACACACACACACTATCACCCCCCCCCCCCCTGCACTTTTCCCAGTTGCCTCCAGATAAAGACTGATAAACCACACTCTCTCTAGTCGCTGTCATTTGTCACCTTTAATAAAAACGTTAGTTGTCACGAAGAAGAGCACGTAACAATGTTTGTGAAGGAGTTTGTCGTGTCCTGTCTACCGCACGTCGCTTATCTCCCTTCTTGCCCTCACGTGACCCCGGACTGAGTTGTCTGCTCCTGACAGATCATTGCCTCAGGAGCTGATATGCGACTTTCTCTGTTTTGACATGACGCAGATTCCTGCCGCTTCTGCGACAGATGGCCACTAATTCTGTTTAGAGAGGAGCTTCAGGTTCGATACAAAAACGATCTGCAGTCGTGAGCGTGCTTCTCTTGCTCGTCCTTTGGCCTCTTTGGTCTTGCCTCCATCTTGAGATTTCAATCCCTGGCGCTGTTCGTGCCGGTACGGCTTCGTAAGACTTAATCGCTAGATTGTCCCTTTTGTTAATTTTGTTTCATTCTTTACATAGTGGAATTATTGCTTACTTGAAATATTCAAATCCAAGAACTCCCCCACACATTTAGCTCATCTTTCTTCAAGGCCTGCCTCTTCTCCGCCGGTTGATTTTTTTATTCGGGAAAACAGTACAAACTTGATCGATCACAAAGTTCCGGGGTCATTGTTATGCGTCTGTCCTTCTATGTGTCAGTTTCTGCCTCTGCCCTTCCTTTCTTCCGTGTATCTGTCCGTTCACCGATTTGCCTGCTTGTCTGTCTGTCTGTCTCTCTGCATGTTTCTTCGCACAGATGAAACGCATTTAGCCTTTGATTTGTTTATATTCGGCGGACACGTTCAGCAAAAACTTGTATACTGCTGATTTCATTATCATCGCTGATGTTGAAAATAATTATAGTTCTAACTTCGTCCACCATACAAACCAATGTTGGGTTATCTCTCATTGCAGGCAAGTTCAAAACGATGATGGGAGGTGACCAGTTGTTGTAGACAACACGTTCGTTTTGTCTGTTAGCCTCTGTGTTTGTGCCTATCTCTGCATGTACCTACAGTTTATCTTTGTCCAGCATATAAACCAATTGTTTTTGTTATTGTTGCAGGCAAGTCCCACACGATGCTGGGAGGCGACCAGAGCGCGCTGACGCTGGGCGTGATGCCGTGTGCCATCGCCTGGCTCTTCAAGCTGATCAACGAACAGAAGGACAAGACAGGAGCCAGGTTCTCCGTCAGGGTGTCCGCTGTGGAGGTCACCGGCAAGAGCGAGAACCTCAAGGACCTGCTGGCTGACATTGCGCAAGGTGAGAGTAAGTATCTGCACAGTCAAACAACAAGAATGGTAAATTATTGGTAGGTTTAATTTATGACAAAACATAACATTTATAGGCACGTCAACTCAAAGGTCTTTGGAGTGGACGAGACAGACAGACAAACACGAAAAACACTGTTCAAGGCCTTTGGGTCGACGTACCTGTGAATGTTTTGTCATAAATTAAACGATCCAATCACTTACCATTCTTGTTTGTTTTTATTCTGAATGTTTGGAGCGTTAGCAGTCTATTTGTTATTGGATTTAAGTTGCTGCGCAGTGTTGACGTGCTACGCCGGGTTTTGTGTCCATTTTTTTGTAACGATGGATTTCGTTCCAGGCGTTTGCTGTTGAGTACGAAATACCCCGTGGCAAGTCACTGTCTACAAAAATAGACGTAACGCGTCAACAGTGTGTACTTACTTTGTTAGTTTTCGTTTGTCTGTTAGCCTCTGTGTGTGTGTCTGTGTGCTTGTCTGTCTGTCTGTCTGTCTGTCTGTCTGTCTGTCTGTCTGTCTGTCTGTCTGCCTGTCTGTCTGTCTGTCTGTCTGTCTGTCTGTGCTTGTCTCTCTCTCTCTCTCTCTCCGAGTCTCTCTCTCTCTCTCTCTCTCTCTTGATCTCTTGATCTCTCTCTCTCTCTCTCTCTCTCTCTCTCTCTCTCTCTCTCTCTCTCTCTCTCTCTCTCTCTCTCTCTTGAGATCACCCTCTCTCCCCCGGAGACTCTCAGTTTCTCTACCCCTAGTTTAGAATGTCTCCTCGCTGGTGAGCTTTTGTTTTCCTGTCCACATTTCTTTTGTTTTGTTGCTGTTCATCATGCTGTCAGGATAACTTCTCCAATTCCGTCCTTCACATTTCTTCACGGTGCTAGAGGAGAAACTCAACCAGGGTTTTCTTGGGCAAATGGAGACGTTAAAAGTCGCACAAGTAGTGTTCGTTGAATGCGTTCTATTTTCGCATCATTCCGATCTCCGAAGTGGAGAAAAAGTGCATAGAAAATAGATAGCCGTCAGGTGTGGTTTGCACAACATCCGTCAATTTCTCCTTTGATTTGCTCTCGCCCGCAAATCTGGGAATAGCTTGAAAGACTGAGCCAGTGTTTTTATCTTCACCTGCATATAAATACACTTGTTGAGAGTGTACAGTCAGCAACTGCTCATTGCGCCGATGAGACGATTGGCACGAGCTGCTGAGGCAGCCTGTCATTGCTGGCTGGGCAAACAGTTCCGATGGAGGAAGTCGTTATGATGACTCTTTGCCCTTGAGCACAGGTTCATGCACGGAGATGTCTGTGGAAAGGGAAGCGTGTTTAGTTCCATCATGCACCATGCAGAGTCCTGATGCAACAGATATTAAAACAGCAAGAAAGACATTTCCTGAGAGGTACTATAGAATTTCTTCGCTGTTAATACAAAATGTACCACAAATCGTTCCTTGTGGCTTTTTTCTTTTTTTTTCGCTCTCTCTCTTTTTTTTCAACACTTTTTCTTGCATTTTTTCATTTTCTTCTGGGGTCAAAATTACAGGCTCGAGCCGCCGGGCCTTTAAAATCAAGGCTAAACTTTGCCCGAGCATGGTGTTTAGGTTCCTGGCAGACTGTATTTAGCTTAGCCTACATTGTAAGTGCTGGAAGGTAAGTATATAGGTGATGCCATACGTAAGGGTGCAAGGCCGTGTTGTTGGAAAACAGACCTATCGCTGCAGAGATCAATGCGCTGGGCGGGCAAGGGAAATGGGGCCAGGGTAATGACGGTGGTCCTAGGGTCTATACCGTCTAGCAGAGCTGAGATAAGAGCGAGACACAAACTTCCTCCCTTCTGAGAGTCGGGCGAGGGAAAGGTCCTTCTCCTTCTTCATCGATAGATCGGGTGTCCGTCTAGATCGGGTGTCCGTCCACAGACAAGGGAACGGAAATAGCTCCTTACTGAGTTCAAAATAGCTCTTTTCTAAGTTAGAAATAGCTCTTTTCTAAGTTAGAAATAGCTCTGTTTAAGAAAGTAATTGCTCCTTTCTTAGTTAGAAATAGCTCCTTTCTAAGTTTGAAAAAGCTCCGTTTAAGAAAGTAATTGCTCCTTTCTTAGTTAGAAATAGCTCCTTTCTAAGTTTGAAAAAGCTCCGTTTAAGAAAGTAGTTGATCCTTTCTTAGTTAGAAATAGCTTCTTTCTAAGTTTGAAAAAGCTCCGTTAAAGAAAGTAATTGCTCCTTTCTTAGTTAGAAATAGCTTCTTTCTAAGTTTGAAAAGGTTCCGTTTAAGAAAGTAATTGCTCCTTTCTTAGTTAGAAATTAGCTCCTTTCTAAGTTTGAAATAACTCCTTTCTAAGTTTGAAATAGCTCCGTTTAAGTAAGTAATAGCTCCTTTCTTAGTTAGAAATAGCTCCTTTTAAGTAAGAAATAGCTCCTTTCTAATTTAAAAATAGCTCCTTTCTAAGTTTAAAATAACTCCTGTCTTATTTAGAATAGCTCCTTTCTTAGTTAGAAATAGCTCCTTTTAAGTTAGAAATAGCTCCTTTCTAAATTTGAAATAGCTCCTTTCCAAATTTGAAATAGATCCTTTTAAGTTAGAAATTGCTCATTTCTAAGTTAGAAATAGCCCCATTTAAGTTAGAAATAGCTCCTTTCTAGTTTAGAAATAGCTCCTTTCTATGTTTGTTGCTCGCACCGCCATAGTTGTATAAGCCACGCCATACTCAGTCAAGAATTTCAAGTTTTCTATCGGAGCATTATTCTGCTTAGGAAAATGGCTGTTGTGGAGACGCACGACTTTTGTTTGTTAAATGCATGGTTTTGCATGATCATAACTGCCAGGTGACGAAGTCCAAAGTATACAGTTGTCATTCAATCTGTTGTATTGCTCTTGGCGAGGTCACTTTTCGTTGGTGAATGCCTTTTCAAATCAATCCTTAAATGAATTTAAAGTACAATAACAACTCCTAATTAGATTGGCAGAACATTTTCAGTTTACTAATAACTCGCATTTTGTTACCGACTCGGACAGAGTAAAAAGTCGACATACCGACACCACGGTGTGCACAGTGGTTTGACTTAGTTGCTAGAAAGGCCAAATTGAATGTTGACAGCACACAACGATTCGAGACTAACGAAGACAGAGCTATAGCCGCAAAGGAACATCGAATAGGTAATCAAGACTGGAAATTAGCAGCTTAGGTGTGTTTATGCTCGCTAAACCTGCAATAACCTGCTCGCCAAAGCTCGGTAATTTCAGAGCAGATTTTCGTTTTCTTAGTCTTTCCCCGTCGGTTCCGGAACCTGCACTACTTCGGAGTTTTTCCCTGACTTCCTTAGACCCGAGCTCTGGCTGGCAGCAGGAAGAATGCTCGTGTTACTAAAACAGATCTTGGGGGGATAAGGACGAGAGGCAAACAGTCGGGAGGAAGCCAAGGAGCGCCCCCTGGTTGTTGACACTGCGTGAGATGTTTTCTGATGAGGGGAGACCGCTCTTGACGTAATTCAATCATTGTTGATGTCTCTTTTTCTCTTCGCGAGCTGTAAAACAAATAAAAAATAGAAAAACAAAATAAAAACAGGAGCCTGCCCTGACCAGCGAAAGCACACGTTCTGACGGATTCGCGCACTACTAAAAATGTCACCAACGACTCATCTTTTAGCGGAGTGTAGAGAGCGGTGTACGTGCGGTGTTTTGTGTCCTGGGGCACGTGCGTTATGGCGGGGAGTGGACGCTGTCACGGCGTTACGTGGCGGTGCTCTACTGTAAAGTTGTATCGGACTTTCTTGTCATCTATTGTTGCAGCTGATATGGCACTTGTTTTCCTATCTGAGCTACAAAACTGCTGATTCTTTGCAAATGGTTTTGGAGGCTTCGGATGGAGAGGAAAATTAATGACAACCACTTCGATTTACTCAATGTCACAGTTGTACGTTTCGTCGGATAGTATAATTATACGTAGTCTGTTTTTCTTGTCCGATATTAAATTCACTCGGTGGAAAAACTTATCTGGTAAATATTAGCTCTCTTTGGCTGAATGCTTTGACGACGATCGTTTGTAGCGGTGACGAATGATGAAACCATCCCTCATAAAAAAAAAATCAGCTAGCTGCACACAGAAGCGCTCTCGAGCAGCGTGAATAAGACTTTCACACTTGCTGTAATCCATTCAAGCTGGGCAGACTAAGTAGTTTACGCTACTCCCTGAAGGCACTGCAGAGAGCGTGTCGCACGAATACCCCCCCCCCCCCCCTCACCGACCCCCCACCCTCTCCTCCACCCGATGCCAAGTGATGGATGTGAGGCCAGGGTTCCATGTCACTCTTTTTCCCTCTACCTCCCGTACACTGGGCATGGCTGTTGCATGGGAGCCTTGTGCAGCAGTGGTGTGAAGATAGAGGGACATTCCATTGCAGCCTCCCGAGAGGACCTCGTAGAAAAAAGGGAGGGGGGGACCGCAGAATGTCATTAAGCTCTGACAAACAGTCGCGTTAAAGGAAAACACGACCTTCGGAGCTAGGCCGAAATTTGGTCCAAACCAGATTTACTCAATCGAGTCGCCGGAGACTCCCTCCAGCAGCTCGCTAAAGGGAGAAACAGGGGACACAAAAGGGGGGACTAATCCCAAGGAGCCGGTTGCTGGACCGTTCTGTGCGTTACCTCCCTTTCCTTTAACGGGCAGAAACGAAGCGGCTCCTCTCGTGTTTGTTGTTATCAAATCTAATTCAAGCACCATCCAATATTGTTTGACGAAAGACTCGATGCAAATTAGGTTTCTCCACACGCATTGTGGGCCGGGATTCAAGAGGGGGCAGCCACCGTGCTTCCTGTTTCCGGCAAGAGTTCTCCTTCCTTCCAGGAAGACAAACCTGTGAGTCACACAGGGACTAATTAATTGCAAACGAAAGTGTTCTTAATCAGCGAACTCAGATTGTCTTCATTATACGTATTTGCGGCCCGGTCAGGAAAAGTGAGACGATCGGAAAGGAGAAGGTTAAGAGGGGCGTGTTTGTCGAATTCATCACCGCCGGTAATGGCTCATTGATTGGTCCAGAGCCTTGCCACGTGTCTAACAGGTCCCGCACCGGTTGGATGTGCCGGAACTCCAGGCCTCTTGTTCGTGTCACCCTGTGTGCGTGATACATGTGGAACTGTCTCTCCTCTCTCCCCTCCCGTCTTCCCCTCATTCCGTCCAGCATCGGCACGGTTCTGCCTCATCCCTCCATCGTCTTCACACTTGGCGCTATCAATTTGGTCTTGTTTGCATACATGTTGATTCATTTGCGTCTCTCCTTGCATCTGTCTCTGTCTCTCCTAATAGAGAATAGAGTAACCACTCCTCTTGTTCTACACTCTATGCCGTTGGTCTCTCCTTTCTCCAGTCCTTCCACGCGTCACTTGAAACGTCTCTTGTCTTGTTTTGTTGTTCATTGTTAACCAAGTGCTTCTGCCGCGTAGTTTGTTTTACAAAGATGGTCATCGTTGGAGGCTTTTTAATGTTTAATGTATCTCTTTTATTTAAGTATTTATTTATTTATTTATTTACTTATTTTTGAATCGTCGGCAAGTGCGTCGTTCTCTCTCTCTCTCTCTCTCTCTCTCTCTCTCTCTCTCTCTCTCTCTCTCTCTCTCTCTCTCTCTCTCTCTGTGTCTCTCTCTCTCTCTCTCTCTCTCTCTCTCTCTCTCTCTCTCTCTCTCTCTCTCTCTCTCTCTCTCTCTGAGACTGTATTTGTTTCTTAAATTGATGAGATTAGCCTCTTGAGGTAAGCTTGCAGTTTGAGAATTCCATCACTGTCATTAAGGCAGACTGCGTCATCTCTTTCTCTATCTCTCTATCTCTCAGTCTCTCTCTCTCTCTCTCTCTCTCTCTCTCTCTCTCTCTGATGGACTGAGTCACGAGCTCTGGTATCGTCCCGTCTCGTGCTGACCTCTGACCTCTCAGCGCATGCGTGGTGGCGAGGGTAATGGCGCAAAACGATGATGAGAGACGATTATTGCGCATAACACCTCTCATGGGCCTGCCATTTGAGTTTTCGTGGAATGATCGTTCTTTAGTCAATTCAGTGTAGCTGTCCATTTGTGTGTGTGTGTGTGTGTGAGTGTGTGTGTGTGTGTATGTGTGTGTGTGTGTGTGTGTGTACTTGCGTGCGTGTGTACTTGCGTGCGTGTATTCAAGTTTGCGTGTGTGTGTGTGTCTTAAGGTCTTTCTGACCAAAAGAAGTCACATTTTTGAACAATTATAAATAAATTGTTCTGGTGTTTGCCGATGTACTCAGTTGATCCTCTTATTTTTCTGTTCACATAGCGTCACATATTGTATTTGGGGTTGGTCTCCGTCCTTTATCGAACACATTTCTCGTCTTGTAGTTGTAGACACACAGTGTGAAGGCAGAGTCTTAAAGCGTAGCTGCATATAGTGCGTTCTTGCGATGCAAACGAGGGACATGCTCTTTCTCGACTTTGTTTCTCTACTCAAATATTCACTGTACGAAGCCCACAGCAGGTGACTGCCGACAATGTTGAGCATAAAAGATGCTAATCTGTAGCAGTGTAGATGATCAATTCAGGTATAGATAGGAAGACGTCAGTTCTACAAAAGAGTATTGCTTTGCATGTCTGTAAGAGCGCGGAATGAGGAACGTCTGCGATCATTTACAGGTGGGACAGAAAGAACGTTGTGTTTGGGTAAGAGTCTACTTGTGGATCATCAGTCTTTCCCGGTGGACTACAAATAATCCAGTTTGGGCTTTGATGGCGAAGAGGACATCAAAGCAAAAGGATGGACGATTAGGCAAAAGATCCAAGAAAAGGTGTATTGCAACTGCTTCTGCATGCTTTCTTCCAGCTGGCATGGAGCCGATAGTTTTTAGACCCGCATCCCAGACAGTGAGTGATCACAGAAAGCAAGCTAGCTTCCCCCTCTTCAAGGCATGACGAGCTACAAAAGAAACGCGAAAATAAACTGTGTTTCTTCAAAGTGATAAAAACTAATGATTTTACACACAAAATTGTATCAATTCGGGTTAAATACCGGTATGTTCGAAAACACCGTACTTAAATTAGAATGTAAGGACATTCGGGTGGTTTTTTTTCGAAGCGTGGAAAGTGCTTTGGCAAATTGGCATCCACCCCAAACTCGTGTTAATAGTTCGTGTGGGTAAACGGGGAAACACTTGGGAACTTCTTCTTCTTCTTCAGCGTTCGACTTGAGAACAAAAACGCAGTTAAAGCAAAAATCAGAAAAGAGAAACTCGTGAATGCGATTTTCTCAAGTTGAATGCGTTTAAAGTATTGCATCATTTAATGCGTCATTAGAGGGTCTGCTTCTGTTCTGTTCCTGTTGTTGATAGGATTTAGATCGTTGCTTGAGTTGAAGAGGGAAGTGTTTCTTGGATCTGTTTCACCCGTGCAAGTAAGTTACCACAATCGCTTTTAAATTATGTTTGGGTCGTCATATATTCATTATAATTATCACATGTAAGCACGTCCTTGACTTCACACTCTGGAACTTGGTTTAGACTCTGGGTGGTTTTTTTGCTTTGATTTTATGTCGACCCTGTTGCTGAAACCACGAACACGTCAAGTGTCTTGTACTCAATGTGAATCACGCACGCACGCACGCACGCACGCACGCACGCACGCACGCACGCACGCACGCACGCACGAAGCAACATTAAGATTTTAAAGCACTCATGGATAGACGTGAATAACCGAATCCTTGCCAAAAGCCAAAGAAAACATTATTTTCTAATAAAAAACCAACAAAACCACTTAACAAAAAACTCACCAAACCAGACGATTTCCGCAAGGAACTTTGCGTTCTCTTTTGTAGAGGGGGTTCAGGCTTTGACACAGAACCGCCGCAACAAGGCGGCACAAGACAGACTGTCGCAGGAGCCATTACCCAAATTCCCCGGGTGGCAGAAAAACAGGGGGGACCCGGGCCTCCGAGGCACCGGTGCCGCGTGCAGGAGAAAGGGCGAGCGAGTGGCTTAGGCAGCCTTAATCAATCTCAAAATTAGTTCCTGCTCCGCGGCCCTCACAACTTGACAATCAAGAGTGAGTCTTAATTGAATCATTTCCCCAAGCAATTGCCAGAGGTTGCGGGACAGACACAGAGACGGAGGCTGAGGGAAGAATTGTGTGCAGGTGGTGGTGTTGGAAGTATACCTTTAAAGGAGATTTTCAAAGGAATGAGTTTCAGTTTGAGAATATAAAAAAAAGCGTTTCTAAAGATAACGAGTACTGAGGAAGTGCAAAACACATGACCATAAGATTGCTTGTGTACGCCCCCCCCCCCCCCCCCCCCCCCCGAAATTTTCTTTGCTGAATTAAGTCTTACGTTAGCCTGGGTGTTGAAATACAAAACGTTGAATAAAAGAGATCATAGTCGATGTATCACTAAATAAGGTGGCACTTTCGTTGCACAAGCATCTTTGATCAAAGTGTTCTGAAATGCCATATTGAAAATAATCTAAATCTGAATCACAATCCGTTTTGTTTGCCCTTAATTAATTCAACGGATGCGTTCATAAACAAGACACTAATAGATCTTTCCATTCACATGAAGTTACGCGCAGTAATGTCGGGTTTTTTTGGGTTTTTTTTTTCGCTTTTGCTTGTTTTTTATATTTAGTCAAGTTTTGACTCAATGTTTTAACGTAGAGGGGGGAATCGAGACGAGGGTCGTGGTGTATGTGCGTGTGTGTGTGTGTGTGTGTGTGTGTGTGTGTGTGTCTGTCTGTGTGTGTGTGTAGAGCGATTCAGACTAAACTACTGGACCGATCTTTATGAAATTTGACATGAGAGTTCCTGGGTATGAAATCCCCATACGTTTTTTTCATTTTTTCAATAAATGTCTTTGATGACGTCATATCCGGCTTTTTGTGAAAGTTGAGGCGGCACTGTCACGCTCTCATTTTTCAACCAAATTGGTTGAAATTTTGGTCAAGTAATCTTCGACGAAGGCCGGGGTTTGGTATTGCATTTCAGCTTGGTGGCTTAAAAACTAATGAGTGAGTTTGGTCATTAAAAATCTGAAAATTGTAAAAAAAAAAAAAAAATTTATAAAACGATCCAAATTTACGTTCATCTTATTCTTTATCATTGTCTGATTCCAAAAACATATAAATATGTTATATTTGGATTAAAAACAAGCTCTGAAAATTAAAAATATAAAAATTATTATCAAAATTAAATTGTCCTAATCAATTTAAAAACACCTTCATCTTATTCCTTGTCGGTTCCTGATTCCAAAAACATATAGATATGATATGTTTGGATTAAAAACACGCTCAGAAAGTTAAAACGAAGAGAGGTACAGAAAAGCGTGCTATCCTTCTCAGCGCAAGTACTACCCCGCTCTTCTTGTCAATGTCACTGCCTTTGCCGTGCGCGGTGGACTGACGATGCTACGAGTGTGGCATTGCGTTCAGTTTCATTCTGTGAGTTCGACAGCTACTTGACTAAATGTTGTATTTTCGCCTTACGCGACTTGTTTCTTCTTTTCTTTGGGGGGGGGGGGGGGGGGGATGGGTAGGATTTACTGTGTGGAAGAGCTCCTTTAAGCGCTTACTTTCCGTGACAAAAGGGTAAAGTCAAGAGGGCCGGTGGGTTGATACGTGGAGCCAGAGAGCTGGGGTAGAGAGACACTATCACGCAATGGTGTAGACAATGTGACGCAAGCGCTGGCGCTGCCGCCAGGACGGGTGACGCCACAGCCCTGTCACAATGGCAGCCTCTGATTGTCCTCACCCGTTGGCTGGGACACTCGGTTTGCATCTTCCTTTGTTGCTTTGTTTTCTTTCGTGTTTTGCTGCGAATCTGTTTTGATATTTTTTGGTTTATTTCTTAGCTTGTATGTCTTTTTGTTGTTGTTTATGTTTTTGTTTTTTGTTGTTGTGTTCTTAAGGGCTTGCAATTTTCCGTTTCTTTGTATTATTTTTCCTTCTTTACCTTGATTGGAATTCAATCCTCCTTCTCCTCTTCCTCCTCCTCCTTCGCCTTTTCTTAACTTCTTATTCTACAATGTTGAATTCTAAACAACTTTTATTGGAGTTCAATTAAAATAATAGAAACCATTTTTACGATGTTAAGTCGAACGTGGGATTAATATTGCTGACGTGAAGTTCTGTGTTGATATTTTTACCGGCTTGTTTGTTAATTCAAACACAAAATCGAAGACACTGCTTCTTAAGGAAAGTTTGGAACATAAAATTTAAATTGCTGACGTGAACTTTTATTGGCTGATATAGGGGAGGGCCGTTGGCAGCAGCGGCAAAATAAACTCTTTTAGAGTCCTTGTGTTGTCGGCATTCTGCCGAATGGCTGGTATTTTTATTTAGCACATTCTCCCCTCCAGTTTTAATGTTTTCCGCCAACCTTGTTGTGTGCCTCTTGGATTGATTGGTTCTGAAAAAAGGCAGAGTGATAAAATGAATTAAAAAAGAGCCATCAGTTTTCACATTGTAACGAAGAGTTGAGGGTTGTTTCGTTCTTAGCACTCAGACTGCATCATCACAAACAATTACCAGCCAATGCTAATTAAGCCTGATAATAAAGACACTTACTTAAAATCCCATTAGAGTTCGTTTTAGAATGCAGAAAAAGTTTTAACTGGAAATTAAGTTTTACCTTTTAATCGGCAGTCGTTGTTTGTTTGTTTGGTTGGTTGGTTGTTTAAATTGGTACGATCGCCCTATTCCCGTCGCGATATAACCTTCGTGGTTGAAAACGACGTTAAACACCAAATAAAGAAAGAAAGAATCGTCCTATTTTTTAGTTTTCCTTGTTTCATTGCTACGAACATAATTAACCCTATTATGTTTTTGTCCATGTCATATCTGAGCAAGAAAGAGATTACTTAAGCCCATTGTTTTTAACTTGCGAAGGCTTGGACCTACCTTCTTCCACAGGTCTGAATAATTGAAGGTCAATCCCACCCCTCCCTCATCCCCTTCCCCTCTCCTCCCCTCCCTCGCCCAGCCTCCCAGTTGCATCAGACAGTTTCGGTACCATCACTTGATCAGAGGGTCCCTCCGTCTCTATCAGTCGCAGGCTGCCTTCATTTGCATTTCGCTCCCAGAGCTGCCATCCCGACATGCCCGGGCCAAAATGGAGTCGTAATTAGAATTCTAAAAATCAGCCCCCACAGTAGTGACGTCGTGGGAGGATTAGCATGCGAGTCGGACAGAAAATATTTGCCAGCCTCTTTTGGCCGGGCAGTGGTAGAAAAACCAAATTGAGTCTGCTGATTGAGTTGGCAATTTAAAAAGAAGGGAGCGAATGGATGTGACACGCAACGGAATTGTTGATGACGGTCACGGATATTGTTGATTGTCAACAGTTGCCATCCCATGATTCATGAGGCAAACGACCTGCCGGGAGCGGAGCCATCCAATCGGCAATTTACGCCTCAAAAGAAAAGAAACATGTCAATTTGTTTACCCCAAAATCTCAAACTTCTTAGAGGGGATTGAGCTCTGTTGACTTGGCAAAGAATTATAAACCGTATTTTGTGCCCGAAAGGGCTCCGAAACGAGAGAAATTGTGCACACACAAAAAGTTACATTAAAACTTGGCAGACAGTTTGATTTGTGAACATACATCACACAAAAAGGCTGTGGTTTTGAAGAGGTGTTGCGGCTAGTTTTTGACAGTCGGTGCTCTTCCTTTCTTGGTCAGATTCTGAACATACCGCGTGCTTCATTTTGCAAGAGATGTTCTTTTATACCCCCAGGACGTGACTTTCAAATGTACAACAGGCATGCTTGCTGTATGCAGTCTTGCAGTTTCAGTGCTGCCATGTTTTAGCAGATTGCTTTTTGCTTTCTTCTTCTTCAGAGTTCCAGAATGTTCTGGTTACGTGTGAGCTCGTTTGCCCATTTTGGTTCCCCACACTATACTCTGAGAGCATAGTCAGCTCACTCCGCTTTCGTTGAGTAGGCATGCTGGGTATTTTCGTGTTTCCATAACCCACCAAACTCCGACATGGATTACAGGATCTTTTCCGTGCGCACTTGGTCTTGTGCTTGCGTGTGCACACGAAGGGTGTTAAGTCACTAGCAGGTCTGCACATAAATTGACCTGGGAGATCGGAAAAATCTCCACTCTTTACCCACCAGGCTGCAGCGACCGGGATTCGAACTCACGACCTCCCGATTGCTTTTTGCTTTCAATTTATCTGCTGCAGTCACCGGGTCTGTGGAAAACTGATGAAGACTATATGTCTGCATCCTATTTGTTGCAATGCCGAGATTTTCGGAGCAGGGGGATTTAACGAGTATGTCCATGTTACGTGTTTGAACCCAGACAATTAAGTGACAATGCCAACATAAGTTGAAGAAATGTCATATGTTCTGTCTACCAGCGGTACTGCTGTGAATTGTATAGAATACACTTTCCTCCTCGCCGACTTTTAAACAACATTTGAACTCCTTCAGACTCTGCCACAAATCGTAGAGAGAGGGGGGGGGGGGGGGGGCAGGGATTTATATAGCCTTTATAAAGCTCGTCCTGGTAGAAGTTTTATAAATCTGTACAGGCTTTGAACACCCGAACAACTGTTGCGTACGTAAACTTCATGGCTACATTTGTTGGTATGCGTCTCAGTCTGCTTCCCAACGAACGAAAGTTTGGAACAATCTTTACCATATTATAACCTTCAAGCTGACGGATTCAGCCAAAGTGAGGTAGCGGTTACTGACTCAACACTTCTCTAACCGCAGTTGACAACTTTAATAAAGACATCAGCTGAGGAGATGGGGGTGGGGAGAAAGGACACAAGAAAAACAGTATTGTCAAGACAATGGCTACCAAACACCTCCATCTCCTGTTCAAATGATTGGACACAGAATTAGAACAACGGGGTCCAGCAGACAATGGCCAAACCCGGACCTCTCTAACCCACAGAAAAACCGAGGCGAAGGATCCAGACAGGCCTTCAAGTACGATCCCTATCGCGACGCCGGTGTCGCCATTCCCGTGATCCTATTGCTCAGATAGACTGTTCGTGTCCCAGACTCACAAGGGAAAAGACCTTTCTGCCGCGACCACCTTCAGACACTGGAAAACGTTTAACGGCTGATCGACCCGATCCCCCCAAAGTCGATGACCAGCCTAAACCAAAAAACACGACCAGAGGGGGAGACACACTCAAACAACGAACGCTGCTCTAATACCTTGGGATTTTTAGAAATCCTGAAGATTGTGTGTTGTAGAGGTATCATTGTTGTTTTAACGCAAGGCGGTGGTGTAAAGGCGAGGAATAGCTCGTTGGTCCTCATCATGGTTTGTTGTAGTTTTTCGGTGTCACAAGAACTAGTGTTAAGTAATCCCTTGCGAAGAAGTTCTAGACGTTTGTGTTTTGGCCAGGGACCTGTGCTTCTGACATTTCATTGGACTGTAGTATTACGTTTCAGTGATCGACGATAAAAGTATTACTACGAGGAACAAGGCAAGATGATGGCAGTTGACTAAGGGCAATAGTCTATACATTGATCTATATGGCTTTGTTAAGAGTAGAGACTAATAAGCAGCGGTGCAAGCAAATCCATCTTCATTGAAACAAGGGGTACATAACAAAGACTAAAAATAGGCCTGTAATCGACCACAGCCGACTTTTACTGATTCATTCTTCGTTCCGCCTACGTGTTTGACTAGGTTACCAATTCCTTGTTGTATCAGTCAGTCCTTAATTTTCCCAGAAAGTCGGTTTATTGACCTATGTCAGAGTGTTGTCCGACCATTTTACAATGTCATCGATAACTGACCGACAGGAAGGAGTGCCACCACACAGTGGAACGCCATGGTGGAATTCCCTGGTCACGTGACAGCCTGTTGGCACTCCGCGCCCTCTGTTTAGTCTGCCGGGGCCAGGGCCCGCAACTCCCGTCACCTTTATTGCCTCCCTTGTTTGCAAATGGCGTTTTGATGCTTTTGTCTTGCCGTTCCGCCGGACAGAGCATGACAGAGGGAATAAATTGCCGCCTAGGAGTGACATGCCCAGCTATATTTTGCCGATAAATCAGAAAGGCGATCAGGCTTTTGCTCGCCTGTTTGCTGTTTGACAGTCAAGATGCCACGCTGCCACTCGCATGTGGTGGCGGTTTTACGGTGTAAAACGGGCCTGACGGACCCGTGTACACATCATCGTAAATTCGACACCTCGTTTGAGCTGCGTGCATTACCTTGACGATCTAGTAATGCCCTCTGACCCCCTCCCCCATCTGACGGTTCGTTACTCTCGTTGAAATTGAGTTACCAGTACCACTATGGTGAAAATAAGGATAGGTGTAATGGGAAGAGAGTAGTTATACTATCTAGTTACCTAACCAAGTAAATGCACGTACTTATCCCTATAATCAAAAACACCAAACTCACAGCCGCACAATATATCGCATTATGAATATGTATTTAGTTAAAAGGTGAACTCTGTGAGGATATATAACTTTGCAGCATTGGCATCTCTTGATTTATGAAGGCAACATTCTTATCCTGGGCTCAACGGTGTTACTAGGATTGAAACAGAACAAAATGGCTATGGCGAACTTGATTTTCTTATGATCAATGGCGATGGAAACTAGCTGAGCCCTTCACAATCAGACCAGTTAAAAGAACATTGGTGCAAGTCGGCTAATTTTACTTGCAGCTTATGCGTCTACCCTCCCGTAGTACAGACAACGGACTTTATTTGACAGAACCGCTGTACCTTTGCCTGTAGCGTTGTTCTTGTTTGTTGCTTCTCATCAGGGCTCAGTTCACAGGTAAAGGGAGAGAAATGACTACGCTGGCGCCTCCCCTGCACGGAGTCTGCGCAGAGAGTGCTCCCGCTTTGCTCCGTTGCCATGGAGTCACGTGTTTGCAGGGGCGTGATGGGAACGAGATTATCATTATCTGCAGACTTTGTTTTCCGGGGTGTTTATGGCGTAAACGCTCTTGTGTTCGTGTTGCGTTTGGTCTGTTGAAGTCATTAGTAAGCATGGGATAGAATTGTTACAAACCTTCTTATCATCGAAAGGCTTGGTAATAATGGTATGCGTCCTTACAGGCGCCTTGCTTTCGTTTTCTGTCTCTTTTCTATTTTAAAATCATATGTTTGTCATTCGGCATATCTGGTTTCTGCGGTTAAGTTGTTCGTAAACCCCATATCAGTTATCCATTGATTAAATCTACGGTGTACTATTCCCATTGATATAAATGATAGTGTATTATTGGCATTATTGCTCAAAATCCTTGGCAGGAGAAGTCGCCGTGAGTTTCACAATTCTAAACCGTCGTATTGCGAACAATCTTAATCCCAGCTACTGGTAACAACAATTTTTATTTTTAAAACTTCATTTCCTTAAATGTTAAACTTAAAATGAGTTTCCAACTAAATAAATTCTTAATCCACGCTATACCGGCAAAAAAATCATTGTTATTTTTAAAACTTCATTTCCTCGTTAATGCTATAACTTGATGAGTTTCAACGCACTGGTATTATTCCGAGACAAGGTCCCACGGTTATTATCAGTTTCGTAAAGTACCCCGGCTCATCAGGCGGAGGAGCCAGGGAGTCTGTGAACCGGTTGCAGGCTGCGTGGTATTAGTTGTGAAACGATCCCCCTAACTCGCTTCATCCACGCACAACCCCCCCCCCCCCCCCCCCCCCCCTCGTGGGTTAGCTCATTGTTTACCGTGATGAGCTAACCTCCATCAAAGAATGGAGTACAGGGGGGGGGGGATCAGGGGAGATTGGTGTTGAGGTGCGTGTGGGGCGCGGGGGGTGGTTACCATAGATCGAACCCCCGTTTTAAGATCTTTCTACAGTAGAATGTGGGGAAATCAGGTCTATGAAAAGCAAAGTCCAACAATGGAGATACATTGACAATCCTTATAAGCAGAACATTTCAAAATAAGGAAAATTCAAAGGATTTTTTGTTTTTTAGATGAGATATACTTACAATCCTAATAAGCAGAAAATGTGATTTCCTAAATGAGGAACACAACAAAGCGACGGCGAGAGGGGGCCGTCCAAGAAGTGAGTTAGAATAGGGGTAAGGTTATACAGAGAGGGAGGGAACGGGCTGAGAGGCACATGTTTCTTGTACTTGCACTTATTACTGAATTATATATGATTTACTTGAATAAAATCTTGTTCAAAGCAAGAGGTTCTTACTGCTCAAGGCGAACATTGTCAAAATGTAAGACTGTAGGGGAGGTGTACAATATTGAGAGAAGAAGGAGTCGAGGATAAGAGCTGGCTCTCAGCATACTTTGGGTATCAATGGAAACAGTGTCGGCATGCCAGGTACCGGACTGGCGGCGTTCAAGATGCAATCAGCGTAAAACCGGTACGTGCGTGACGTCATCCAGGTGTGCAGGTAATCGGTGGCTAAACGGTTAGTGCGTTATTCTCGTTTCGGGTTTTGGGGTTTGGATCCTCATTAGGACACGTTTTGTGTACTTTACATTCCCAAAACGATTTTCCTCACGTCTCACGCTCGCACATGCGTTCATGTGATCGAGTACGGTCGCAGGCACAGCTGACGAGGTTATGAGCGCACACACACACACCCGCACGCTTGCATGTAAGCACACCCTCTCGCTCTCTCTCTCTCTCTCTCTCTCTCTCTCTCTCTCTCTCTCTCTCTCTCTCTCTCTCTCTCTCTCTCTCTCTCTCTCTCTCTCTCTCACTAATTAATAATTTCAAACACAAAGAGACATTCATGTCACCTGCATCATTACTACCATTATCGGCATCATCACAGTTCACAGCCATCATCATCGTCTGTGAAGTCATTCCTGTCTCTACTGCCTTGTTTTTCCTGGGCCTTCCACCGGGTGTTTTCGGATTTGCTCGATCAATTCTCGCCACCCGACGATGAACGGTTTCGCTTGAATTGCTTCGTACCTGAGTGTAGGGCAGGTTTGATGCCGAGTTTGCTCTCGACAGCTGTATGCTGTAAACATTACTGGCTTCAGCGCTTAGGTACATCGCCTGCCGCATCAACGTCTAAGTCATTTTCCCTCCCGCCTGACTCCTCGGGGGGGCAAATAGAGGTATGCTGTGATGGGATGTTCCCCCGGGATTCCTGGAGATCTTTTCGGAGGGGGGTGGGGTGGGTAGAGGATGGGAGGGGGTGGAGGATGAGAGGGGAAGAGGGGAGAGGGGGAAGGTGATCGAGCAGGTTTGGGTTGCACTTGAGGATAGTAAATAAAGTAGATAACCAGGATTAGTTTAATTGATATCGCCCCTTCTCGTATAAGGTCACGACAATGAAAGAATGAAATTGTGTTGACCTGCCTTGATTGATATTTGAGGCTTCGGTGTGATTTTAAAACTGTGTGTTGTACCTGGCCTTTGTCGAACAATCATGACCATGGATACACGACTGCTTTGAAATCAAACGCGTTAAGGCCACAAAACAAAATAGGTCTGTTTACGGTAACCCGACCGACCCTATTTTTTTCGCGCGACCCTAGACTTTTTTTGGCATTTGGGGGAAAAAAAAAAAATCTTTTGGGTTTTTTTGCAAAATAACGTAAAAATATGGTTTTTTGGAGAAAAAAAAAAAATCCCGACCTACCGACCCTATTTTTTTGGCCTATGTTACCGTAAACAGACCTATTTTGTTTTGGCCTAATAATAACCACCTATTTGTCCGTCCCTCCGCCGTTAAAAAAAATGCATTGCAAGAAGGCACGGAACGTTTGTCAGTCGGATTTCGTTTTTGGTTTGCCCGATTTATCGTCAATTTTCTACACAGATTCATCTGCATTTTGTGTATCATTCCACGAGTATTATTCTCTTCTACGCACGATTATCTCCACTAACATATCGTTTCTGTTGTGTGTTGCAGGTACAGAAGCGACAGGGGTGGGGACGGCACCCGGGGTGTACCTGAGAGAGGACCCTATCTGCGGCACCCAGCTGGAGAACCAGAGCGAGTTACGTGCCCCTACCGCCGAAAAGGCCGCCCTCTACCTGGACGCTGCTCTGGCCGCGCGATCTGCCATGGGTGAGTGCAGTGAAAAGATGCAGCTTGGATGACACTTTTTGTTACCGTGTCTTGTCGTGTTGTTTCGTGTTTCTTTGTTTATGTTTTTTTGTTTGTTTATCGTGTCATGTTCTGTACTTTACTTCCTTGCTTTTGGTCTGTCTTGTCTTGTCATGTCATGTCTTGTTGTCTTGTATCGCCTTGCCTTGTCATGTCTTGTCTTACTTGCCGTGTCTCTTTACGTCTCGTCTCGTCTCGTCTCGTCTCATCTCGTCTTGTTTTGTCTTGTCTTGCCGTGATCTGGCCTGTCTCGTCTAGCTTCGCCTTGTATATATATTACCTCGTCTCCTCTCTTTTTCTGTTTTGTTGTCTCATATTAATTGTCTTGTCTCGTCTCTTTTCGTGTCGTCTTGACAAGTCTGGCTTTTTTCAAGTTAACAAACAAGTCCTTGACTCTGATGCTGCCTTGCCTTGAAGCTGAAGACCTCGAGCATAAACAAATGGCACGGAACACTATCAAGAAAAGTAAAACTGTTCAGAAAGGAAGGACATCCTCGTGTGTTGGAAAGTTAGTACGTCAAAGCCAATGACAAAGCTGGCTTCCTTTTAGGACTTACTGTTCCTTTGGTTCAGCTAGCAGGTGAAATGTGAAGTAGTGCTGAGGCCATACAGACCCACGGAGGAGTCTCCCCATAGTTATGGTATGGTCAGGAGCCCCGGCAAAGTCGTCTGCCAACCAAAACAGTCTCGACCAGGTTTTCACGGGGGGACTATTTCTTGTTTCAAGCGATCGGAGAGTTGTTTTATTGTGTCTGCTCCTTTCCCTCCGTAACGGATTAGTCTCCCTTGATAAGTGTTACCTTTTGTACCATTACCACAGGGCTCGGTCCAGAGCAAACAAACATGGGTGCTTGATGGTACTGTAATGAAGGTTTTGGGTAAAGTCATCCGCGGCCGAGGTTCCTTCTGTGTCTGCGCATCGCTCACTTCAGTTCTTGGCGGGATGTTGTAGGAGACGTATTTTGTGAGAAGCTTTGTAGTGTTGTAGACAGGTTCCAGTCGCGTACTTTGGGCAGGTTTGTGTTGGGGATCGGACCATGCTATGTCATTGTTACGATGAGTTGTGAATTTTAACGTGGAAGTAAAAGCTTCCTTCGATGGATCAATATACGAAATATCGTGCGTATTGTGCGAGGGATTATTATGTTTGCGAAGAATATCGTATTAGGGGAAGAATGACAGTATTTGCGAAGGTAACGACATAAATTAGTCGAAGGGCGCGAGATTCCTGCGTCGGCCTATTTGTGAACAGAAAATAAAAGATGATCCTCGAGACAAAAGAACGAACTTCTCTTTGTCCGAAACGAAACTTTCAAATATCGCACACCAAAGCAGCAGCCCTGGCGTAGGAGACAACATAAAGGCCGTATCTCTTGATTCCGTCTGACAAAGTTGGCGTTTGGTCGGACAGATCGTTGTTTTGGCTTGTCGAAATCGCGATTCGGTCAGTATGCTGATAACAGATCAGATACTCTTGCTTTCGTTGAGCACTAAATGGACAGTGCAGATGACGAAGAAAACATGAACACTCGGAAGCTGAACGATAGCCAGCGAGAGATAACAATGAGAAATCCGGAAAAGTTCCAGCCAATAAAACCTGATACCCCGAGGAGGTGGAGAAACGGGTGTGAGTGGGATGTAAAACGGTTCCTCTAAGCAGCAGGGATCAGATGATGCGTGTTGTTGCCCTGCGCTCTGATAAGACAAAGCTGCAGTCTGGCATTTGCTCTGGCATTTTACCTGGCCCTTTCTGCACCTGTTGTCGAAGCTGGGCCCCGTTGGATTTTCACCTGGCGTAGGTGGACAATGCTCAAAAGGGGGTGGCTGTTTGTGTGAGGAAGTGTCTTCAAGTCTTTTGTGTGAAATAATAGAGTTTCAGGGTATTCTTGTCGGGCTGTAATAGAAACGAGGAAGCCTAGGGATTCATTAGGTTTAAGGTAAGACACGGTACGTATCTTTCTCGGCACTGGAAAGTGTAATACAGTCTGTGATGATGTTTTATCGTAACGAAATGCGAACCGATACAAAAACTCCAGGAGATCTTTTGTGCCATTCATATCTCTCTGTGTCTCTCTCTCTCTCTCTGTCTCTCTCTCTCTCTCTCTCTCTCTCTCTGTCTCTCTCTCTGTCTCTCTCTGTCTCTCTCTCTCTCTATCTCTCTCTCTCTCTATCTCTATCTCTCTCTTTCTTTCTTTCTTTCTTTCTCGCAGCGCATATTTTCCTACCCACAGACGAAACATTCTAGCAGAAGGAATTCGGAAGGGGAAGGAATAAAGCGCTGCATGTCTCCTGAATTTTAGGAGAATTTTGGCGTAGAACACAGGATTTCCATTCTGTCGGTTATGTGAATCTCGGCATATCCTGGGAATCCGGTTGGAAGCTGTTGCGAGGAAGGAACAGCACCTGTGTTCCATAATGTGCATTGTTTTATTGTCGTCTTTGTGTTGATGTGAAGATCATGTGTTTTCGATTGAATTTATGTGTGCCTGTGTGTGTGGGAGCGGAAGTGTAGAACAGTGTGCTTCATGTCTTGTAGGGATAGGCATATCTACGGAAACGACCAAAAACCCCGGTGCATAGCAAATTGCAGAACACGCACATAAACGAACTTACAGACACAAAAACAGATTGGCAAAGACACGCGCACGCACACACTTTCATATACATACATGCATGCACATACGCACAAACACATACGTATATTATATAAAACATCAGAAATTGTGAAAGAAACAATTGAAAGTCAGCAGAGACTTTCTTCCGAGATTGTGTGGCGCACGTTAAATGTCAAAGCAGCACCGCCCTGATATGGCCCTTCGTGGTCGGCTGGGCGTAAAGCAAACAAACAAACAAACAAATTTCTTCCGAGATTTGTTAAAATCTCTTAGCAGAGAAAGAGAGAGAAATAAGTATTTCTTCACAGACAGCCTATTGGGAGCATCAGACCTTTAACAGAGCAAAGTCCCTTTGTGGGGAACGTATCACAAGGTAATCTAGTCCTGAGGAGGGCCATTGTTTTTGTATCTAGACCAGACACGTGTTTCGACACTATTGTGTCTCATCAGTGGTCAGCTACTGATGGCGAGAGTTGTCAACCCATGGTATCCAACTAAGAAGCAAACCACTCTCTGAATGGTAGCTTCTGTTGGCATGGGAGACAACCCTCATCTGACAACCCCAACGGGATATCTGTGAAGGGAAACGTGCGTGCATAAAACGAAGTTACAGACCACATGATCATTCTGTAGACCTACCGAAAAACACATTTCAAAAAGTTACAGGCAACAAAGACAACTTGAAAAACACACTTCACAGTCCACATCCAATCATGCAACTCGAACGTCTTCACCCCGCCTGTAAACACGTGCAGCACGAACATTTCTTGTGTGTTTCACGTGCATTTTACCTCTTTTTAGGTCATTGACGTTATGTTGTGCTGTTCTCTGTGTTCCACGTGCATTTTACCTGCTTTTAAAGCATTGAAAATGTCTTGGTGTCCTCTGTGTTTCATGTGCACGTTTAACTGTTTCTACGTCATTGACATAATGCTTTTCTGTCCTCTGGGTTTTACGTGTATTTTGCTTTTTCTAGGTCATTGACATCATGTTTTGCTGTCGTTTTGTGTTTTACGTGTATTTTACCTGTTTCTAGGTCATTGACATATCGTTTTGCTGTCTTGTGTCTTTCGTGTGCACTTACTTGTTTCTAAGTCATTGATATAACGTTTTGTTGTCCTCTGTGTTTTTGTGTATTTGTCCTGTTTCTAGGTCATTGACATAACGTTTTGCAATCCTGTGTGTTTCTTTGTTTCTTTGTCATTGTTTCTATGTCATAGTTTTGCTGTCCTGTATTTCTCGTGCATTTAACCTTTTCTAGGTCACTGACATCATGTTTTGCTGTCCTGTGTGTTTCACGTGTATTTAACCTGTTTCTATGTCATTGAAATGTTTTGCTGTCATGTGTGTTTCAGACGAGGACGAAGCGAGGAGTTCCCATCTTCTTTTCACTCTCAATGTCTACCAGTATCGGATAGAGAAAGCCAACAGAGCCGGACTACCTGGGGGTATGTACATCTTGTCGTCTGGTTTTGTTTGGGCCAAGTTGTTTATGTTGGTTTGGTTTTGTTTTGCTTTGTCCAAGTCAAGTTGTTTTTTGTTTGTAAGGTATGATTGGAAGCATGGTTGGGTACCGGTCTGGTTGGGTTGACATCAGTTTTAGGAGTATATGTGTGTGTTCTGTGTGTTAAATTGTGCGGGTTTGTGTGTGCGTTTGTTAGCTGTTCGTTTTGATCGTTTGACATCAGTATTGTTTTTGTCCGTGTTATTCGGTGTGTGTGGGTGGGGGGGGGACTTTTCTGTCGTAATCTGTTTCTTTTCTATTAGCTGTGGTGTCAAACACTTCATAGTTTACACTTTTTTTCGATTCTGTTGGCAAATCAATTCAGTTCGTCAATATTGATGTTGGTTGAAGTAGATTCAATTATCGGGTTGGGGTTGTAGGCAATTCCATTGACTCTTTCGGATCATGCTCGTGATCATGAAGTGTGATTCATTACTCTCTGAATTCGATCGTAACAATACGATACCACAATCTACGACCTTATAAGGTCCATTAACAATTATTCGGCGAGACACGTCTACAAGTGAACTTAAACAGATTAAGTAATTCTCCCAAAAACTTACATTTCTTTGCTCTGATTCACACAAATTCGATTGGATCGCACCAGACCGTAAAAGTGCGAATCTGGCAGTGTAAAAATTAACTGTCCTTACCCTCCCTCAAGTAATCTGTCTGTCACTTCTCTCCGTCAGTCCTCCTCCTACACTAAACATCTCTATCCCCCCACCCCCTCTCCCTGTCTGTCTGTCTCTGTCTCTTTCTCTCTCTCTCTCTCTCTCTCTCTCTCTCTCTCTCTCTCTCTCTCTCTCTCTCTCTCTCTCTCTCTCTCTCTCTCTCTCTCTCTCTTTCTTTCTTTCTATCTTTCCGTCCGTCCGTCCGTCCGGCATCTGGTATTCTCTGCAATGTGTGTCTGTCTCTCTGTCTGTCTGTATCACAATGTAATGCGCTCTTTCTTCGTATGTATCGCCATCAAAGGCTCACAATCACTCACTTATTCCCTATATTTTTCTCATATATATTTCCATCTCCATCTTCGTCTACTGAACATTAAAGCATCCCCTCAGCCATCCCCCCCCCCCCCCCTCACCAATCCCACCCTCGACCACCACCCACCGACCCCCATCTTCTCCCAAGATCAAAGTTTATTAGGCAAACCTCCAATCGCTATTGCAATAAATCGCTCCCCCACCTCGTCTTTTGAAGAGCCCGCGTGGCAGAAATAGTGGTAGGATAATTTACAGATGTTTACAGGCTTACGCAAACTATTTTTCATCATAAAAAGCACGTGTTTAATCTGGCAGAGCGGAGCCAGTCGGTCATTTTCGTATGTTACACAGGCAAACATTCGAGGAATCTTTTTGATGAATCTGAGCTTCTTGCGTCTTTATTCTCCCTCCCTCAACCATTCATTTCAGAAAAGTTTTTGATGAGGTGCACATGTGAATATCTTACTTTGTGTATGGGAATCTGATCTGGGAAGAAGAGCAATGTTTGCATGTTTTTAAATAGAGGTCTTATACTTTTCTTTTTTTTAAGTGTCTGGAGTTTTGTCATGTTTTGGAGTTTTGACGTTATTCAAGCGGCTATAGGACATTTAACACATTCACACTAGAGAGAAAAAAGGCATGCCTTGTGTGGCATGGAAGTCAATCTCTCCCTTCCCCCCCCCCCCTTCCCCTCTCTCTCTCTCTCTCTCTCTCTCCCTCTTCCCCCTCTCCCTCTTCCCCCTCCTCTCTCTCTCTCTCTCTCTCCCTCTCCCTCTTTCCCCCTCTCTCTCCCCCTCTCTCTCTTCCCCTCCCCCTCTCTCTTCCCCTCCCCCTCTCTCTTCCCCTCCCCCTCTCTCTCTTTCCGTCTTTCCCACTCTCTCTCTCCCTCTTTCCCACTCTCTCTCTTGGGTCTCACATGTGCAGAGTCTTTTATGTTGTAATGGTTTTGCTGCTGTGTGGATGTACGGAACGGTTGGGAATGAGAAGTGTTTCTTACAAGAGTTTAAAAGACGTTTACAAGATTGTTTTTGTCAAGAATGGTTCTCCTTTTTAGAATGCAGTGAACGTTTCAACATTTATAATTGTTACAAAACATGCTTGGAAAAAGAGAAATACATTGAATTAATCGAAGATATTAAGTACAGAGTTGCTCTTACTCGTTTCCGCGCAGGAGTATCCGAAATCAACGCTCACAAGTTTCGGTACGCACCAAACCAAACGACAAGAAACTGTCCTCTCTGTACAGCTGATAAAGAAGATGAACACCATGTTGTATTTGTATGTCCTTTTTATCAAGACCTTCGAGCAAAGTATTTAAAAATCTCGAACTCTAAGACGCTACAACAACAACTTGTGTATTTCTGTGGCAGTAATGAGGAAAATGTGATGAACAGCTTCAGCAGATTTGTGTTCTTCATGTTACAGAAGAGACGAACCCTTATAAATCAGGTTCAGTGACATGTCATCAGGGTTTTAATGTATTTGTTGAATTTTATGCGTGACTATAATTTATAACTGTGCAGATACTATTGCTGTTATTTTAACCACTATTGTAAGGGGCTGTGGCCTTAGACAATTAAAGATTTGTTCTTGTTCTTGTTCTTGTTCTCTTTCTCTCTCTGTCTCTCTCTCTCTCCCTCTTTCCCCCCTCTCTCTCTTCCTCTTTCCCCCTCTCTCTCCCCCTTCCCCTCTCTCCCCCCGTCTCTCTCTCTCTCTCTCTCTTTCCCCCTCTCTCTCTCTCTCTCCCACTCTCTCTCTCTCCCACTCACTTTCTCTCCTTCTCTCTCTCTCTTTCCTTCTCTCTCTCTCTCTCTCTCTCTCTCTCTCTCCCACTCTCTCTCTCTCTCCCACTCTCTCTCCTTCTTTCCCCCCCTCTCTCTCTCTCTCTCTCTAAAACTCAAACGCACACAAACGCACAAAACCTCTCTTTCTCTCTCTCTTGTTGATATATTGGGGGCGGGGACGTAGCT
The DNA here is from genome assembly GCF_037325665.1 of Littorina saxatilis. Lineage (NCBI taxonomy): Eukaryota > Metazoa > Mollusca > Gastropoda > Littorinimorpha > Littorinidae > Littorina > Littorina saxatilis. Next base: position 60,290,317 of record NC_090261.1, read on the forward strand.
CAGTTGGTAGCGCGCTGGCTTTGTAGCCAGTTGGTCGCTATCAGCGTGGGTTCGAATCCCACGTTCGGCGAGAGATTTATTTCTCGGAGTCAACTTTGTGGAGACTCTCTTCGGTGTCCGAACACCCCCGTGTGCACACATGCGCACGAAAAAGATCCCACGTTCACAGCGAAAGTCTCAGGGCTTGGAAAACACGAAGACACGCATGCATCATCTCTCGTCTCCGATTATCATGATCGTATTTCGATACTTTGACGAGACAAACCCAATGCTGGTGTGTCAAAGAAGACAGCCACAGCGGGCTTGTTCGAATCAAAGTATCACACCATATCTTCAGCGTATTACCATTACCTGTCCCAATATAGACCAGTTGGCATAAGAGGACGTTAAACCCTAATAGTCAGTCTCTCTCTCTCTCTCTCTCTCTCTCTCTCTCTCTCTCTCTCTCTCTCTCTCTCTCTCTCTCTCACACACACACACACACACACACACACACACACACACAGAAATACACACACGCACTTGCGCGCAAGGGATAGTTTCAGAGCCTGCAAGATTAATTATATTAGCTTTACATCTCAAACAGATCTGCTACGGCAGGCAATTTTTTTTTTTTTAACCTCTTTCCTCCATAAGCGAAAATTCGTACCGTCTTGTCTCGTTCTTGTATCGGTGAGTACAGTATTCCTTTGTTTTTTAACTTTCTTTCCTCCATGTTTTTCAAATAGAAATTCGTCGGCTTTTACTCCACCACCATTTTAGCTCGGCGATTGTCCTTCTCCAGCAACTTCTACCCTTTCCCCGCGCGGGTTTATTAGAAAAAAGTGCACTGGCGATTGCTTTTCTAACCCAGGCTAGGTAGCGAGTTATCAAGCTTGTCTGCAGGCAATTTGTGTCATGATTTATGCCTCCCGGGTCGTGTGAAGTGCCCTCCCTTTGGACCCTTCTCTGGGGATTAAAGATACAAATGTCATCGTTTCCTGCCGTGCTCTGATAGAGGGGAGAGACAGAAAGAACGAGAGAGAAAAAAGTCCTTGAATCTAGTTGTTTCGTGCATGTAGCTGTCGATTTGTATTTAAATCATTTCCCAAAGATATCCGATTACATGAACAGTAACACTAAAAGACGGAGAAAGAAGGGGAAAAACAACATTATTCGGAAATTGACAGCCGGAGAGGACACATTTGTTTTACGAATAGTTTGGAAGTCTTGGACGATGTTCACTCCCCTGTGTATGAATTGAGTGTAACTGCAGCATCCTCTGTTTGACTGTGAAACAAAGGGTTGTAGTGGTCTGTGAGTATTTCAGTACTTTAGGAGAATACGAGTCTTGAGTAAATTGCCAGGTTGTTACGTACTATTCAACACTGCTTGTATTTTCGGGTTGTTGTTGTTTTTGCGTCGCTGCACTGGCATTCTTAAGTGAAGAAGTTCTGAACAAAAGACACGTCATGAACGTATCCAGACAAAAATTGTATGTCAATATTGTCCTCCAAATGGAGAAGAAGAAGAAAAGAAAAAGAACGCACCTACCATCGGCAGTCAGATGCAAGCTTCCGGTGGGTGGCAACAGCTGCGCAGGCGCAGTGGCCGGGTGACAAGAAGAGATGGATTTTATTTTGAATTGCGCCATTACGCGTGTCTCCTAGTGCTAGGAAATGTCAGGCAGTCAGCTAGTAATTTGCTTCGCAGTTTTCTTTGTGATAAATGTGCTGGGCCGCTGTTTGTGCAACGTCTTGGCGCTTTTTTCGTGCGAGGGGTAACACAAACACCGAGTGTGTGATTGAAAAAACTTCTGCTTTGTCAACACCACGCTTCTGCTTTATGTCAAAGAAGTCTGTCTTGAGTCAAGTTACGTTTGTTTCACACGGTGTTGTAACTTTTAGAAGCTGAGCTGACCTTGTCCTTGCAACAACTTGTTCATGTACTATTAAGTTCAGCCTTGTAAGAGTATCGTTCTGAACGGTTGAGCGTTCTCTTCGTGTGAGAATGATAGTCAGACTCTTTGGTCAGACTTTGATTTGTCGTTCGTTTATTTTTTTCCATCACATTAGCCATATCTGCATTCTTTGCTCAATTTAAGTTTACAGGACACGGGTTCTGCTTTGCTTTCCACAATTAACATGTCTTTTTAATCAGCCCGAGAACGTTACCGGGCCAGTCTTTCTTCTTCTTCTTCTTCTTCTTCTTCTTCTGCGTTCGTGGGCTGAAACTCCCACGTACACTCGTGTTTTTGCACGAGTGGAATTTTACGTGTATGACCGTTTTTACCCCGCCATTTAGGCAGCCATACGCCGCTTTCGGAGGAAGCATGCTGGGTATTTTCGTGTTTCTATAACCCACCGAACTCTGACATGGATTACAGGATCTTTTACGTGCGCACTTGGTCTTGTGCTTGCGTGTACACACGAAGGGGGATAAGCCACTAGCAGGTCTGCACATAACTTGACCTGGGAGATCGGAAAAATCTCCACACTTAACCCACCAGGCGGCCGCGGCCGGGATTCGAACCCTCGACCTTCCGATTAAGAGGCCGACGTCTTACCACCCCGCCACAACGCCCGTCAGTCTTTCATCCTGCATGACTGGCCAACAACTATACATGCTGATGTGGTTTAGCATCCAAGGATGTTTTTTCAAGATCTCAGTTAAAAGTGTGCCAGCACTTTCGCTTTTAACAAGATTAAAGAGCTACCGTAAGTTGCATCCTTGCGACAACTCCGGGAGAAGCGTGCCGTCGTCTTTCCGCACCCCCTCTAGCCTACTTGTTCAAAGAGGTTGCAACAATAGGCATTCTAAGTCCCTGCGTATAGTGTAAGACGCAGCTTTTGATTAATAGCCTCCGCCTGCAATGGCCATTACCTGTGTAAAAGATGCGGGCGTTGTGTAAGAAGAGGTGCGCTTTTTTTTGGCTTGTCACTCACCCACACCTCCATTCCTCAGTCTCACCTGGGGTGCCGGAGGTAGTACTTGGAGGTGTCAACAGCAGCCACAATCCCACTGTGTCTGTACAGTCAGGAAGCAGTTTCTGGCATCATCTGTTTCGTCATCAATCAGACGCAGGGTCGGTGGCGTAAGAAGGGACTGTATATACTTAGGGGTGTTGTGGTGGGGGTTTGACTTCTACATGCTTGTTTATCTATGTGTATCGAGTACAGTGAGGGAGCGGCATTAGGGAGGGGGGGGGGGGGTGAGTCTGGCTGCTTCAGGCTTTATCATCATTAGGTAAGAGCGCACGGTTGGTCCAGCTTGTATATTGTCGTCCGGGATAAACTGCATTATGGGTACAGTTTGGTTTATTAAACTGACATAGCTGCCTATTTACACCCCCGGTATAGGGGTGTGTATAGGATTCGGTCGATGTGTTTGTTTGTTTGTTTGTGTGTTTGTGTGTTTGTGTTCGCATATAGATCTCAAGAATGAACGGACCGATCGTCACCAAACTTGGTGAACAGGTTCTATACATTCCTGAGACGGTCCTTTCAAAAATTGGGACCAGTCAAACACACGGTTAGGGAGTTATTGGTGGATTAAGATTCTACAAGGACTTACAGAGGGACATATTAATGGTCAAAGGGAAATAACCTTCTCAGTTGTGGCAGTGAGAATGGTAAGGACGGGGGTGTTTTTCCTACCTCGGAGGAATTTCTTGTTTTACTTCGGCGATGTGCCGAGTACATCTCCACTATTAAAAAAAAATAACGTCAAGGCACAGTCTTGACCTACCCCACCCCTTAAAGAAAGAAAATCAGAGTACACGGTGCTTTGTTGTTGCAGACAATCAGGCCATTACTTCATTTTGGCATCACGCTGTCCATGTTTTCTGAATTACCTCTCCGGAAGGGGTAAAAAATGCGAATCAAGATTTTCCGAGTTAGAGGTCTCCCCTAATAATTTGAGGATACGCTGGGTGCCGTAATGATGTTGTCAGGCGGCGCTGCGTGAGACACAGAGCAGTGTACCTGGCATCTCCAGGTGTCTTGGACAGGTGCCAGACTCTCTGTCAGGTATCGCTAGCTAGGTGGTTTTCACTCTGCACGGAATAACGATAATCCCTTCGGATTGTCGTTGTTTTTTGGTTTAGTCTTTGGGAGATGGAGAGTAGCTTACCTTGAGGTGTGTTTATATAAATAGGTTGTGCATAATAGCTTGGAATTATGATAACAAGAAATACAGAGGAAATTTACCACTGAGGCGGTTGCCTGATAAGAACATAAATATAACATTTGCATTGTACTGTATAGTACGGGAGCACGGTGTAAATGTGGTTTTCCTCCACTTTATTTAATTTTTTTTTTTCATGTTGAATATTTGAATAATTGAACGCGTTCATTTGCGTGTTTATGGCCGTCGTGTATCGCCCGTGTTGAGAAAGCTCTTCCTTGTTAGTGGCTTTCCGTCTCCTTTCATTCCCTTTTGCGTGTTTATGGCCGTCGTGTATCGCCCGTGTTGAGAAAGCTCTTCCTTGTTAGTGGCTTTCCGTCTCCTTTCATTCCCTTTTGCGTGTTTATGGCCGTCGTGTATCGCCCGTGTTGAGAAAGCTCTTCCTTGTTAGTGGCTTTCCGTCTCCTTTCATTCCCTTTTGCGTGTTTATGGCCGTCGTGTATCGCCCGTGATGAGAAAGCTCTTCCTTGTTAGTGGCTTTCCGTCTCCTGTCATTCCCTTTTGCGTGTTTATGGCCGTCGTGTATCGCCCGTGTTGAGAAAGCTCTTCCTTGTTAGTGGCTTTCCGTCTCCTTTCATTCCCTTTTGCGTGTTTATGGCCGTCGTGTATCGCCCGTGTTGAGAAAGCTCTTCCTTGTTAGTGGCTTTCCGTCTCTTTTCATTCCCTTTTGCGTGTTTATGGCCGTCGTGTATCGCCCGTGTTGAGAAAGCTCTTCCTTGTTAGTGGCTTTCCGTCTCCTTTCATTCCCTTTTGCGTGTTTATGGCCGTCGTGTATCGCCCGTGTTGAGAAAGCTCTTCCTTGTTAGTGGCTTTCCGTCTCCTGTCATTCCCTTTTGCGTGTTTATGGCCGTCGTGTATCGCCCGTGTTGAGAAAGCTCTTCCTTGTTAGTGGCTTTCCGTCTCCTTTCATTCCCTTTTGCGTGTTTATGGCCGTCGTGTATCGCCCGTGTTGAGAAAGCTCTTCCTTGTTAGTGGCTTTCCGTCTCCTTTCATTCCCTTTTGCGTGTTTATGGCCGTCGTGTATCGCCCGTGTTGAGAAAGCTCTTCCTTGTTAGTGGCTTTCCGTCTCCTTTCATTCCCTTTTGCGTGTTTATGGCCGTCGTGTATCGCCCGTGTTGAGAAAGCTCTTCCTTGTTAGTGGCTTTCCGTCTCCTTTCATTCCCTTTTGCGTGTTTATGGCCGTCGTGTATCGCCCGTGTTGAGAAAGCTCTTCCTTGTTAGTGGCTTTCCGTCTCCTGTCATTCCCTTTTGCGTGTTTATGGCCGTCGTGTATCGCCCGTGTTGAGAAAGCTCTTCCTTGTTAGTGGCTTTCCGTCTCCTCTCATTCCCTTTTGTGTGTTTTTCTCTCTTTTCTTTGTTCTTTCATTTATGAAAGTATTCAGGCACCATCTTTTATTTCTGCTCTCATCTTGTCTTGTCTTGTCTTGTCTTTTCTCTGGTCTTAATTTTCCGTCTGTTTTTCTTGCCCTTTTACAGTCAATTTTGTTACCTCTCTGTTTTGAAACCCGAATCAATTCTTGTTAGTGGTGATTCACCCTGGTCTTCTGTCCTTCTTTCAATCTTTTTTTTTTATAAGCAGCCCAAGGCACGGCCTTTCCTCCTTTCTTTCTTTCTTTCTTTCTTTCTCTAACCCGTGCCTTCCGCTGGCTCATCTCATGCAGGTCCATCGGGATGAAACATGAGCTAACCGCGAACACTATCAATCACAACACGGCACAACTCAGACCTTGACGAGCAGAGAATGGTGTGTTTTTTGCCAGTCTGCTCACTCGGAAGCACCTGTCAAACATCGTGTTGAAGCCTCTTGGTGAATCTCGCAGCAAGGGAGACAACTCGTCTTCACGGCGTGGAGCAGCAGACACAACAAGCGTTTTGGGAAACTAATATCCAAGCGAGTTTTTCTTCAAATATAATCATAAGACGTTTCTGTCTTGTGTATATGTAATTCTGCGTAAATGTCTCCTGTGTGTCAGACATAATGCGGACGTTGTGTGTTGTTTAGCCCACGGTTTTATCCATTTCACCCGGGGTGAGTATAATGATATAACGCATCTTCATGGCGTGCAGTTGTAGACACTACAACGTTTTCCGAAATTGATAACTTAGCGAGTTTTCTGATAGAAACACTGAGGGTATCTTTCTAATATAATCAGGGCATTGTTCTATCAGGCTTACGGAATTCTGCGTAAACGTCTCCTGTATGGGCCAGAAATAATTCAGTCACACTTTATGGGTCGTTATAGATTAGTATCACGCATCGTTTTTTAACGCTCTGATCTTGTCATCAAATTATACAGGTAATAACGTAAACGTAGGTACGATGGGCATGTTTGTGGAGGTCATGAAAAGGAAAGTCATAGAGAAGTTATGTTTTCTACCGCAAAACTCACTATGACAACCATGACTCTTCCGTACAGTTTTATCAAAGAGCTTTACCCTACGGAAAGAGTCAGAAGGGGAAAGCTTTCTGGTTTGATGTCGTTGTTGTAACTCGCCCCGTTGCTGCAGCACATGTGAAGCCTTGCCAGGGGATTTAATTTGGGTAAAAAGGTAAGCTAATACATTCGATGTCACAAACCTGAAAAATCTAACCTTCATAGTCTTAATTCTTCACAAAGAACCTAACTTATCCAGTATAGAGCTTGAACATGTTTCATCATATCTGTCCATATAGCATCATTGTTTCATTAAACATGTTCTGGTAATTCCCAATTTTGATCATAACGTAAGAATTTGTGTATAGCCTGCAACGTGTATATAGTCCTGTGAATAGTTGTTCTGTCTTTTTATTTTTTAGTGTTAACCTTTATCCTTTGTAATTGTTTACGTTTGTATATATATATGTCGTGCCGAATTCACGTAATTGCCGATTCCGCGTAATAGGCAACATATTTGCCAATTTCGCGTAATCGGCAAAACGCCGCCCAATACGTGAAATCGACAGCGTTTTGCCGAAATCGCGTAAAGGCCTCTAAAACTTGCCTATTTCGCGAATTCGGCAGCCGATTACGCGGAATCAGCAGCCGATTACGCGTAAAGGGCAAGTTGACCATTACGCGAAATCAGCAATAGTGAGTGTGTGTGTGTGTGTGAGTGTGTGTGTGTGTGTGTGTGTGTGTGTGTGTGTGTGTGTGTGTGTGTGTGTGTGTGTGTGTGTGTGTGTGTGTGTGTGTGTGTGTGTGTGTGTGTGTGTGTGTGTGTGTGTGTGTGTGTGTGTGTGTGTGTGTGTGTGTGTGTGTGTGTGTGTGTGTGTGTGTGTGTGTGTGTGTGTGTGTGTGTGTGTGTGTGTGTGTGTGTGTGTGTGTGTGTGTGTGTGTGTGTGTGTGTGTGTGTGTGTGTGTGTGTGTGTGTGTGTGTGTGTGTGTGTGTGTGTGTGTGTGTGTGTGTGTGTGTGTGTGTGTGTGTGTGTGTGTGTGTGTGTGTGTGTGTGTGTGTGTGTGTGTGTGTGTGTGTGTGTGTGTGTGTGTGTGTGTGTGTGTGTGTGTGTGTGTGTGTGTGTGTGTGTGTGTGTGTGTGTGTGTGTGTGTGTGTGTGTGTGTGTGTGTGTGTGTGTGTGTGTTGTCTATACTGACCATGACTGTGATAATATACACAGTATACTCGTGATGCAATCAAGGCAAACATTTATTTTCGAAACAAGAGAACGATAATAGGAAAAGATTTTAGATACGACTCTGGCGTCGAGTCGACCCCTGTCAAACTCAGACACTGGAAGTAGGACACAGTCCCCGACGTTTAGGGAGGGTTGTTTGGCATTGCTTGAAGACAGCACATGAGCGCTACTTTTTTCTTGGCCAAGTGAAATCTCCGCTCGGCACGCCCTTATCTTCTTCATGTGTTCAGCAACTGTGGGGTCATCAGATGTATTGTCATTCTCTTCTTCTTGAGATCTGGGATCTGCCTGGGAACAATCGGATTGTGCTGATTCCTCATCTCCAGTCTCTAAATCTGCACTGGCAGCCACATCTTCTTCTTTGTCTACTGCCATAACGTCTTGAGCAACGGGTTCTGCCGCTCCTGTCATCTCTGGTATGGCCATGGCTTCGTCTGTAACTCCCTCTGGCCCTGTCATCTCTGGTACGGCCATGGCCTCGTCATCAACTTCCTCGGTCCCTGTCATCTCTCGTATGGCAGATTCCAGCTCTTCCTCTGTCGTCAGCACGTTTGCAACTTCTTTAGGCAGAAAGGTCTTCTGCAGACCCAATCTCGGGTTTTCCCCAAACAACACCTCGTATGGAGTTTTGTTCTGCAGATTTCTGTGTGGGGGTGAATTCTTTTGTAGCTGGACAAAGCGGAGCCCTTGAGACCTGTTACTGGTGCCGTTGTCGATGGTCCACGCTATCAGCATTTGCTTCACATCTGCGTTCGATCGTTCTACTGAACCCGGGCTCTGGGGATGTCGAGCCCGCCCATGTACAACGCGAAGGTTTTGCCACATGTTTTTGAGTTCGTCAACCACTGAAGCAACAAATTCTCGACCATTGTCGCTTTGGAGGATACACGGAGCGCCAATCATTGTGAAAATGTCAATTAAGTTGCATGCAACTTCTGCCGCTCTTTTGCTTTTCAGCGGTCGTAGGACCAGGAACTTTGTGAAATGGTCCTGGTAATTAAGAATGTGCACGAAGCCGCCGTCAGGGGATGACTCCATGTTGATAAGGTCCACCTGGCCTCTGTCGCAGAAAGACTTTGACCTGACAGGTTTCACAACCAGGCCTTTGCTTGGATTTGCCTTTTTTCGTTGGCAGGTTTCACAAGCCGACACAAAACAGTTAATCATTTTACCGGAAATGTTCGCGTACTTATCTTGGAGAATTGTTTTGGATTTTTTTCTCGCCTCCGTGCCCAGTGCTGACATGTGCCTCAGTCGTCTGCGTTGGGCAATGTGTACTTGGAAAACTGTTCTTTTTTCTTTTTTTTTAATCAAAACGCGCACGATCCTTGCCGTCCATGATGACTGTTCCTCTGCTATCAGCAAAATGAAAGCTTAAACTAAAAGTTTAAATTTGGTATTGTTTGTGAGTTTCAATCACTAAGGCCCCTTGTTTGATTGACAATACGGGCACACGAGAACAAGTATTTGTTGAGGATATGCTCACAAACCGTCCACCCTGTGTGTGGCTCGTGTTCTTTTCTGCTATACTGTCCTTGACACTGTTAGAGAGAGAGAGAGAGAGAGAGAGAGAGAGAGAGAGAGAGAGAGAGAGAGAGAGAGAGAGAGAGAGAGAGATCGAACACACACACACACACACACACACACTCACACACACATGCACGCACGCACGCACACTTAACTTGCTATTGCCGATTTCGCGTAATGGGCAACTTGCCCATTACGCGTAATCGGCTGCCGATTCCGCTTAAGGCCAAAAAAAAAAAATTGTCTGTTTCTGGTCACCCGACCGACCCTAAATTTCGGCGCCGACCCTAAACTTTTTTTTTCCAAACTCAAAAATGTTTTGTTTTTTTTGGTGGTAAAGGACAGGGTGAGAAAATGAACAACAAAAACGTGTGAAAACAAAAGTCCGCTGACGATTTGTAAATGTGTTGAGTGTCTTGTCTCTATGTATAGTGAATCCAGTCTCTTTGCGCGATTTTTAAAGTTAGTTTTATTGGTCTACATTTGGGGTTAAAAAAAAAAAAATAAAAAAAAAAAATCCCGACCTACCGACCCTATTTTTTTTAGCCATGTTACCAGAAACAGACAATTTTTTTTTTTTGGCCTAATCGGCTGCCGAATTCGCGAAATAGGCAAGTTTTAGAGGCCTTTACGCGATTTCGGCAAAACGCTGCCGATTTCACGTATTGGGCAGCGTTTTGCCGATTACGCGAAATTGGCAAAAATGTTGCCTATTACGCGGAATCGGCAATTACGTGAATTCGGCACGACATATATATGTATATAAGATTAGAGTAGTCCCTCTCTGGGCGAGGGCTGGTTGAAAAGAAGCTCGTTTATATTGCTTATGCTACAACCCTCGTAAAATAAAATAAAATTTGATTTGATTTGATTTGATTTGATTCATTTGTCTTCGCTGCCCTTGAGTTTTGTGCGCATGCTCAAAGGCCATTGTTTTGCGAATCGCGGTCGGACATTTGCACATGCAGCTAAGCTGTACGGCTAGCCAGTCAGCGTTCCGTTTTATGTCATGGAAATGACAGTAATAACAACTGATTAATCGCACAATTGCGTGTTGGAACTGTGTGGGGCAGGAATCCGTTACACACATGTAAGCTTCGGCGGAAATGGTTGGGACAATGTGCATTTGGGAATGGATCGGCGATGGGCATACCGTTACACTGCACCCCACTTTTTCAAACTTAATATTTTGATACACAAGAGATTGATGATACAGGGACCACTTAAATCTGAATTTTTCTGCGTTTTACCGATACAAATCCGAGAAGAAGAAAAACATAAAATAATAAAATATGCAACTTGCCATACGGCATACGTATCAGGTTTTTTTTTTTTTTTTTGTAAACCGTCTCTTTCCCCGACAAATGCGATATAATTACTGTGTTTTAGCTCAGGTTTGACTGGTTGGGGTGACAGAATGACCGGTTTATACGATATTCTGGATTCGTAATTGGATTCCTAAAGAAAGACCGGTTTTGAAAATGGACGTCGCGATTTCTGTGGTGTTGAAAGGAAGAGTCTACAACAGAAACAGTCCGAGAAATTCAGGAGGGACTCTTACAATGTGGGGTATATCTACAGAGATTATCAACAAAAAGTCCGAGAAATTGAGGAGGGACTCTTACAATGTGGGGCATATTTACAGAGATTATCAACAAAAAGTCCGAGAAATTCAGGAGGGACTCTTACAATGTGGGGTATATCTACAGAGATTATCAACAAAAAGTCCAAGAAATTCAGGAGGGACTCTTACAATTTGGGGTATATCTACAGAGATTATCAACAAAAAGTCCGAGAAATTCAGGGTCCTAAATGGGGAGCAGTCAATATAATTAGGGGGTCATCAAATGGGGTGGGAGGGGGCGGGGTATTCCGTCGCAGTACTGTCGTCAAAACTGACAGCTCCTATACCTACAGGGGCAGCTAGCTGTCTCTCTCTAGCATTGCCTGTGTCGCAGTAAACAGCCAGCCCATAGCGATGAGTGTTCTTTACGACAGGTCTCGAGCCATCAATAAATGATGGCGTGGCGGAGGATGGGGAGAATGTCAACAGGCTAATTGCCGCGTACCCCCTGTGTATGATATTGGTCTTGATATTGATACAGTAGATGGATCCGCCGCTGGCTGTGCTATTGCGTGTCTCCCTGGGTGCTCGTTTCGGTGTTCATGGTCCCCTCTGGGTTTGGCTGGATCGGTGTGCTGGGCCCTGTGTGAAGTTTATAGGACTGTGCGAGGTTTTGGCGGGTTGGGGGGGGGGGGGGGGGGGGGGGGGTCACACACTTATTGGATTATTTATCTCAATAAATTGTATGTGGCATGTAATGTAAGAGAACTATAGTTGTCGTGGCCGGATACCTACGGGAAGTACCCCCCGCGGGCTGGGGGGAGTCCCATATTGGTTGGGACGAGAAAGAATTTACCCGATGCTCCCCAGCATGTCGTAAGAGGCGACTAACGGATTCTGTTTCTCCTTTTACCCTTGTTAAGTGTTTCTTGTATAGAATATAGTCAATTTTTGTAAAGATTTTAGTCAAGCAGTATGTAAGAAATGTTAAGTCTTTTGTACTGGAAACTTGCATTCTCCCAGTAAGGTAATATATTGTACTACGTTGCAAGCCCCTGGAGCAAATTTTTGATTAGTGCTTTTGTGAACAAGAAACAATTGATAAGTGGCTCTATCCCATCTTCCCCCTTTCCCCGTCGCGATATAACCCTTCGTGGTTGAAAACGAGGTTAAACACCAAATAAAGAAAGAAATACCCACGGGAAGTGTTCGGCGCCGTTAGCTAATGATAAACAAAACTATACGTTGATAATGCAGATTTTGTTTAACGCGAGAATGCGTTATTTTTTTGCCGGGTTACGTAATCGCGTGATGACTCTCTGGAATCCGCCTTGGATTACTAGTGAATATTTTGCCGACAGTTTAAATTTATGAGGTAACAGAAACTGAGGATAAAACGCACACCAAGTACGTTGATTAAAGGTACTGAACTTGTCAAATCCAGGTGCACGGAGCCCCTGGGGCTTTTAGTCATACCTCAGGCAGCTATCCGTTAGAAGAACTACCAAGTTTCATTGACTTGCACCCAAAGAGTCAAGAACTGCAATTTTTTTACGAATTAATTTCGTACTCGGACCCGGCTGGTCTTGGCCTATTTTTGGATCTAAATTTAGATCAGGTAGATCACCACATGCACATCATGCACAACTGAAAAGACACGTCACTAGCAAACTATGTCAGACGTCATCATGAGTTCAGTTTGTGTAAAACAAAATGGATGCCGGAATCACTCAGTTGAATCGACCTCCGACCAAACACCACGTAATAACTAGGTTAATTTATGCACTCGCGTGAACAAGAAACTGTCGAGCTTCACAGATGTCGCCGTTGGGTAGTTTTGGGTTTGTTTTACTACCATAGGAGGGTTTTTGAACTGTAAATGCACTCAGCTGCAACAAAAACACAAAACGAAGGCTGTGAGCTGCACTGTGAGCTGCACTGTGCCTTTAAAATAGCAAACTCGATGCAAACATCATCAGTCACACAGACACAGAAAAAGCGGAACACGGTGAGATTTTTGGTTTCCCAAGATTCGCTGTGTGACCTAACGTGAAGTTTAAACGGTGCATCAGTACACTCACACACACACACATACAAACACACACAC
>NC_090261.1:60303491-60315991 GCF_037325665.1 Littorina saxatilis
CCCCCTCTCTCTCTCTCTCTCTAAAACTCAAACACACACAAACGCACAAAACCTCTCTTTCTCTCTCTCTTGTTGATATATTGGGAGCGGGGAAGTAGCTCAGTTGGTAGCGCGCTGGCTTTGTAGCCAGTTGGTCGCTATCAGCGTGGGTTCGATCCCCACGTTCGGCGAGAGATTTATTTCTCGGAGTCAACTTTGTGCAGACTCTCTTCGGTGTCCGAACACCCCCGTGTGCACACATGCGCACGAAAAAGATCCCACGTTCACAGCGAAAGTCTCAGGGCTTGGAAAACACGAAGACACGCATGCATCATCTCTCGTCTCTGATTATCATGATCGTATTTCGATAACTTTGACGAGACAAACCCAATGCTGGTGTGTCGAAGAAGACAGCCACAGCGGGCTTGTTCGAATCAAAGTATCACACCATTCCTTCAGCGTATTACCAATACCTGTCCCAATATAGACCAGTAACTGTTGGTCTAAGAGGACGTTAAACCCCAATAGTCAGTCTCTCTTTCTGTCTCTCTCTCTCTGTCTCTCTGTCTGTCTCTCTCTCTCTCCCTCTCAAGTCTCTCTCTCTCCCTCTCTCTATCTCTCACACACACACACACACACACACACACACACACACACACACACACACACACACACACAGAAATACACACACGCACTTGCGCGCAAGGGATAGTTTCAGAGCCTGCAAGATTAATTATATTAGCTTTACATCTCAAACAGATCTGCTACGGCAGGCAATTGTTTATTTTGTTTTTTTTTATCTCTTACCTCCATGTTTTTTAAATAGAAATTTGTCGGCTTTTACTCCACCACCATTTTAGCTCGGCGATTGTCCTTCTCCAGCAACTTCTACCCTTTCCCCGCGCGGGTTTATTAGAAAAAAGTGCACTGGCGATTGCTTTTCTAACCCAGGCTAGGTAGCGAGTTATCAAGCTTGTCTGCAGGCAATTTGTGTCATGATTTATGCCTCCCGGGTCGTGTGAAGTGCCCTCCCTTTGGACCCTTCTCTGGGGATTAAAGATACAAATGTCATCGTTTCCTGCCGTGCTCTGATAGAGGGGAGAGAGAGAAAGAACGAGAGAGAAAAAAAGTCCTTGAATCTAGTTGTTTCGTGCATGTAGCTGTCGATTTGTATTTAAATCATTTCCCAAAGATATCCGATTACATGATCGAACGTTAACACTAAAAGACGGAGAAAGAAGGGGGGAAAACAACATTATTCGGAAATTGACAGAGAGGACACATTTGTTTTACGAATAGTTTCGAAGTCTTGGACGATGTTCACTCCCCTGTGTATGAATTGAGTGTAACTGCAAGATCCTCTGTTTGACTGTGAAACAAAGGGTTGTAGTGGTCTGTGAGTATTTCAGTACTTTAGGAGAATACGAGTCTTGAGTAAATTGCCAGGTTGTTACGTACTATTCAACACTGCTTGTATTTTCGGGTTGTTGTTGTTGTTTTTGCGTCGCTGCACTGGCATTCTTAAGTGAAGAAGTTCTGAACAAAAGACACGTCATGAACGTATCCAGACGAAGATTTTATGTCAATATTGTCCTCCAAATGGAGAAGAAGAAGAAAAGAAAAAGAACGCACCTACCATCGGCAGTCAGATGCAAGCTTCCGGTGGGTAGCAACAGCTGCGCAGGCGCAGTGGCCGGGTGACAAGAAGAGATGGATTTTATTTTGAATTGCGCCATTACGCGTGTCTCCTAGTGCTAGGAAATGTCAGGCAGTCAGCTAGTAATTTGCTTCGCAGTTTTCTTTGTGATAAATGTGCTGGGCCGCTGTTTGTGCAACGTCTTGGCGCTTTTTTCGTGCGAGGGGTAACACAAACACCGAGTGTGTGATTGAAAAAACTTCTGCTTTGTCAACACCACGCTTCTGCTTTATGTCAAAGAAGTCTGTCTTGAGTCAAGTTACGTTTGTTTCACACGGTGTTGTAACTTTTAGAAGCTGAGCTGACCTTGTCCTTGCAACAACTTGTTCATGTACTATTAAGTTCAGCCTTGTAAAAGTATCGTTCTGAACGGTTGAGCGTTCTCTTCGTGTGAGAATGATAGTCAGACTTTGATTTGTCGTTCGTTTATTTTTTTCCATCACATTAGCCATATCTGCATTCTTTGCTCAATTTAAGTTTACAAGACACTGGTTCTGCTTTGCTTTCCACAATTAACATGTCTTTCAAGTTGATGAGCCCGAGAACGTTACCGGGCCGAGTTTTTCATCCTGCATGACTGGCCAACAACTATACATGCTGATGTGGTTTAGCATCCAAGGATGTTTTTTCAAGATCTCAGTTAAAAGTGTGCCAGCACTTTCGCTTTTAACAAGATTAAAGAGCTACCGTAAGTTGCATCCTTGCGACAACTTGAAGATAAAAGGGAGAAGCGTGCCGTCGTCTTTCAGCACCCCCTCTAGCCTACTTGTTCAAAGAGGTTGCAACAATTGGCATTCTAAGTCCCTGCGTATAGTGTAAGATGCAGCTTTTGATTAATAGCCTCCGCCTGCAATGGCCATTACCTGTGTAAAAGATGCGGGCGTTGTGTAAGAAGAGGTGCGCTTTGTTTTGGCTTGTCACTCACCCACACCTCCATTCCTCAGTCTCACCTGGGGTGCCGGAGGTGGTACTTGGAGGTGTCAACAGCAGCCAGAATCCCACTGTGTCTGTACAGTCAGGAAGCAGTTTCTGGCATCATCTGTTTCGTCATCAATCAGACGCAGGGTCGGTGGCGTAAGAAGGGACTGTATATACTTAGGGGTGTTGTGGTGGGGGGTTGACTTCTACATGCTTGTTTATCTATGTGTATCGAGTACAGGGAGGGAGCAGCATGAGGGAGGGGGGATGAGTCTGACTGCTTCAGGCTTTATCATCATTAGGTAAGAGCGCACGGTTGGTATGCAGGAGTCCAGCTTGTAGACTCTCGTCCGGGATAAACTGCATTATGGGTACAGTTTGGTTTATTAAACTGACATAGCTGCCTATTTTGACTTCGGCGATGTGCCGAGTACATCTCCACTATTAAAACAATAACGTCAAGGCACAGTCTTGACCTACCCCACCCCTTAAAGAAAGAAAATCAGAGTACACGGTGCTTTGTTGTTTTTCGCTGTCGCAGACAATCAGGCCATTACTTCATTTTGGCATCACGCTGTCCATGTTTTCTAAATTACCTCTCCGGAAGGGGTAAAAAATGCGAATCAAGATTTTCCGAGTTAGAGGTCTCCGCTAATAATTTGAGGATACGCTGGGTGCCGTAATGATGTTGTCAGGCGGCGCTGCGTGAGACACAGAGCAGTGTACCTGGCATCTCCAGGTGTCTTGGACAGGTGCCAGACTCTCTGTCAGGTATCGCTAGCTAGGTGGTTTTCACTCTGCACGGAATAACGATAATCCCTTCGGATTGTCGTTGTTTTTTGGTTTAGTCTTTGGGAGATGGAGAGTAGCTTACCTTGAGGTGTGTTTATATAAATAGGTTGTGCAGAATAGCTTGGAATTATGATAACAAGAAATACAGAGGAAAGTTACCACTGAGGCGGTTGCCTGATAAGAACATAAATATCACATTTGCATTGTACTGTATAGAACGGGAGCACGGTGTAAAATTGGTTTTCCTCCACTTTTTTTTTTTCATGTTGAATATTTGAATAATTGAACGCGTTCATTTGCGTGTTTATGGCCGTCGTGTATCGCCCGTGTTGAGAAAGCTCTTCCTTGTTAGTGGCTTTCCGTCTCCTTTCATTCCCTATTGTGGTTTTTTCTCTCTTTTCTTTGTTCTTTCATTTATGAAAGTATTCAGGCACCATCTTTTATTTCTGCTCTCATCTTGTCTTGTCTTGTCTTGTCTTTTCTCTGGTCTTATTTTTCCGTCTGTTTTTCTTGCCCTTTTACAGTCAATTTTGTTACCTCTCTGTTTTGAAACCCGAATCAATTCTTGTTAGTGGTGATTCACCCTGGTCTTCTGTCCTTCTTTCAATCTTTTTTTTGTTTTTTTGTAAGCAGCCCACGGCACGGCCTTTCCTCCTTTCTTTCTTTCTTTCTGTCTGTCTTTCTCTAACCCGTGCCTTCCGCTGGCTCATCTCATGCAGGTCCATCGGGATGAAACATGAGCTAACCGCGAACACTATCAATCACAACACGGCACAACTCAGACCTTGACGAGCAGAGAATGGTGTGTTTTTTGCCAGTCTGCTCACTCGGAAGCACCTGTCAAACATCGTGTTGAAGCCTCTTGGTGAATCTCGCAGCAAGGGAGACAACTCGTCTTCACGGCGTGGAGCAGCAGACACAACAAGCGTTTTGGGAAACTAATATCCAAGCGAGTTTTTCTTCAAATATAATCATAAGACGTTTCTGTCTTGTGTATATGTAATTCTGCGTAAATGTCTCCTGTGTGTCAGACATAATGCGGACGTTGTGTGTTGTTTAGCCCACGGTTTTATCCATTTCACCCGGGGTGAGTATAATGATATAACGCATCTTCATGGCGTGCAGTTGTAGACACTACAACGTTTTCCGAAATTGATAACTTAGCGAGTTTTCTGATAGAAACACTGAGGGTATCTTTCTAATATAATCAGGGCATTGTTCTATCAGGCTTACGGAATTCTGCGTAAACGTCTCCTGTATGGGCCAGAAATAATTCAGTCACACTTTATGGGTCGTTATAGATTAGTATCACGCATCGTTTTTTAACGCTCTGATCTTGTCATCAAATTATACAGGTAATAACGTAAACGTAGGTACGATGGGCATGTTTGTGGAGGTCATGAAAATGAAAGTCATAGAGAAGTTCTGTTTTCTACCGGGAAAGCTTTCTGGTTTGATGTCGTTGTTGTAACTCGCCCCGGTGCTGCAGCACATGTGAAGCCTTGCCAGGGGATTTAATTTGGGTAAAAAGGTAAGCTAATACATTCGATGTCACAAACCTGAAAAATCTAACCTTCATAGTCTTAATTCTTCACAAAGAACCTAAATTATCCAGTATAGAGCTTGAACATGTTTCATCATATCTGTTCATATAGCATCATTGTTTCATTAAACATGTTCTGGTAATTCCCAATTTTGATTAAAAAGTAAGAATTTGTGTATAGCCTGCAACGGGTATATAGTCTTGTGAATAGTTTTTCTGTCTTTTTATTTTTTAGTGTTAAACTTTATCCTTTGTAATTGTTTACGTTTGTATATATATGTCGTGCCGAATTCACATAATTGCCGATTCCGCGTAATAGGCAACATATTTGCCCATTTCGCGTAATCGGCAAAACGCTGCCCAATACGTGAAATCAACAGCGTTTTGCCGAAATCGCGTAAAGGCCTCTAAAACTTGCCTATTTTGCAAATTCGGCGGCCGATTACGAGGAATCGGCAGCCGATTACGCGTAATGGGCAAGTTGACCATTACGCGAAATCAGCAATAGTGAGTTTAGTGTGTATGTTTGTTTGTGTGTGTGTATGTGTGTGTGTGTGTGTGTGTGTGTGTGTGTGTGTGTGTGTGTGGGTGGGTGGGTGTGGGTGGGTGGGTGTGTGTGTGTGTTGTCGATACTGACCATGACTGTGATAATATACACAGTATACTAGTGATGCGGCAAACAAGGCAATATTTATTTTCGAAACAAGAGAACGATAATAGGAAAACAAGATTTTAGACACGACTCCGGGGATATTTCTGTTTTCTGGCGTCGAGTCGACTCCTGTCAAACTCAGACACTGGAAGTAGGACACAGTCCCTGACGTTTAGGGAGGGTTGTTTGGCATTGCTTGAAGACAGCACATGAGCGCTACTTTTTTCTTGGCCAAGTGAAACCTCCGCTCGGCACGCCCTTATCTTCTTCATGTATTCAGCAACTGTGGGGTCATCAGATGTATTGTCATTCTCTTCTTCTTGAAATCGGGGATCTGCCTGGGAACAATCGGATTGTGCTGATTCCTCATCTCCAGTCTCTAAATCTGCACTGGCAGCCACATCTTCTTCTTTGTTTACTGCCATAACGTCTTGAGCAACGGGTTCTGCCGCTCCTGTCAACTCTGGTATGGCCATGGCTTCGTCTGTAACTCCTTCTGGCCCTGTCATCTCTGGTACGGTCATGGCCTCGTCATCAACTTCCTCGGTCCCTGTCATCTCTCGTATGACAGATTCTAGCTCTTCCTCTGTCGTCAGCACTTCTGCAACTTCTTTAGGCAGAAAGGTCTTCTGCAGACCCAATCTCGGTTTTTCCCCAAACAACACCTCGTATGGAGTTTTGTTCTGCAGATTTCTGTGTGGGGATTATTCTTTTGTAGCTGGACAAAGCGGAGCCCTTCAGACCAGTTACTGGTGCCGTTGTCGATGGTCCACGCTATCAGCATTTGCTTCACATCTGCGTTCGATCGTTCTACTGAACCCTGGCTCTGGGGATGTCGAGCCCGCCCATGTACAATGCGAAGGTTTTGCCACATGTTTATGAGTTCCTCAACAACTGAAGCAACAAATTCTCAACCATTGTCGCTTTGGAGGATACACGGAGCGCCAATCATTGTGGACATGTCAATTAAGTTGTATGCAACTTCTGCCGCTCTTTTGCTTTTCAGCGGTCGTAGGACCAGGAACTTTGTGAAATGGTCCTGGTAATTAAGAATGTGCACGAAGCCGCCGTCAGGGTATGACTCCATGTTGATAAGGTCCACCTGGCCTCTGTCGCAGAAAGACTTTGACATAACATATTTCACAACAAGGCCTTTGCTTGGATTTGCCTTTTTTCGTTGGCAGGTTTCACAGGCCGGGCCGACACAAAACAGTTAATCATTTTACCGGAAATGTTCGCGTACTTATTTTGGATAATTGTTTTGGTTTTTTTCTCGCCTCCGTGCCCAGTGCTGACATGTGCCTCAGTCGTCTGCGTTGGGCAATGTGTACTTTGAAAACTGTTCATTTTTCATTTTTTCATCAAAACGCGCACGATGCTTGCCGTCCATGCTGACTGTTCCTCTGCTATCAGCAAAATGAAAGCTTAAACTAAAAGTTTAAATTTGGTATTGTTTGTGAGTTTCAATCACTAAGGCCCCTTGTTTGATTGACAATACGGGCACACGAGAACAAGTATTTGTTGAGGATATGCTCACAAACCGTCCATCCTGTGTATGGCTCGTGCTCTTTTCTGCTATACTGTCCTTGACACTGTTAGAGAGAGAGAGAGAGAGAGAGAGAGAGAGAGAGAGAGATCGAACACACACACACACACACACACACACACACACACACACACACACACAAACACACACACACACACACACACGCACGCACACTTAACTTGCTATTGCCGATTTCGCGTAATGGGCAACTTGCCCATTACGCGTAATCGGCTGCCGATTCCGCTTAATCGGCTGCCGAATTCGCGAAATAGGCAAGTTTTAGAGGCCTTTACGCGATTTCGGCAAAACGCTGCCGATTTCACGTATTGGGCAGCGTTTTGCCGATTACGCGAAATGGGCAAAAATGTTGCCTATGTGACAGGGTGACCAGTCACCAACTATAGAGTAAGCTGTTGTCATTGTCCAGTTTAGTCTTTGTTGCCGATCAGTTTGTGTTAGGTGTCTATTCATTATCTGTTAACAAAAAGTACTGGTGTGCACCAGCCGTGCTCAAACACAACTTGTTTACATCTGAGCGGTGGCCATGTTTGATTCCGTCTAAAAATAGATTGAGTGCAGGTGCTATTTTATGCAATCTAAGGATAAATATTACTTTTAGATGTTAATAATGCATGGATATAGATACTATGTTGCTGTATGTTCGTGCTTGAGTACTTTTTAAGGCCCTGTTGTTCCTTAAATTGCCTTAATGTTCGATCAGCTTCGACCCCAAACCTTCGACGCTATGTGAGTTTTAGCGCCCAGTAGGTGACCTGTGGAATTCCTTTTAATTATCTCCATAATTGTAACTTTTTCGTAAATCTAACTTAGTGCACTTCATTTCTTATTCCCTTAAGATACTTTTTGAGTTAAGGTGCATTAATAAATGGTTGGATCAAGTAAATCAAAGTTTTCCTCGGTTTGATCGGTGTCTCGCCGCGTGACGTCACACGCGTCATTTTGGAACCTGTGTTTCTTTGTCAAATTTTACGTCACATAACTTGTCATAAGTTTCATTTTACCGCAAGTATGACACATGTATGTAAAGTTCAGGAGTTCATTTTGTAATGGAGTGAATTGTATTTGGTGCAGGAAGTGATAGAGTTTAGCAATCTTTATTTTGCTGGGTTTTGATCGTTAATCGGTCATGTGTTCTGGCTAATTAATCATAATTACTTTTTGGTCTGGACTTCTGAAGTCATATCTTGTAACATGATTTAAAAGTATTTTTCACACTGGTTTTATAGCAACAAACCGATTTATAATGTGTGCGTTCTTTGTAAAGTTATTAGCTGTCAAAGTTTCTAAACAAACACAGATTTGGCTATTAGGCAGTGCGAGACTGCCCTTTTGGAAATTGCTGAGAGCCGCTTGCAGTGCAGTCCGCGCGGGCAGTATAAATAGCATCCCGGTACCAGCATAAGGGGTCATTCAGTCAGTCATTCAGTCATTCAGTTCGCGTCTCGCCACTGACTGAGGAGATGTAGTCAACTTTGTATTGTATGTTGTGGCTTGTAGCGAAGAGGAGGAGGGAAGATCGAGAGACACAAATAAAGTTCGTCATGCCTGTATACTGCTGTTGTTGTCACAATGTCATCTGTTGTGTCCGAGAGATTGAGTCCAAAAGTGGGTCCGTAACACATCATCAAGAGAACAAAAGAACATTCTTTTCCGAACCTCTACACCTAGTACGCGGAATCGGCAATTACGTGAATTCGGCACGACATATATATGTATATAAGATTAGAGTAGTCCCTCTCTGGGCGAGGGCTGGTTGAAAAGAAGCTCGTTTATATTGCTTATGCTACAACCCTCGTAAAATAAAATAAAATTTGATTTGATTTGATTTGATTTGATTCATTTGTCTTCGCTGCCCTTGAGTTTTGTGCGCATGCTCAAAGGCCATTGTTTTGCGAATCGCGGTCGGACATTTGCACATGCAGCTAAGCTGTACGGCTAGCCAGTCAGCGTTCCGTTTTATGTCATGGAAATGACAGTAATAACAACTGATTAATCGCACAATTGCGTGTTGGAACTGTGTGGGGCAGGAATCCGTTTCACACATGTAAGCTTCGGCGGAAATGATTGGGACAATGTGCATTTAGGAATGGATCGGCGATGGGCATACCGTTACACTGCACCCCACTTTTTCAAACTTAATATTTTGATACACAAGAGATTGATGATACAGGGACCACTTAAATCTGAATTTTTCTGCGTTTTACCGATACAAATCCGAGAAGAAGAAAAACATAAAATAATAAAATATGCAACTTGCCATACGGCATACGTATCAGGGTTGGTTTTTTTTTGTTTTTTTGTTTTTTAAACCGTCTCTTTCCCCGACAAATGCGATATAATTACTGTGTTTTAGCTCAGGTTTGACTGGTTGGGGTGACAGAATGACCGGTTTATACGAGATTCTGGATTCGTAATTGGATTCCTAAAGAAAGACCGGTTTTGAAAATGGACGTCGCGATTTCTGTGGTGTTGAAAGGAAGAGTCTACAACAGAAACAGTCCGAGAAATTCAGGAGGGACTCTTACAATGTGGGGTATATCTACAGAGATTATCAACAAAAAGTCCAAAAAATTCAGGAGGGACTCTTACAATGTGGGGTATATCTACAGAGATTATCAACAAAAAGTCCGAGAAATTCAGGAGGGACTCTTACAATGTGGGGTATATCTACAGAGATTATCAACAAAAAGTCCAAGAAATTCAGGAGGGACTCTTACAATGTGGGGTATATCTACAGAGATTATCAACAAAAAGTCCGAGAAATTCAGGGTCCTAGATGGGGAGCAGTCAATATAATTAGGGGGTTATCAAATGGGGTGGGGGGGGGGGGGGTGGGAGGGGGCGGGGTATTCCGTCGCAGTACTGTCGTCAAAACTGACAGCTCCTATACCTACAGGGGCAGCTAGCTGTCACTCTCCAGCATTGCCTGTCGCGGTAAACAGCCAGCCCATAGTGATGAGTGTTCTTTACGACAGGTCTCGAGCCATCAATAAATGATGGCGTGGCGGAGGATGGGGAGAATGTCAACAGGCTAATTGCCGCGTACCCCCTGTGTATGATATTGGTCTTGATATTGATACAGTAGATGGATCCGCCGCTGGCTGTGCTATTGCGTGTCTCCCTGGGTGCTCGTTTCGGTGTTCATGGTCCCCTCTGGGTTTGGCTGGATCGGTGTGCTGGGTCCTGTGTGAAGTTTATAGGACTGTGCGAGGTTTTGGCGCGTTGGGGGGGGGGGGGGGGGGGGGGTCACACACTTATTGGATTGTTTATCTCAATAAATTGTATGTGGCATGTAATGAAAGAGAACTATAGTTGTCGTGGCCGGATACCTACGGGAAGTACCCCCCGCGGGCTGGGGGGAGTCCCATATTGGTTGGGACGAGAAAGAATTTACCCGATGCTCCCCAGCATGTCGTAAGAGGCGACTAACGGATTCTGTTTCTCCTTTTACCCTTGTTAAGTGTTTCTTGTATAGAATATAGTCAATTTTTGTAAAGATTTTAGTCAAGCAGTATGTAAGAAATGTTAAGTCCTTTGTACTGGAAACTTGCATTCTCCCAGTAAGGTAAAATATTGTACTACGTTGCAAGCCCCTGGAGCAAATGTTTGATTAGTGCTTTTGTGAACAAGAAACAATTGATAAGTGGCTCTATCCCATCTTCCCCCTTTCCCCGTCGCGATATAACCCTTCATGGTTGAAAACGACGTTAAACACCAAATAAAGAAAAATACCCACGGGAAGTGTTCGGCGCCGTTAGCTAATGATAAACAAAACTATACGTTGATAATGCAGATTTTCTTTAACGCGAGAATGCGTTATTTTTTTGCCGGGTTACGTAATCGCGTGATGACTCTCTGGAATCCGCCTTGGATTACTAGTGAATATTTTGCCGACAGTTTAAATTTATGAGGTAACAGAAACTGAGGATAAAACGCACACCAAGTACGTTGATTAAAGGTACTGAACTTGTCAAATCCAGGTGCACGGAGCCCCTGGGGCTTTTAGTCATACCTCAGGCAGCTATCCGTTAGAAGAACTACCAAGTTTCATTGACTTGCACCCAAAGAGTCAAGAACTGCAATTTTTTTACGAATTAATTTCGTACTCGGACCCGGCTGGTCTTGGCCTATTTTTGGATCTAAATTTAGATCAGGTAGATCACCACATGCACATCATGCACAACTGAAAAGACACGTCACTAGCAAACTATGTCAGACGTCATCATGAGTTCAGTTTGTGTAAAACAAAATGGATGCCGGAATCACTCAGTTGAATCGAACTCCGACCAAACACCACGTAATAACTAGGTTAATTTATGCACTCGCGTGAACAAGAAACTGTCGAGCTTCACAGATGTCGCCGTTGGGTAGTTTTGGGTTTGTTTTACTACCATAGGAGGGTTTTTGAACTGTAAATGCACTCAGCTGCAACAAAAACACAAAACGAAGGCTGTGAGCTGCACTGTGAGCTGCACTGTGCCTTTAAAATAGCAAACTCGATGCAAACATCATCAGTCACACAGACACAGAAAAAGCGGAACACGGTGAGATTTTTGGTTTCCCAAGATTCGCTGTGTGACCTAACGTGAAGTTTAAACGGTGCATCAGTACACTCACACACACACACATACAAACACACACACACACACACACACACAAACACACACACACACACACACACACAAAAACACACACACACATACACACACACACACACACACACACACAAACACTTACACACACACACACACATACACTGACACACACACATACACTGACACACACACACACACACACACACACACACACATACACTGACACACACACACACACACACATACACTGACACACACACATACACTGACACACACACACACACATACACTGACACACACACACACACAAACACACACACACACACTCTGACACACACACACACAAACACACACACACACACACACAGACACACAGACACACATACACAGACACACAGACATACACACACATACACTGACACACACACACACACACACACACACACACACACACACACACACACACACACACATACACTGACACACACACACGCATGTACATCACTCCACTGATTTATGCAAACAGTGGAGTTGTGAAAGTGACAGAGAAAAACAAGTCGCGTAAGGCGAAATTACTACATTTAGTCAAGCTGTGGAACTCACAGAATGAAACTGGACGCACTGCATTTTTTCACAATGACCGTAGTCCGCCGCTTGTGCAGAACGGAGTTTGTTTGTTCGTTCATGGGCTGAAACTCCCACGGCTTTTACGTGTATGACCGTTTTTACCCCGCCATTTAAGCAGCCATACGCCGCTT
>NC_090261.1:60320991-60330991 GCF_037325665.1 Littorina saxatilis
GTTGATTGGCGGTTAAACGTTGCATTCTGGGTCGTGCGAGGAATTTGATAATGAGTCCACTAGCTGTTGAACATCAAACATCATTATCTTATCAGCTTTTTTTTCATGTCTGGGTGTTAAACCTGTTTTCGGCGGCATCAAACATATGTACTTGTGTATTGCGCTAATTACTAGATTAAAATTTCAAGTAATTGTAAAACTTCGGACGTAGTTAGCGCGGTAACTTTCGTGTTTCTTGATAATTCAGTATCATGGCAAGGGTTGAAGTATTATCACAAGTGTCTCGTGTGCAAAGAACGATACATCATTTTCCATAGGGACAATCTGTGCGCAGTAGAACATACGAGAGGTCATTCTTGGGCCAAAGAAAATGTTCCCAAGCATTGCAGGAATCTGGTTGAGAACGGGAATGCGTTTGTTTGAGTTTTTAGAGCAAAACCCAAGGTCCTGCAGTTGGACATGTCCTTCGTGGGAACTCTTACCTTGCAGGTAGACATAGACATAGAAGACTTTATCATCTCAACTGAGAATATTTTTTAGAGAGGTACTGTTGGATCAAGCGGACAAACATCATAGAATGTTACTTATCAGTTCATCTTTGTATCCTGACGTTGAATAACGTTGCAAATCAGCAATTGACCTTGTCTAAACCCACGAATATTTGAAACCAGAGCAGGACACGTTGGCAACATGTTCTTTAGAGTCTCCAATGGGAAAAGAAGAAAGATAATAAAATGTTTTTTTCTAACGGGATCCATCACACGGCTCGTTACAGTTCTCGTCAAAAAGTTACTTGCGCGGCATGACCCCGATAGATACAACCACTGACTGCACGTGCCACTCTTGCCCACAACAGCCCTGAAGCTGTGGAAACAACACTCTGCCGCGCATGGTTTATCGCCCTTCGCGTTGCTTATCTGCCCTTGCTCATCTTTATCGGGACCATCTGCACGTCTTGGGCATTTGGTGGCGTCCGTCATAATGGAAGAATTGTTAAGTGGAGAACAGGGTTGGAGAGTGGTGGTGGGTATGCAGATCGAGGTTTGAGATCGTTGTTGGAAATAGATAGACTAAGAGGAGGGATTATAAGTTCAAAATCGTAAGAGCTCCGTATCTTGTCGGTCTGTATCTAAACGCTTGCGAAACGTCAAAAACAGAATAATTCTTCGTGCATAAATGTTCCTGTGGTATCTGCTTTTTTGGTTGTGGGTCTTAAACAGCGCACGATTGAGGCAGTTTAAGATCATTTCAGTAAAGGGGTCACGGTTATGGGAGGAGGGTGGAGAGAATGTAGGGGGGGTGGGGGGTAATAGTAAAGGGTTTAGGCAAAGGTGTGCTTTCGTATCGTCAGTAATTTTATCACCTGTAATAACCACACAAAGTTACTTGAACCTTCAAATAAACTTCTGGTTTTGTATTTTTACTGAAATGAAGAAAGATGAGTTCTGCCAAAGATATGTACAACAGCGAAATGAAGCAAACGAACAGAAAGGTGCAATAATTGTTCGTCCGTATCTTATGTTAACCGTAAGTTCCACTCATACTCCAATGCCAACATATCAACCCCCCCCCCCATCAATTCCCCTCTCCACCTCTCTGTCCATTTCTTATCAGCGTGCACATTTTCATTCCCTCTCCCCCCGGGCCAGCGGTGGTGGTGTCTGGCGATGGCGATGTTGTTGTTGATGTTGTCAGCGTGGCCTGCTCGTGCGACTCACCTGGCGGCAGCTACCTGTGTAAACTACCTGCCTGTCTCGTACCTGCGCGCTGTGGCGGGTGTAAAAGGCTCCTTAAAATACTGGCCGTGATAAGCCTTCGTTGTTGCTGTCCTTCACAGGGGGGAGGTTTACGCCTTCGAACTGAGAGGCACCTGGAGATTGCGGCTTATGGATTGCGGAGGACTTAGGGGGAACCTGCTAGTTTTGTGCCTCGCTGCGTGTTTTGTGACTCTACCCTTTTGCTGCTTGCTTGTTGCCAAATACCTGGGTCTTCTTTACCAGACTGTTGAGCTGGGATAGCTTTCAACTTTTGTTTCGGCTGAAACATTCAACGAGTGCAGTGATGGGACATTTTTGACTTTATGTCCTCCCAGGAAAAGTTACCTTCATTTTTAGAATGTACGTATAGCTGGGATAACTTTCAACTTTTGTTTCGGCTGAAACATTCAACGTGTGCAGTGGTGGGACATTTTTTTTCCTCCAGCAAAAGTAACATTCATTGTCAGACTGTATAGCTGGAATAGGTTTCAAATTCGTTTCGTCTGAAGCATTCAACGAGTACAATTGTGGGACATTTTGCCTTTTCTTTCCTTCAGCGAAAGTTACCTTGGCGTATTTTCAGCGAACGCTAGGTAGAGGAGGTGTACCTGTCTTCTCCTTCACGTTCGATTGAAACTGCAACGTTGCAGAAACATCTGGTAAGATTGTGTAGCTTGTCATTTCATTGCGTTTTCATAATGAATTATGACTTTAGCTAGTCCATAGCAGATGCCGTTTGAATTTACCTTTAGCGCTGATCGTAAGCATTCAGTTGCATGACCGATAGATTCTTCTTCTTCATTTGTTTAAATGGGTTGTTGTTTTGTGTGATATTTTTGTCTGTATCGCTGTTCTCATAATTTCTTTCTGCCATTTTATTTCTCTCTGGTTTGTGAGCGTTACAATCGAACGAACAGCAACACAATAACCAAAAAGGTTCAAACTATTGCAGTCCTCTTTCTAGACTCTTTCTCCCCCCCCCCCCCCCCCCACCCCACCCGCTCTCTTATCTACTTAGGTCAGCAATTTTGACACCGCTCTGAACAATTTAGCGACCGTGTCTACTTAGTCAAATAGCACACTACGTGTATAGTCACTCATGTATGATGTACAGATAAACACAAAAATATGTCGGACCAACCTGTTGCTAAGATCAGTGCCAGACAGTAAAAAGAACATGACGGATGTTACCGTAGGAAAGGAAACGACAAACGGCGCGACTGGACCGCATTCCCGTCACCTGCGATTCCATTCTGTCTGTGACCAGCGTGCGAACCGCGGGCTCCCTGTTGTTTCGCTGATGAGCGGCTAGCACCCCGTAATGGCGGCTGTCAGGGCCCATAACTGCCAGGGCCAGTGAGGGAAGGGATGTCACTCGGGGTGATCAATGGCGCTGTTGCCTGCACGCTGCAGCACTGTGGTCAGTTCATTGTGCTCCTGGCTGCGGGGAGGAGACGGGGAGATTGGGTCTTATCTTTGACACACGGTCCACGATGGATTGGTCTTAGCTTTCCTTGAACCAGTTTTGATTTTGTCCTTATGTTTTGGGTGATTTTAATGTCCTGCCTCATTTGGCCAAAGTGTCGTATAAAATGCGTTGGCAAAGTTTACTTTCCTGCCTTTCCTCTTTCTATCGGCCCTGTTTTCTTCATTCTATATTAACCTCTTTGAATTAAAACACAATGCCATGTAGCTTAAAAGGCATTAAATTGACGTGGCAGTGATATGCATGCGAGTGTGTGACGGGTTACCTTTGAGTTTATGTTTGTGTGTGTGTGTGTGTGTGTGTGTGTGTGTGTGTGTGTGTGTGTGTGTGTGTGCGCGTGTGCGTGTGTGTGTGTGTGTGTGTGCGTGTGTGTGTGTGTGTGTTTTTGTGTGTGTGCGGTGTTTTTTTTTTTAGGTTTTTTTTTTGGGGGGGGGGGTTGCTTATTTTGCAGCGGACATGGCGATATCAGATCCATGCACACCTTTTGCATGACGCTAAGCAGACGATTCGTAATCGAACAAACAATCAGGAATCTTACGGCTCCCAGCGTAATCCCGCAAAGCTCCAGGCCTGTTATCGTGTTATTCCGTCCATATTTTTTCAAGACTGGTGATCCTTCACTGAGTAAGGATGTTGTGACGTCGTAAAGTCATGCTGACCTATTTCAGCTGGCTTTCTCTGTCTCTAACACTGGTTTCTATGTTCTGGCAAAACTTGCAAGACATAACTACGAGGCTCTGAGGGTAATCTGACATTAAAATTATACATTTGTTCAAAGGGTTACAAACCTACAAGGAAAAAGATTGTGTGGTATACGGGAGGAAAGTGTTGGCTGGAGGGCACAAAACTCTTTGATAAAACTGCACCTGTGAATTAAAGGCGGCACTCATGAAGAGGCGAGAATACACCGAGGGACATCAAAGAAACCAACTCAGTAAACTGTTGCCTTAGGATGTACAGGATCTACAAGTGGCCTTGCCCAACCCGCACAGCAAGGCGCGGTGTTCTGGACACTTTATCAGCGACAAGCTGGCTACGATGAGTATCAGTATAGCCTCCTATCTTTGGGACGACTCGCCGCTATCACTGACGATGAGTATCAGTAACCCAGCATCTTCGGGACGACTCGCCCCTATCATGACGATGATGGCCCTCCCCCGTCCCTCCTGCCTCCGATAGCGCGCTCTCCATTAGCACTGCGAGGTGATAAGACCGGCCCCTCCTGCTGCTAATTCGATGCTCAAAAGAACTCAAAGGAGCCGTGTGTGTTGAGGACCAGTGCCTTAAAACACTAATTCCCAGTCCTCTCAAGTCCGCAGAGAGTCGAGAAGCTTGTGGTGATACCAGTGGGAGGGAGACACAACATGGTAGTATCATTTCTGAAGGACTTCTGATATCGAGAAAAAGAGAGGAGGCTACCAGGCACAGAGATATATACTTGTCTATATCTCATTGTTACGAGGTAATATTCCGGTGGTGCGAAGTCTTTGACTTGCATCTTGGGCATTAGTGTCGACTTTCGGAAGAGCTTGAAGTGTTATCTTGCGAACTAATCACGAGGTCAATGCACTGCTTATAAAGGGACGCCTGGACATAAACAGGAATTGATCAGGTACTACGTGGAATAACCGTCTTATTCTATCAAGGAAGATCTATCGATAGGTTTTACTGTGACTCTTGTCAGAAACTTTTGAAAAGCACCGTCGCGGCATCCATAGTAGCTCTAGAGGGGTACAGGGTTGGGTTTTTAGGTGCAAACGAGTATAGAAAGTATCAAAGTGCATCCTACAATCATCAAAGTCTCATCTCCAAGAAACCATCAGCCTCCATCCTGCTGGGACGTTTCTCTCAGACATCCAAGGAAACAAGTAAGACAAAAATCGGCAGTATCAAAAAAACCTTGAGTCCACCATAACTGAAGAAGGCAAGACTACAGTATCAGCGGTAGGGGACCACAGGGGCGCCACCGCGGGGAAACTGAGATGACTGATCTTGGCGAGAAAGTCAAGGGGGACATCCCCGGGACAGTATCTCCAGAAAGAAGCAGGGGCAGTGAGCCTGGATATCAAACCAGGGGGGACCATTGCAGAGCTTCCGCGGGGAGTCTGCAGCGACTGATGCCTGTGAGTGTGAAGGAAGTTGACACTATCTGCAGACTGAACCGCCAGTCAATGCCTACAGCAGAAGCAGGCCACTCCAATGAGAGGACACCGACCCAAAACAGGCCACCCTCTGTTGTCCCTTTGTCTTTGTCTTGACCAACATAATTATACCTGCGTTGACAGTTAGGCTACTACCTGTAATGCAAGGACACTTTGAACTGGTCCTCACAATGCCCTTTCCTTGCAGGTACCACTGTAGTACCCAAGGAAAGGACCCTAGCTGAGAGGGCAGGCAGGTACCACTGTAGTACCCAAGGAAAGGACCCTAGCTGAGAGGGCAGGCAGGTACCACTGTAGTACCCAAGGAAAGGACCCTAGCTGAGAGGGCAGGCAGGTACCACTGTAGTACCCAAGGAAAGGACCCTAGCTGAGAGGGCAGGCAGGTACCACTGTAGTACCCAAGGAAAGGACCCAAGCTGAGAGGGCAGGGGAGTTGGGATGGCACTAATCTAACGATTGTAACGAACCGAGTTGTGGCACTATCGGTCTATGAGAATGGCCAGGGTAGTGGTATCAGTTCTTAGGTACGAGTGTGGCTCTTTACAAAAGGGATACAATGACATTGATTTCACCAAATGCAGAGTTTGTATTATCTGTAGTACGAAATGTCTACAATTTGCGTCACTGCGAGTTTACAGTTAGTGATTGTTTGCAGGCAAGCGAATGACAGTACTTGTTACAGTAAAGAAAGTTTTCATACTTCCTGATTGAACCTGCAACTCGTTGAGGGAAGGGAGGGGGTCCTGCCTTTAGGACTCTCGTGTTAGAAAATTGCAAACCTTCTTCTTCTTCAGCGTTCGACGATGGCTGTGTCTAGAGAAAATTGCAAACCTTCTTCTTCAGCGTTCGACGATGGCTGTGTCTAGAGAAAATTGCAAACCTTCTTCTTCAGCGGTCGACGATGGCTGTGTCTGGAGAAAATTGCAAACCTTCTTCTTCTTCAGCCTTCGACGATGGCTGTGTCTAGAGACAATTGCAAACCGAATATAAATGAAACAAAAAAGCTGAAGTAGAGAGATGCAAGGAGAAGAAAAATATATATCATTCGATAAAGGCTCGATCTAGCATTGCTTATTAAATTTTGCGGAGTAATAAAACGGAAGCACTTTGATTTGATGTTTGACTGCACCGCTGACAGAGAGCACGTGATTTAAAGCCGACGTTTATGCATGTCATCTCTTGGACTCTTCAAAGGTGCCCCTTGACCTGTCCCGGCTAGTGTTTCTGTCTTATCTGTCTCGTAGAAGTAGTGTCTGTGGCGTGGTCCTTGCTTTACGATTAGAGATTCTTTGATGAAAATACGTCGGACCGGATGTCCCTCTGCAAGATGTTAAGTAGGCTGTCGTTATTTATCTGCGTGTCGTCGAGTTCAAACTTCTTCGGCAAATTGGCACCGCTTCTGCTAGTCTAACTTAGCTTCCTTGGAACTCCGCCCAAAAGTACTCTTGCAAGGTAGTGTGGTTTCCCTGTTAATCCAATTACTCGACCCAGAATGTTTGCAAGATATTTATTTCTATCAATCCACATTGCCTCGCCAGCATCTTGCAAGCGAGTTTCGTCAACAATTTTGAGATAAGTTCATTATCAGTATCATACGTGTGTGTCTGTCTGTTTACAACTGGGTCGACTTACTGTAAAGGTATAACGTTTAGTTTTGTCCTGAATTAAACCTTCTAATAACATATTGTTCTTGTGGGGTTTTTTATTCTGAGTTTTGGAACGTCAGTAGTCAATATCTTTTTTTTCTTCTTTTTTTTAATTGCTATCAATCCTTTAAACATTCAATGACAGAAGTACAAACGACAGACATTAGCTTATATGAATCTCGTCCTTAAATAAAGGACAGAACACATTGTCCTGAATTTTTTTTTCTGACGTTGCCCCATCGGCCCAATACTCAGCTTTCTTCCCATGTATAGACGCTGGGTTCAGAGTGGCCATTGTCCTTCGCTAGTCCCTATGGTGCTGGGAAAGAGGAAAGTGAATTAAGCTATCTCTGGGTGGACATGGCCGACTGTGTGTCCAGCCAACAGTGATCGGCTTGACCAACCGGAGACATGGCCCTCTCCTCTCACCAGGCATCCTCGTAATGGCAAAGATCCCCACACATATTGGACCCCCCCCCTCCCCCTTTTTAAGATAGCCCCCAACCAACCCACCCACCAGTGTCAGACACCCCCCCCCCCCACCCCATTCCCCCCAGCTCCTTTTAAAGACATTGGTGTGTGTGGTTTGTTTGGTTGTGGTTGTTTTGTTGTTGTTGATTTTTAGCGATTTTATTGTTAATAATTATAATGTCTGCAATTTGACCTTAGATTTGTTTAATGTCAAAAAGGGAGGTTCCACTTCAGATGCTCAGACGGTCGAGGTTCTGCTCTGAAAAGACACGGGACGGGTGAACTTGAAGTTGTATGGGGGAAAACCACAGAAATAAAGACTAGTCTATATCTCTATCAGGGGAAAACACCGTCCATATATAGGGGGAGTACATCAGAAAGAAGTGTTATTAATCCCACCACTGCAATTGTAATCTTGAAAGAAGGCGAGCATGTTTGGCTTTTGGGCTAAGTATCAAAACTGATACGGCGAACTGATAAAACATGTTGCAGCGGCCCAATTACAAAAACGAAAAATGGACACTCAAGTGAATGCATATTCATTGCGAGATTAGATCGAGATTGGCAGAAAAGGAGGCATATTAACAGAAAGCTGATTATTTTTAAGAACCGAGATAGACTTGAACCTGAAAGACTTGAAACATGGTCTAGGTTGAAACCACAAAACTTGTAACATCTAGGCATGAGAAGTTTGTGTCTGCAATGTGCCAGTATCTGCATGAAATGACGATAAGTCCACTTTCAGTGTCTGGAGGAGTCAAATGAGAGTGGTTACAGTGCCAGTGACTGTAATATGCGGTCTGGTGATAAGGCAGCGCGATTATAACACGTGCATCTCAGTATCAAGATTCGTATCTTCGGAAGACGAAACTTCCGAGGATTTGAAGCCCTTCACTTATTAGAGTGTATTTCAACTATCCTTTCTTGCCTCTGTACACTGTGTTTGTTTGACGTAAGGAGTTGGCTTCGTAATCATGCTAGCATCATCAAGCAAGCCAAAACGGCTTTTACGTATTTATCACAACCTTTTCATTTATTGCTTCTGTCTCGTATCCCACCATTTCATCTCTTTCAGTATCTGTCTACTTTGAAACGTGAGAGTAACTGGTGCTTTGAGAGATTACTCAGCCTCGTGGCAATAGCCGGACGATGCCAGATCAGAACGATGTAATTCCAATGGATATTTAACACACCCATAAGCGTCTTACGCAAAGCTTCTGGTCATATTTAATGACAACTGTTAGCTAGAAATAAGGTGCGACTTTTGCTTGCGATCGAAAGGTGCAGAAATTGAACGAATTTCAGTCCTCAAGTATGAGAGCGTACATTAAATGGACATATTAGAGTTGAGGATTCGTTCGCTTTTACACAAAACTGCACAACCACCTGACTTTCCATTGGAAAGTGAACGCTTGATACGAGCTCCGGTGGTCGATCCCAATCAGTACAGAATGCGGGTGGCCGCTAAAGGTTGAAGGTCCGGTTTACAACGAGTGTGCTTCGAGCTTCGATTCCACTCCCCTAAGTCAATCTCAGCGGCCCAGTTGCTGATTCCGCCACGATTGGGCTGTGCTGAATTCTGCGTGTCTGCCTCCTGCTGCTTCTGCAGTTTTGTTGTGGGATGAAGAGTCAGTGAAGTATCCCTCAAGAAGCGTTTATTGGCAAGTTAGCAAGACAAACACACAGCCGACGACAGATAAAACAAATAGCACCCTCCCTCGTTACGCTAGCTTGCTTGTTTCGCGGCCTGGAATGTTTCGCTTCCAGTCGTGGGGGTGGGACTGTGCAAGCTGCGCGTTCCCTTCTTTCTGTCTCCCGTTCATTCTTTTGGGGGACCCTCCACACAGACTTCTATGTCTGTGGCCCCTCAGTCCATCCCCCCCCACCCCCTCCGCATCTCCAACGACTTTTCTTGTCGTTTCCTCCAGCTTTCTTCTTATGCTACGCCTTTGCCTTTTTTCCCCCTCCCTGTTCCTTTTTTCTTGCCTAATTCTGACTTACCTTGATCCGTGAGGTGTTTTTCTCATCATAGTGGTGTCCCGTTTCCTTATACTCTGTGGTTACTGTTTCCTTTCGCCCCCACCCCCCTCCCCACCCTCTCCCCCTTACTCGATCCCCACAACCACACCTCTCTGGGCCCTACAAACCCTCCCCCCTAGGTTTCCCCCTTTTCGCTGCTGGCTGGATAACATTTTATTGGGTTGGATGCTGAAGGTCGGTATTTAGGGGTAGACCTCGCAGGCGTGCGATACAGTCGCTCGTCGCCCAACCTTTCGTGAGTGTCTATCAGGGAGTTTGAGGCTAGCTGATGTATGGAAAGACTTCTCTCGGGAATACCTGTATTGTTGGTGCCAGTTTTCAGGTATGCTCTGTTATTACCATTGTTTCCTTAATCTACTAGCCCTTGTGGGTTTCATTCCGTAAAGGTTCTGTTGAGCATTGATTGCATTTGAGGTCAGCGTCGAAGAGTTTGAAGTT
>NC_090261.1:60338491-60353491 GCF_037325665.1 Littorina saxatilis
TTTGTCTGTCTGCCGAGCATTTGGTGTTGAGCATCCGAAACCACATTTCCTTATTAATATCTCCGGCCGTTCCAATACATACAGGCACGGGGGGCTGCTTCTAGACATCTCGATCAATTCTATCCGTGATATTTGGCGGTGAAAAGTATGGGCGATTCCCGCCAGTTCACCTTTCTGCTCGCCCTCTCTTCTGCGCCGTCTGCTTGCCTGCAGTCAATCCAGCGAGTTAGTTCCCCTGAATGGGCCCTTGCTGGTGGCGAAATGGCGTGGTATCATACAGCATCACCATCCTCGCTGAGAAGATGCGGTCCAGATGCAACACCCAGTCTACTTCTTTGCCCAGATTTTGTGTTTTCTTTTCCAGTTGACTACTTCTTTGCCGAGGTTTTTTCTTTTCTTTTCCTGAGATTTGTCTAGTTTGTGTGTACCTGAGCGCGGCCCATTCTTTGTTGTTGCTTGGCAGAAATCCAGATAGAACTCCTTTAATTTTTCCTTGGATATTATTTGAAGACAATTGACAATTTGTTACTTTTTGTCCTTGGTGGCATTTTAAAATTGTCTTGTACATAAGTATGCGTTCCTGCAGTCTTAGTCATGTATGTGCTTGAAAAAGCTGGGACCTTTGTAATACATACGTTTAGTTGTCCGAGCGTTTGCCATTATTTTCAAAGGTTCTTATTTCCAAAGTTGTGTCGTTTCAAACTCAATTTGATGTGCATTAAAACTGGTTATCTTAGATTTCCGCGTAAAGGATGACACAATGTCTCAAAATGCCTTGTTAAAGCCTTTGACACCCAGCCCAGATTGTTCGCCGTAAGCTCCGTGTGACCTTGACTTCGACCTTGACACGGGGACGGGTCAGTGCAACGACCAGACACCGAGGCGATCTAGTTATCAACGTCAGGGTGATATACACGGCCTGATTATTTTTTATTGTCCACGCGGCCGCAGGATCGCTTCTCGCTTTTAACAACCCCCTCGGCCACAAATGCACATAAACGTGTGTACCCTGGGGCCAGGGCTGGGCTGAGGAGTTTTCTTTTCCTCCCTGAGTGGCTGAGGCTGGTGGTGCACGTTGGTAGACTTCTCGGGGTCCTAAACTTGTCTCCTTGCCTTCACTGGCGTTAGTAGTGCAAGTCCTGGGTGATGCCGGTTTTATGGGTGGTCGGGTGAATTAATAACTGCCTGTCACAGTTGCATTACTGAACCGTTCCTGACGGGACTCACTTTGGTAAAGATCGATCCTTGAAAGTGGAGAAATACCTTCCTAACACCCCCCCCCCCCCACTCCCTTTTTAGTATACCCTAATTGGGAAAATTATGTCTCGTCAGTGTAGTTTGTATTGGGTCTTCTGAAGATGAATTGACGCAAAGCAAGACAAGTTCACATTGCCTAGATCAGCAACTTTGCAGAATAAGCAGCAATTTGCGCACAGACTATTGCAGATGGGCACCCCAAAGTGTCCTTTATATTAGTGATGAAGTTACGCTTTCGTAAAGACAGCCTGTCATCCGCGACGATCCTGTGTGTGTGTATATAGTGGTACGAGCAAGAAACGACAACAACAAACCATAGCAACAGGACATAAGATATACACTGCCAATAAGCCATCAGTGCTAAATCGCGAGGGACGTCCACCCGTTTATTTACTTAAGTGCCCCATTCTGCCAGAATAAATGAACACAGAAAAGAGTCGACCACAAGACAAATTTGATAAACCGTCTCCGAGTGGATTATTCGTAGCGTCAGCATCTTATTCGCCCAGACATACGGTTTGGCTGTCAGCGGTCTTTCCGTGGTTTCTAGGTCAGAAATTGCTTTGGATTTTTTAAGCTTGGCAGTGAAACGAAATAGTCTAATCGATGGAACATGACAGGCCACGGATTCTTGAATTGACATAGCATTGCTAGCGCCCCCTCGGCGTGAACATTCTGGCAAGACTTCTTGCATCTTAGATTTCAACGGTTTGTGGTGTGCTCTCTCTCTCTCTCTCTCTCTCTCTCTCTCTCTCTCTCTCGAGAGAGAGAGAGAGAGAGAGAGAGAGAGAGAGAGAGAGAGAGAGAGAGAGAGAGAGAGAGGGCTGGATGTAAAAAAGCACCTGTTTGCTTATGCCATTAATCTCTCTCTGAAGGGCTGGATGTAAAAAAAGCACCTGTTTGCTTATGCCATTACCCTCGTTAATAAAGAATTTGTCAAATTTGTCAATTTTCTCTCTCTCTCTCTCTCTCTCTCTCTCTCTCTCTCTCTCTCTCTCTCTCTCTCTCTCTCTCTCTCTCTCTCTCTCTCTCTCTCTCTCGCTCTCTCTTTCTCTTTCTCTCTCTCTCTCTTTCTCTTTCTCTCTCTCACTCACTCACTCACTCACTCACTCACTCACTCACACTCACACTCACACTCACTCACACACACACACACACACACACACACACACACACACACACACACACACACACACACACACACACACACACCCCTTCCACATATCGACCGATATGAGATTCCTTGCAGTCAAGTTGCATTGTTTTGTTTGTCATTGTGTGAAC
The DNA here is from genome assembly GCF_037325665.1 of Littorina saxatilis. Taxonomy (NCBI): domain Eukaryota; kingdom Metazoa; phylum Mollusca; class Gastropoda; order Littorinimorpha; family Littorinidae; genus Littorina; species Littorina saxatilis. The sequence goes on from NC_090261.1 coordinate 60,341,033, forward strand.
TCCGTTTCTTTCCCAACTTTCTCCTTTTTTTTTCTCAGCAGCATATTACTGATGTTAACATATTTGTTCTTGTCTTTGTTTTTGTGTTGTTACAAAGTGACCCCCTCACTAATAAAGGCCATCCCTACCGCACTAGCAGCATTCAACACCCACTTTACCACAAGACACGCGTCTAAATGTAAATTTGCATTGCCAGCAAAGTTACAGCCTCGTTTCAAAGCTCCCAGCTTCCCAATTTTCAAAGTCAGAAGAGGTTATCGAAGGGAAGTAAGTGCGGATGAAGGCTGGAGAAGAGACAGGCAGTACAAGACTTGAAGAAAAGCAAAAGGGAGACGACTAAAAGAAAAAGAGAGTAGAACCAAAAGAAGAAGAAAAGGGAAAGGGGGAAAAGCAGCATGCAAGACGCAGGGAAGAGTTGTGTATGCAAAGCGAGTTTACAGCAGCGGGAAGCGAATTACCGGCCAGGGTGCTTGGTATTCCGAAGCGCGGGCCTCATTTCGCTGAATGGCCAGTTTCGCCTGCAACGTCCACGCCGACCGACAGTTTTAAGGCGTTTGTTTTGCACTTTCTTTCAAAAATGCAAGGACTTGTTTGATTGAAAGTACAGGTCTTTTTTCGTGTCTTTTCTTTTTTGGGGAAATATTGACTTGATACTGGCTGTATGATGTTAGGTTGTTGGGATGCTAGGTTCATTAGGTTTTACTCCGACAGTTTTGAGTCTAACAGAAAGTACAGACTTCTGATGACCGTTGATGGTGCTGGCTGTCAGACATTTGGTTCGTTATGATCGTTCAGAATGCAGATCTGATGTGTCGTTTGTTTAAGACTTGTGTTCTGTTCAAACTAAAGAACACCAAATTATAGAGCTTCCTGACCCCCATTCTCTCTGTCTCTCTGTCTCTGTCTCTGTCTCTCTCTCTCTCTCTCTCTCTCTCTCTCTCTCTCTTTCTGTCTGTCTCTCTCTCTCTCTCTCTGATGTGTCGTTTGTTTAAGACTAGTGTTCTGTTCAAACAAAAGAACACCAAATTATAGAGCTTCCTGACCCCCATTCTCTCTGTCTGTCTGTCTGTCTGTCTGTCTGTCTGTCTGTCTGTCTGTCTCTCTCTCTCTCTCTCTCTCTCTCTCTCTCTTTCTGTCTGTCTGTCTCTCTCTCTCTCTCTCTCTGATGTGTCGTTTGTTTAATACTAGTGTTCTGTTCAAACAAAAGAACACCAAATTATAGAGCTTCCTGACCCCCATTCTCTCTGTCTGTCTGTCTGTCTGTCTGTCTGTCTGTCTGTCTGTCTCTCTCTCTCTCTCTCTCTCTCTCTCTCTCTCTCTCTCTCTCTCTCTCTGTAAGGGTTTTCTTCCTAGGATTGCACTTAATATAACTTGTTTCTTGCACCATCGATATATAACTCGCAGCCGCTATAGAGATAGACAGGTAGGATGGGGAGGGCGCTGGCAAGAGCATGCAAGGGATGGACAATTTTGCACACTCTAGGTGTCGGCTGTTCAAACACGATCACAGAGCTGATTTGCTGTTGCCGCAGCTTGGCCGCTGGACCTCTGGAGACAGCGACAGCTCGTCACCAATTTGCGGCCAGGACTTCCCCGCTAAAAAAAAAACCCACTTGTCCCTTCTTGATTGTGCAGAGTAAATTAGAGAGCGGGCCCGTTCCTTTACACCCCTTGCTCCCCTCGCTGCCGGGGGCATAAAAAAGCAGTGAACATTTGCGGGGAGAAAAAAAATCGATGAGGTGCAGAGAATAGGCAGAAATTACCACATCACAAGAAAAGGCCAACCTACTTCTTCTTCTGCTCCCTCTGCTCATTCCCTTCGCTTTTCTCAGCTGAGCCCCAGTTTTCCCCGCCCCGAGTCAAAAATGGGCAGTGCTGGAGAGTTGTCTTGCTGTGAAGCGCAAAGCCAGTCCTGATGGTCCCTAGCGAAGACCTCGCAATCACGCCATATCGTCATTTGAAGACGTAGGAGGTTGAGGTCACGGGGATGGGAGTGCATTCGGTGCGGCTTTTATTCTCCGCTGAACTTTTTTTCAAAGTCCTTCCGGGTCATCTTTGACACATCCGCTGCGCTCCCGTGATGGATGCAAAGTGAATTTACTTCTGTTCGCCTTTGAGAGAAGTTAGAACCCTCTCGTTCAGAACGATTGCATGCAAGTGGGGGAAAGTTGTTGACTTCAGCGCTGAATAGGCGTTGAAATAGCAAAGGGCGTTGACCTTGTTGCTAAAGGAGCACGATTTTTCACGCTATTCAACGTGAGACCCAGAAAATGTCCCGCTGGCTCTACAACTGCTGAGTCAAAGGAACAGAGACCTCTTAGATCGCGGGTTACTTGTTCTCGTATTCCCCCAGCTCTTTACTTGTTCATGGACTAAGGAGGATCGTCATTACAGTTCCCATGCAGTGAAGTTCCTGACCTTGGAAAGGGGCCTTTTTTGTACCAAAGCCACACACACACACACGCGCACACACACACACACACACACACACACACACGCACGCACACACACACACACACACACACACACACACACACACACATACACACACACACACATACACACACACACACACACACACACACACACACACACACACACACGCACGCACGCGCTCGGACAGCTCTTCATAAAGAAGCAAGCTTCCGTCTATGCCAGGACGATGTATGCAGGAATGTAAGAGTGACATAGAGAGAGAAATGACGTATAACGAAACTAGGACTGGGGGATGGGTTTCGCTGTGTCCCATCGGTTCCCTCTTCGCTCCTGATTGGGTCTGGCACCAAGTGATTGTTTCTTTAGGGTGCCATTCTCTGCCACAATTGTTTCTTTGGCGCCCGACTTCCCGCTACAACATCACCATTTTATGGCACCACGCAGCTAGATGGGGCGCGGGACGACTTTTTATACCCTTTTTGTGCGTAAACTCACACTCACGGATACTATTTCGCTCTGGCTGGATTCTACAAGGCGCTTTTGAGTATCCGATGTGCGTCCGTGTCCGCGCATTCAGACCCGAATACACACAAGTACACGCACGCACAGCTGGAAAGAGTTGAATAAAGACAAAGTGACAGACATACGCAAAGACAGACGGAAGAGTTTAAAGGGCCATAGAACGATTTGTGTTTGTCCAGCTTGCATCATCGCAAGGTGAAAGTGGACGCCATCTTTGTACGTTCCACCACATGGTCAAACAAAAAAACTTACGGAAGCAGGAGCGAGAGGAGTGTGTTAGATTGACAGAAGAAGAAAAGCATGCCCTTCCGTGCAGAGTTTCGGAAGGTGCATTGACGATGACAATGACAAGATTACCAAGGAAAAAGAAGTATTCTTCAAGCATGTTCGAGTGATTCCTGGATGATCTTGGGTTGGCTGCCCTCTCTCTCTCTCTCTCTCTCTCTCTCTCTCTCTCTCTCTCTCTCTCTCTCTCTCTCTCTCTCTCTCTCTCTCTCTCTCTCTCTCTCTCTCTCTCTCTCTCTCTCTCCCTCTCTCTCTGTCTCTCTCTCTCTCCCTCCCTCTCTCTCTACCTCTCTCTCTTTCTCTCTCCATCTCTCTCTCTCTTTCTCTCTCTCTCTCTCTCTCTCTCTCTCTCTCTCTCTCTCTCTCTCTCTCTCTCTCTCTCTCTCTCTCTCTCTCTCTCTCTCGTTGGTGCATGGATGTTTGAACGGGTAAATAAATATTGCACTTGCGAACAAGAAGTGCTGAAATCCACGAACTTCGATCTTCTGCATCCAGATCAAAGACGACATTTTTGTGTGCGGAGAAACTTTCCGAAGTTATTACAGTGAGGTTTTTATGTGCACAACGAAAGAGAAGAATTAGGGGTACCAGAGAGTCGTGCAATAAATAAAGCAATCAGCAGTTTGCCGATTTATTGCCGCAACAAAAGTAGATTACAGATTTGGGAGCCAGGAATTTAGTGCAAGGCTGACACCTTAAATCTACAGAAATTAGGCGAGAGGCGCGGGTGGTTGTTTTTAACAGCAACACCGCATCGTTGCATTTTGATAGAACTAAAACGCGCGCACGCATGAACATACTCCTTCTTAGATGCGAGCACAAAAAAAAGTTCATAGAGTCTAGTATGCAGGAAAAAGAGTAACTTGCAATATTATCTGCACATTTATAATTATGTGCTTTACTAAATAACGGTCTTTATCGGTTGAAAGCAAATGCTTAACACTTGTTGTTAAGAACACCTATAGCAAGACAGATAGACAGTCATCGTGTATTTTAACCACGTTCCCTATAGCAGAGATTCAGTACATGTTTTTGCCTTTTTGTTAAAGGCACAGTAAGCCTCCCGCTTATTACATCACAGATACTGTCAGGCTTTTACACACAGTACAAACACCCTTCCATTTGAACGCTCACCAAACGTGAACATCCTAGGTGCCCTACGTAAAGAGCGAGCAATTTTCAAAGAATTTATTTTTGCGTGGTTTATCTTACCCCTGAGCCATCGTGAACCCGTGTGATCCAGTTTCCCTTTTTCACAATGCAGTCGTCAGTTTGTAATTTGAATGGGGCTCGCTGTGAGCTTATCTGCAATAGCACGTTATGTACCTCTGACTTTTCACGAAAAAAACCAATGTGATTCATAAGAACTCTAGCGATGGCTTTTGACTGCCTATAAACCGTCGTCTGCTACGAAAATCACGACCTTGCGTGACCCTGCTTTCGGGCTTTTCAAACTTTCAAAACTTCGAATTGTACTGATCTTGTCTTGATGAAAAAAGAATTCTTTTATGATTTAAGAATGTTTGTGTAACAAGCTGAGAATTTATTATTTAGATTTTAAAAGTTAGGTCTAGCGCCAAAACGCACCACGGTCCGAATCATTCTGATAATCATCGCTCCACGGCTATCGCCAGTTGAAGGGATGTAACTCATTTTTGACCTGAGTTCAGGATGGGTCCGATTGAGATGGAGACAATCCGAAAAATTATTTCTTTGAAAATTGCTCGCTTTTTACGTAGGGCACATAGGATGTTCCCGTTCGGTGAGTGTTCAAATGGAAGCGTGTTTGTACTGTGTGTAAAAGCCTGACAGTATCTGTGATGTAATAAGCGGGAGGCTTACTGTCCGGGCGTGATTTCCGGTATCATAACAGCCGTCCAGCACCAAAACGAGGCGCCATTGTTGTTGCAGCCCAAGTCCACGAAAATAAATTCTTTGAAAATTTCTCACGCTCGACAGAAAGCAGCCAGGATGTTCCCGTTCGGTGAGCGTTCAAATGGAAGTATGCTTGTACTGTATGTAGACGCTCGGGGAGCTCTGTGATGGTTTACGGGAGGCTTACTGTGCCTTTAAACTCTCCAATCGGTACGAACTCCTAGCGGAAAAGATAATCCGTTATGAATGGCTGTGGACCACGTGCAAAATCTACCCTGTAGACACTGTCAAAGAGCGTCCTGTCGGCAGCGCAGTGCAGGGTGGAAATGGCGTGTGAAGCCCTTACCCGCTGATTACGGCTGACCAGAGTTCGTTACCTCTCGCCGTCAGCCCCTGATGAGATTTCCTGTGCTGGCAGCGCCGGCCAGGAAGACAAATCATTGGCCTCAATTCAACAATTTAGCGCAAATTACGAAAGCGGGGACTTGGACTTGGAGGTAGCATAAGTAAGGTAGAGATTTGTGCATGGAGATTGTGGATGTAGAGTTAGATGTTGGGTAAGGTTGCGCGGTGTGTGTGTGTGTGTGTGTGTGTGTGTGCCACAAAGTGCTCTCTCTCTCTCTCTCTCTCTCTCTCTCTCTCTCTCTCTCTCTCTCTCTCTCTCTCTCTCTCTCTCTCTCTCTCTCTCTCTCTCTCTCTCTCTCTCTCGTTCGTTTGGTTTTGTCTATAATGAAATGTTTCTATCAACTAACTTACTCGATTTTTTAATGATTGAAATTAGAACGTGACCAATCCATGTTTCGGATTTTAACCTGGAGAATTGCCAAATTCTTATACTGAATCAATCCTTTCAGAACTAACGCCAACGAGGTTCTTCACCCCATCTAAGCAACTTGTTCATTACGTATTGGGCTCACATTGTATACCGTATGTTTTGTGGTGTGATCCTAACGAATAGCTCTTCTGATAATAATGCTCCTCATGTTGTTTTTGGCGCTCGTCGTCGGACATATTTGTTACGCCACTCCTGTGCCCTGGTTACGACGTACGATCTGTTCTTGCAACGGTGCCAACGATGTGATCTTTTCCCTGCAGAACATTTTCTTAGCTTACTGAACTTTTATCCCCGAGTGTCTTCTTGGTATCTGTCTGTCCCCTGTGTCTCCTTGTCCTAAACCCTGTGCTAGCTGTTCTGAAATTGTTTGTGATTCTTGTTCAGTTTGTCTTCAATTTTGTTTGCCTTTGTTTTCACCCTTGTTACACCCCCGGTATAGGGGTGTGTATAGGTTTCACTCGATGTGTTTGTGTGTTTGTGGCGGTGTTTGTGTGTTTGTGTTCGCAAGTAGATCTCAAGAATGAACGGACCGATCGTCACCAAACTTGGTGAACAGGTTCTATACATTCCTGAGACGGTCCTTACAAAAATTGGGACCAGTCAAACACACGGTTAGGGAGTTATTGGTGGATTAAAATTATACAACGACTTATAGACGGACACCCCCGTTGGTCAAAGGGAAATAACCATTCTCACTGCCACCAACTGAGAAGGTTATTTCCCTTTGACGGGGGTGTTTTTCCTATCGGAGGAATTTCTTGTTCTATCTGTATTTCCTTCTTTTTTCCCAACATTTCTTTCCTTTATTTTTAACATTTTTGGTTATTTGTGTGTGTTACATTACTTTGAATATGTTTTATTAAGTACTTTCTTTTTACGATAACTACAAACCGGCTGGAGTTTACGAGTTTATGACATATAGCGAGAAAAGTAACACAATATACTTTATCACTTTTTTTGTGTTTTGGGTAGGGGGATCATTCTTACTCTTATCTGAATATTGTAGTTTCTTTCAATTTAATGGTAGCGGACAATGGCGTAAGTTGCAGCGAAAAGGAGAAGATAGATGCATATATTCCGACAGCATGTCACACGCTGATTCCACCAGGGACTCGATCAAACTCCGCCCTACCACTTATCTGACAGTGGCCTGCCTCCAGGGACGACATACTCACTGTCATAAAGTTTTCCGCTTCATTTGCAACTTTTGCGATGTCATTGTGGGTTCAATGTAGACCTGGGGCCTGTCTTATTTCATGGGGCTACATTTTTGCACTCATTGTGTGTGTGTGTGTGTGTGTGTGTGTGTGTGTGTGTGTGTGTGTGTGTGTGTGTGTGTGTGTGTTGACAAGGGGCTGTCTTACTTGGGAGGGGGGGGGTGAACAGTATTTTTGCACGCGTTGTGTGTGTCTGTTTCTGTGAATTCTCTTTTTCCCTGGATGCTGCGAATCAAAGTGTCAATATCTGCATGGAGAAGCGTATTGGTTACAATGAATGGTAGCTACATTGCCAGTGGTTGGGTGTAATTTACGGTGGAAGGACAAGGCGACATCGAGTCTCCGCTGATCATGCGAACGATCAGCTCTCATGATTATTCTGCTGACCGTATCAGAAGCACACCCATCCCACACCCAGTGTAAAAGGTCACGGGCAATGCATTGACGCCGCATTATTGTAATTTCCCATGTTTGTACCAATGCATATTTTGCACATTTACAAGATAATAACAAAATATCAGCTGTCCCTGCACTTTTGCGAATATTGTTTGGGTAGGGGGAGGGGGACAGATATAAGGGAGGGGGGGGGGTATTTTGCAGGCCTTAGTCGACCATTATCAAACTACTTACAAAAACACATTTTTAAAAAGTGACCAATGAACAAGGGACAGTTTCAGTGAGTCCATGAACATCACTCTCGCAAACTTTCATTCGGCGCAATGGACCCCACATCTTTGGGAGTCGGTCGGTTGGTTGTTAGTTTTTCTCAAGGACTTGAGGTTCCATACTCTCACTTGGGACCAAACATATCTTTCGAAATTGTCTCCCTTGGCTGACCGAAATAGTCCTATACACAGTGAGGGATGATTGGTCGTGTCGACCAGCACGTCATGCGGAAGGCTGAGAGACCGACTGACGCTGCCCACGGTGGATGGACGCGGGCGGATAATGCCAGAGCTGTCAGGCAGCAAAAGACTGTGTGTCCGTGTGGACCGGGGCTCGCTGATCCCTTGGTGGTCAAGGTTCACGCTCTGGCGCCTGCACGTCTGATTAATTGCTCCGCTGATGAGTAGTTCTGCATGCAGGATGGGTTTTTTGTTAGCGAGGGGAATGGCAGTTATGTTTACCAGTATTGAAATAGTATCCGTGTATTGTGACTGATGAGTAGTTCTGCATGCAGGATGTTTTTAGAACGGAGAATGGCAGTTATGTTTACCAGTATTGAAATAGTATCCGTGTGTTGTGACTGTGTGGTCAAGGGTAATTGTTGTTCTGGGTGTGTCCGGATCGTTTAATGTTCGTCCTTCGCTTTCCAAGATGATCACAGACTCATGGTTTGCTTGGATGTTTAGTATGATGGATCCGGAGGTGGCTGATGAGGCTTATCTAGCCACAAACTACAGGCATTCAACAAGATTGTTTAATACACTACATTTGTTTCACCTGAAGGCAATGAGGCCCTTCTCTGCTGGAAGAGTGGTACATTTTTGAAATGTTTCTGATGATTGACAATTACAAATTCCGAGGTGTAAAAACGTCTTTTCGTAAACTTTTAAAACATAAGCAATGAATACACAATATGGGATGGCGACGGGAACTTCAGCGACAGTTTGTATTCAAGCAAATATCCCAAGGTTTGTAACTTACTTTCAAGCAAATATTTTCCAGAGTACATCGTCTTTGGATCAAACTTGCTCAGCCAGCGTATTGTTTCGTACTTATCTCTGTGGTCGATTGTGATTTCCCAGTGCCAGGAGTGGTCCTGTGTGCATTAGTAGGAGTGTCCTCATTCTCCTGTCTGACAAGACATCCAAGGTGTCCCAGCGAGGGTAGCATGAGGGGTGCCCTGGTCCAATGGAGCTGGAGGGATTCAGGAGAGAGGGGAGAGGGGAGCGTTGAGGGGGACCTCGGAGGAAGAGAGGGGGGGACACGGCGTGGCCGGCCATCAAACCGCTGCGTCCCTCAATGTCCATAATGTGGGCCAGGGGTCAGCACGCCCGTCCGTAATTTGGATTCATTGGCGGCGGTTGGGACTGATGGGCGATTTTATGACCCTCCTGCCTGCATCTTTTTAGGCCTCCCCGCCAACCATTAGGAGTTATGACGGCTGTAGGGGCCTCGTTCTGCCCATCCGGAATGGCAGCTAAAGCGTTGGGAGGGGAAAGGGGGGAGGGGGGAGGTAGAGGTTGGGGAGATGATGGATGTGGTTCTGGGGTGTTTGTGAGAGACATTTCGAGGATTGTTTTCGGTTTGAAAAACAGTCCTTTCAACAGAAATCGTAAGGAGTAAACTTGTCCCCAAAACATCAGAGAAAGATGCGGGTGTTGCAGCTGTCGTTGTTTGTCGTATGGGGCGCCATCTGCTTCCTTCGAGTATGTCGTTGTATAAGTATTAGTTACAGAGAAACGGGTCCATTTAGGAAGTAAAAGTCGAACTACTAAGATGTTTGCGTTCTACGGAAGTTGCATGACGAACACTTCTACCGCCGTTGTGCACCTACGACATCGACGATCGAAAACCAATCCATTCAAAGTGAAGACGTTTCTGAGACAACTGCGTTAACGAACGAAGGACATCGTCGGTTTCAGATGATTTCAGGGGCCATGGTCAGTACCAATGCGTGTCGTGACCATGGGAAGACCCAGGCTTAGTTATAAATTTCAAATGTTAGGCTGGAGACACAAGAGACCACGAACGCAGCTGAACACTGGTTGATTTCCAGACTCGTCTTCGTGGTCAAGTGTGTGCCATGTCGTGCAGGGAAATACGGCAGCCATAAATGTGAGGCGTACGTGACTGGAGCGTGCAGAATCCGTGGAAAGTTGTAGCAGCTGGTGGTAGGCCTGCTCGTGCAGCGCGCCGCCGTTATTGCAGAGGGCGCCTTGATCGTGTCGTTTCATCCGTGTTGAATACTGAGACAAATCAGACATATGCTTCATTTTTTACTATACTGAGGGGGGGGGGGGGGGAGAGAGGAACTGACAATGAAGATGGTTGATATAACTGAACAGACCCTGCCTGCAACACCCTGGTTGCATGTACACCCTCGTTCAACACACACACACACAAACACAAAAAAAAACACAGTCACCCTAACGAGCCCGCCCTTTAATCAGCTTTTCTAACGGCTTTAAGCCCCCCCCCCCCCCCCCCCCCCATCTCTCTCTCTCTCTCTCTCTCTCTCTCTCTCTCTCTCTCTCTCTCTCTCTCTCACTCTCTCTCTCTCTCTCTCTCTCACTCTCTCTCAACGTTACTCGATGGTCTTGTTTTCCTTGGCCGGTTTTTACCTCTGATGAAGGAAAACATGATCTTGCCCGCCCCAATACCGATTTTGTTTTTAAGAGTTCTTGGATGGAGGTGGTTGTGCGCGAAAGAGTGTTGAGAAGGGTGGGTGGGGGGGGGGAGAAGGCCGGGGAGAAGACAGTTGTGGGAGATCGGGGGGGGGGGGGGGGGGGTGGTAGGGTGTGAGAGAGGGTGTGTGGTTGTTGCCTTTTTATTTCACTGCTAAAATCCTCACACTTCTCGTTTTTGCTCGCCCCGGGGTTGATGTAAAGACGCAATCTTCATGATGTTTAGTCGTGTAGCAAACCAGAAAACACGGACATTTTGCAGTTTATTCTTTTCTGCGATTGCCCGGAAAAGCCCCGAAGAAACTTAATGTTCTTTGAAGGCGGGTTTTTACCGGCCTACAATTAAACGAACGCAATAAAGTCCTGCATGCAAATAACGAGCGAAGCGTTTTATGCAAGAAATGATCGGCATCAGACAAGCACGTTTTAACGATATATGCTAGAGAGAAACGGATTGGCCAGTGGCAGTAATGAGGACCACTACACGTTCGATGAATTACGGCCCGAATCGTGTTTTCCTTTGAGCTTAATGCGCTTCCCTGCGAGTGAATGATGATCGTAGGAACGCTTTGTGAATTAATTCCATTCTTTGATGGCCTGGCTAGCGCTGCAGCAGAGCTGTCGTAAAGGGTGCATGTATGCTGCACTGCCAATTAGTGCATGCCTCTCTCTCTCTCTCTCTCTCTCTCTCTCTCTCTCTCTCTCTCTCTCTCTCTCTCTCTCGCTCTCGCTCTCTCGCTCTCTCTCTCGCTCTCGCTCTCTCTCTCTCTCTCTCTCTCTCTCTCTCTCTCACTTCTTTTTTCATTGTTGCGTGGGTCAGAGTCCTATTCCATTTTTGACCCTCACTCGCTCCGTCACACACACACACACACACGCACGCTCGCTCACACACACACACACACACACGCACACACACACACGCACACACACAGAAACGCGCGCACGAACACACACACACACACACCTCGGCATGAAATGACCTTTGTCACACTCCAAGACCAATAACTAACACACAATTCTGCTCCTGAAAACAACCAACCACTGTTCCCCTTGGTTGGTTCAAACAATATCACAAATTGCTGCGTTGGAGATCGAACTAGTCGCATGCAATTGTTACAAAAGGCGCTTTGTCGGCAGAAACAAGATTATGAATAGAAATCTACACGGTAACATTTGTGACCCTCCACCACGAAATGAGTCGCATGTCACCTCGCGCGGTTCTGCGCTAGACTTAATATAAGTCCGGGGAGTGTCTGGTAACAGTGTGAGGGTCACCTTAGTCACAGGCCTATAACTCAAACAGTTTTCGCTCTTTTCTAAAACGGTTTTCACCACTGGATAGAGCATAAAAAACTCTTTAAGAAAATGTAAAAATATGAAAATCATGCAAAGGTGACATGCGACTCATTCCGTGGTGGAGGGTCACATTTAGTGTTCGTTTTACTCTGTGTGGTTTTTGCATGCGCAAGAAAAGCAATCTTGATACAAGCTGTGTTTTGCAGAATCGACATTTTTGTGCTAGCGAAAACATGCCAAGCAAAGAGAAGAAAATGTTTTTTGTTGCAGGCAAATAAAAAGCGGACAAATGTTGCTTACTCTCTTTATTTTTTATACAGACTGCACAAAAGCTCCCCAAAAGCAATTACCCTTAATAATGGTTTTGCTCTGAGAGAGAAATTTAATGCTGCATTCTCAAGGAAATGAAAAGGACGGCGGTCGTTCAATTAAAAAAAAAACAATTTACATTGCACTTTCTTGCAATCCGACTTCTCTTGATCTCTTTGCCCAACGATTTTAAGTGTGCCTATCTGCAGCTGTACAGGCGTTTTAATTTAATATCGCCACTCCCCTAACACCTTTTCTCTGCTCCCGCCTCAGACATACAACGGAGTACCTCCTTCTCCACACCCTTCAACCCTACCAACACACACACACACTC
>NC_090261.1:60358491-60363491 GCF_037325665.1 Littorina saxatilis
CGCCTGCAGTCAAATCCCCAGACGGTAATCCTTTCTTCCAAACTTTTCTATTGGTGTATGTCATTGCCCTGCTAATCGCGTTACACAAACATCAGTTTGTTATTGCTTCTGGAGAACTTTCGTGAACTTTACAAGTGCGGATATGTGTGTGGTGTGACTTGAACGAATTTGACTCTTGTGAATACTATCGGGTGAAAGGACTTACGTGAGTGCAAACAAGTGAAAGCTCTTCGGCCTTGTTTCTTCATGATTTATCAGGACGATCTTTACGCTTTTGTCTGAAACTGTTTCTTTACTTCCATTTTCTGCGTTTCTTGTACACATTCAGCAGGGTGATAGCAGCTTTACGTCAGTGGGCTTACTCGACTGTGCATGCAACAAAGAACACATTACATTCCCTTCTTCCTCTTTTGTGTCTTTCACGAGCAGCAAAGATCACACGACCGATAACATAAATCACAGGTGTCATAAACAGGGTGAAGTTTAAAAACGTTTATCTCCAACGCCTGAGGTTAAAAAGGCTTTCTCTTGTAAGTGAGGTTGAAAAGATGTTCCCCCAGTGCCATGTGGGATTAAGTGCTCAGTCCTTCCCTGAAAAACAGACCGACTCACTATCTCAGATTAGCAAAAGCTTAGGGATTAGACCATCCATCCATGTGGACACATATCAAAAATCAACATCCTCACTGTTTCCTATGCAGAGTGGGGGTTTAAATGAGTTAATTTCGCCGATTGGCACTAGTGTCAATTTAGAACAAGATAATTCCACTCTATACAAAATGCAGCCTGGCTGTTGACCTTTGGTAAGTGTCTCCATGGAGGAATGCTCTTATCCCACGTGACAGCCTGACCAGATGTGAGATGATCAGACGAATCGTTAATAATAATAATAATGATAATAATAATGGGCATTTATAAAGCGCCTTATCAGAAGTTCAAAGCGCGTGACAACAATACATGTATACAAAATTCATACAATCACTGTCAGATTCAAACAACACATTATGCACATCTCACATCCCCAGACTCTATGCTAATGAACTATTCTTAATGTTGTTGGAACAAGTGAGTTTTCAAATTGGACTTAGACCGGCACGGTTGGCCTAGTGGTAAGGCGTCCGCCCCGTGATCGGGAGGTCGTGGGTTCGAACCCCGGCCGGGTCATACCTAAGACTTTAAAATTGGCAATCTAGTGGCTGCTCCGCCTGGCGTCTGGCATTATGGGGTTAGTGCTAGGACTGGTTGGTCCAGTGTCAGAATAATGTGACTGGGTGAGACATGAAGCCTGTGCTGCGACTTCTGTCTTGTGTGTGGCGCACGTTATATGTCAAAGCAGCACCGCCCTGATATGGCCCTTCGTGGTCGGCTGGGCGTTAAGCAAACAAACAAAAATTGGACTTGAAAGATGAACACGGGAAGGAGTGTGCATTGAAAGAGGCTTTCTCCAGTATGCACGCGTGTGCGGTTAGATATGCTGTTCTTTATTGAGCGAAGGCTTGGCGAAGTCTTTTTACTGACAATTCAGTGCAACACGTTTGTGCAGCGAGCTTCGCGAAGTAGACTTTGCCCAATTTAACAACAGGATTCTCTAAAAACTTTCGTGTGTGAGTGTGTGTGTAAGTTTTTGTCCTCCATGTAAGTGTTAACAGTTTTTGTCCTCCATGTAAGTGTGAACAGTTTTTGTCTTCCATGTAAGTGTTAACAGTTTTTGTCCTCCATGTAAGTGTGAACAGTTTTTGTCTTCCATGTAAGTGTTAACAGTTTTTGTCCTCCATGTAAGTGTTAACAGTTTTTGTCCTCCATGTAAGTGTTAACAGTTTTTGTCCTCCATGTAAGTGTTAACAGCTTTTGTCCTCCAATGCGTGTGCGGTTCAAGCAGTTGTTGTGTATTGTGTGTGTTGCAGAGACAGCAAGATCTCACAGCTGCTGAGAGACTCGCTAGGCAACGTGACGTGCCGCACATGCATGCTGGCTCACGTGTCATCCGCCCTGCCGCACTACAATGAGACGCTGCAGGTCATCCAGCTAGCCGCCAGGATTCACAGGATGAAGCGACGACGCACAAAGGTAAGGGACAGTTCTATCCATTGGTAATACAGAATCTGTTTAGAGAATAACAGGGGGGGGGGGGGGGCGGAATGTTTGTCTCACATCCAGATGATAACGTTGTATTGAATTGAAGAACAGGAAGGAACGAAGTATTGCGGACACCAGACAACAGTTGTAGCCAGCGGGAGTCATCTTGATTGAATCTGACTGATCGAGAAGAATTACTTCTCACGGACTCACTTATACTGAGAAGAATGTTTCATAAAAGTAGACAACTTTCGAGTCAAAATATGTAACATCAATGGTCAATATAACAATACAAATGTACGCACATTGTTATCTTGTTCTATTCTCTCACCTGCAGTCCCTTGTTCCATCTATGGTCAAGCTCTATCATTGGTAGAACGCAGTGGTCTAGCCAAAGATACAACCACAGACGGCTTCATCTCAGCAGTAACCACGTCTTGTCTCTGTTGCAGTTTTCGAGCACGAGCTCGGAGGACAGCTCGACGGACGAGAGCATCAAGTTCCGCCGGCCGTACCGAGGTCTGCGCATGGGCACGCTGCGGGAGGACGTGCTGTACTCCTCCTCCCTCTCCGACCCCGACTACACCTCCAGCAGCGAGCAGTCGTGCGACACCGTCATCTACATGGGTGCCAACGGCCAGTCCCTCAGTGACCGCGAGTTGACGGACAATGAGGGCCCACCCCGCCACGTGCCCCGGACCAACCCCCGCCTCCCGCGCCGACCCAGCGGCTCCCGGTCCTCAGGGGACGACTCGGACAGCGGGCGCAGCAGGGCTTCAGAAGGAAGATGCGCTCCTAGGCCCGCTATGGGCGTGAGGGCGGGATCCTCCGGAGGCTCCCCTGGGGCCGGGGCGCGAGGGATGCAGCCCGTGCCGCACGTGATGTCCGCTCCGGGCTCCCCCAGCCACGTCAAGATGGCGCACCGCATCACCACGCATGGCAAGGGGCCTGCGTCAGGGAAACCCAGCGGCGAGGGTTCTGGACACTGGCCGGAAAAGGTGTCCAAGCACAGAGTTAAAGCCGTGGACAAGGCAGGAGAACAGTGGGTGGACGGTCCAGGCGCCGCCATCTACCCGGAAAGCAAGAAGAGCGGGGAGCAGTGGGTGGACGGACCTTCCGCTTTCCTGGTGCAGAACGAGCCCCCACCGCCACCACCACCGCAGGCGACGGCCCCAGCCACGACCTCCACCCCCCAGTCCCCCTCTCACCGCGGAGACACGGCGCGGCGCATGAAGAACCGCAAGGTGGAGGCTGAGGAGCTGTGGGTGGACGGGCCGCGCGAGATGATGACGGCCAGTCAGGGCGGGACAGGCGGCACAGCCACGCCCCTTCACACGTCCAGCAAGACGGAGCCCGTGGGGCGCACGGTGGTGGGTCAGCCCAACCAGTCCGGCAAGCTGTCCATGGCGGTCAACGAGAAGGCGCTCAAACAGGCCCTCATTAAGCACCTGGAGAAGGAGCGGCCCGACAGCACCACGTCCGCGGACACCAACACCTCCACCATGCCTGAGGCCCCCGACTCTCGCCCCGCCTCTTCAATGCTGGAGGGAGGAGCTAAGGGTGAGCCGAGCTCCTCCCCCTCCCTGCGCTGCAAAGCTCCGGAGTGGGACAGGCGGCAGGCTGGGGACGGTGTCAGTCAGGTAGACGTGCAGCAGTTGGAGGACCCCGACAACGTGCACGACTCCTCCTCCACTCCCCCCTCCCCCTACAGGAAGCACCACAGAGAACACCTGGCCAAGAAGCTGCACGGGTCTCTGGCCTCCCCAAAACACTCCCCCAAGGCCTCCCCGGCCTGCTCGCGCAAGGTGGGCGGGGAGGCCGCCAAGCCCACGGCACGGCTACTTAAGTCGGACTTGCCTGGCTCGGCCAGCCCAACGCACCGGGTGGCGCAGTGGATCAAGTCCGTCTCCAAGTCGGACGCTCCCGTCTGCGGGGCGGCCGCAGTGCAGGTGACGTCAGACGTGCAAGCCCTTGTTGACGTCACTATGGCTGACGCCGGCACCAACACGGAGCACGACTCTGACTTTGAGCGCATGGCGGACTCTGAAGGCTCACCCCCGCCCCTGTCAGCGGAGGGGGGAGCGGATACGTGCAATAACAACACCGCCAACCTGGTGGACACGAGTTTTGACAGCAGCGTAGACACAACCAGCAGAGACAGTGAGACGCGGCCTGACTCGCTGTACGAGCACACGGTGGAGGAACAGCTGGAGAACCTGGCCTCGCGCAAAGACAGCTCCATGCTGGCCAAAGACTATGATGACGAGACCTTCAGCTCGCTCAGTGCGCGTGAGGCGGAGGACACAGACCGCGAGGACTCGGTGCTCGTGCAACACAGCAAGGTCCTGACGGAGGGTCGGCAAAGCGCCAAGCTCGCCAAGCACCTCGCAGCGCACGAGGGGTCACCTCGCCTCGACCTTGATCCCGCAGCCTTCCTACACGACCTGTCCAAGCCGCTGTTGTCCAGGAAACCGGACGGTGCTTCCAATCCCAACCTCCATCGCGAGTTCTCGGAGGAAGAGTGTGTGGTGGGTGAACAGTGTGTGGGCGCGCACTACGCAGTGTGTCAGGACACAGAAGTGTACGCCGCCACGGCCACGCAGGCTTTGTACAGCAGCAAGGATGGGCTGGGGTCAGAAACACCGTCCCCGAACCTGTCAGCGAAAGGCAGCAAACTCGCCATCCGCTCCAAACCGCCACTGCCTCAGAAACCCTCCTCCTCCTCTAACGCCGCCTCCCCAAAAATCAGCGGGCTGGCTAAGCCCTCTGCCGTGTCTTCGTCGTGTTCATCATCGGGACCTTCCGCGGGGTCGTCCGCCACCTCCACGCCCAAGTCCATCTCCAGCAAAGACTCGCCGCTGCTGACCGCCAAGCAGACCTCGCCCAAGAGCTCCGCGCTGCCCGTGCTCACCAACGGTCACGGG
>NC_090261.1:60368491-60580991 GCF_037325665.1 Littorina saxatilis
GAGCCAACTTCCCAGATGGTCAACATTTATGGTCATGACTGATGAAAAATCTATACCTCGGAGTTCAAAATGTACACGAAGTTCTTTGCGTCCCGTAGACCGAAGAACAGTTAACAAGTTCGTTGCGTCCCGTAGACCGAAGAACAGTTAACAAAGTCAAGTCAAGACGATGGTTTATTCAACAACCCTTTTGGGGTTGCGGACAGAACCAGACCTAAACTACCTGAGACACGTGTGTGTACTGTTTACACAACTTGACCCGAATATTTCGAAGGTTGCGCTCAGTACCTGAAATAGAGGGGCAGCTACCTCATCTCACGTCATCGCAAATTTCGACCTTGTCAGAGGTTGTTCTCACTTTTCATCACTCGCAAGCGGAACTTTCGTCGTTTGAGAAAGGTCTTCCCACGCGGCCATAATCGGAACACTGAATGAGAGAAACCTGGGAACCCTCTCCACAAACAATCATTC
Organism: Littorina saxatilis; assembly: GCF_037325665.1. Lineage (NCBI taxonomy): Eukaryota > Metazoa > Mollusca > Gastropoda > Littorinimorpha > Littorinidae > Littorina > Littorina saxatilis. The sequence continues at coordinate 60,368,963 of NC_090261.1, forward strand.
ATTGGACATCACAGCTGAACGGGAGCAAATTCACGTGAATGAACGCTGGCTCGTGTGCGTGTTCTCCCTCGGCAATTTTTCGGGATCCGTGTGCAGTACGGTGTATGTGTGAAACTGAAAGTTGCATCAGCACTTGGATTATTTTTCTGTGAACATGCTCGTTTCGTGTACAAGAGACTTCTCTGCGTCGTATAGTCGGATATGTTAGGCTTCCAATCTCCTCGTATAGCCAAAGAAGTTTGCCTTACTGATTTTTTTGTCTACAGGAACCCATTTCTTTTTTGTCAATGCTATACTACTACTTGACTTCTACACGAAGCGGCGTTGTGGTTTTTGTCAACCGCCGTGACAGGTTTAGGTTTCCCACTTGACCTGGTTATGAAGCACGTGCATAACTGGACGTATATTTTAGCCTCTCTAGATTATACCATGAAGCACTGTGCGCTCTACTGTTCACACAGACTTGAACACGGTTACTGAGACTTGTATGCAAGATTGTTTTTTTGTTCGGTGCAAATCTGTTCACGTCATATTGATGATCATCCGTGCAAATCTAAACTGCTGTTGATGATTATTTATTTTGTTACAACACTTGCTGCATCAGGATGCAATGAATGATCTTTCGACGGTTTTTTCTTTAGAGTTTTATTTTGTAATCCTACCTGTATCGTGTTGTGTGTGTGTATATATTTAGTAGCAACAGACATTTTAAGTATCTTTGTACATTATGAGAAAGAGGATATATATTTTCTACGGTTTCCTATCTTCAGCTATACATGTACGTGTGAGTATGTGTCCCCCCTTTATTTCATGTTGAATGTACATTAATTTTTAAGTGTTGGTTTTGTTCTGGTACCATATGTGATCTGTTAGTGTCATCTGACTGCTTAGACTTTTGACATCGTAACTGTATTTGGGACGACCTTTGGACCGTGGAACTTTTTACAGACAAGCTGTACAAACAAAATCTGATCGTTGTATATACAGTAGTAGACTTTCAGGTCCTCTTTTCGGATATCTGTGTTCGGATACGATCGTTACTTGGACAATGAAGTGGATGTGACAGAAAGCAAAAGTGACGATATGCGCAGAACACGAGTTATTGCAATCAGCGTCAGTCGAGCTTTCGGTATGACGAAGCCCTTTGCGATACTGCAGCCAACTTACATAATTTTAAGTCTGCAATATAAAAAGAAAGATCTGGTGATTTCCTTGTTGATGAGTAATTTATTTGTTTTACAATATGTTTAGCCAAATAAGCCTGGTCTGCTTTCAGATAAAGCGCGTAAGAAGCACCTGCTTTGTTCAAGTTTAGGAGTCATTGTATAAAATAAGAGGGATTTATCCGTTTTGTACATTTTTTTTTCAAGCAATAATTTAACTATAATGTTCAATAGACGAAGTCCGGAAATAACTCTGTTGGGTTTGTATTGCTTGTGGACGAGTTCCTTTCCCTTTTTTCTCCTTGATTTTCCATAGAAACACTGAAGCAACCAACACGTGACATTGTGCGCTTGTAGTCTCGCGGTCTCTATGGAAACGAGGGAAAGCAACTCGTCCAGAATCCACAGACACTTGACAGAGTTAGTTCCGAACATAGTCTTTTGAGGAGGCGTACTACATCAGATTGTGGGATTCTGGCCAGTAAAGCGGCGGAGGAAGAGGGGACTATTTGGTCAATGTGTGTATATCTGACTTGTTTATTCTCAGGTCGTGTCTGTAGTGGCCGTACTCGCTAACCGTAGTACGCGTTGTCAGACGGTGGGGAAAACCTTAGCACTGCTCTGTCTTTTGTCTGTGTGTGGAACCTGTAGCATACATGTTAGAGTCCTGCGTCGGCTTGCACCATACTAGAGCGATGTAAAATGTATGTACATTATACTAATAAAACATAACTGTGCAACATAATAATAAAGAAACAGAAAGAGAGTGAGGTTTTGTGCTTGACTACATGATTTGCGAGACTCGATGTGTGTATGTGTGTGTGTGTGTGTGTGTGGGAGGGGGAGCGACAGGCAGCGAGAGTGAATGCATGTTGTGGGTGTGTGTGTGTGTGCGAACGAAACAGGCAGGGAGAAAGAAAGTGTGTGTGTGTGCATGTGTGTGTGGGAGGGGGAGCGACAGGCAGCGAGAGTGAGTGCATGTTGTGGGTGTGTGTGTGTGCGAACGAAACAGGCAGGGAGAAAGAAAGTGTGTGTGTGCATGTGTGTGTGGGAGGGGGAGCGACAGGCAGCGAGAGTGAGTGCATGTTGTGGGTGTGTGTGTGTGCGAACAAAACAGGCAGGGAGAAAGAAAGTGTGTGTGTGTGTGCATGTGTGTGAGCAATTGAGTGAGGATCAGGCATCGTTAATCAGACTGAATAAGAACAACCTGTCGTTAACCCACTGGAATCGTGTGCCATCTCAACAGTAAGACGCCACTACACTCAGTCACTGGTAAACTTTAACAAATTCTGCCAAGTTCGGGATCAAACGGACTTCAAAAATATAAACACAAGAATATCACACACACACACACACACACACACACACACACAGACACACACACACTACACACACACACACACACACACACACACACACACACAGACACACACACACACACACACACACACACACACACACACACCGATAGAGAACAGTGCGTTGTATGGCCCCCTCATAACACTCGTTTATAAAATGTCATAGTTATGGAGAATTTTCGGGTTGAATTCGCCAGTAAATGGTTTCCTTCGGGGTCGCGGACATATAGGCTTTAACATGAGAGACACATTCGGGGAAATAACGAATACACACACGCATATTACATCCTTCGAACATGTTTTTTGCAGTGACCAGGTATACAGTCACAGGGCTTCGAGGTTATCATGTATCTTGTGTAAGGTTCCAAGGGAAACAACTCATCCCATTATTTCCTGCTTAAAAGTCGTCGTCTCTAGTCAAATCAGGCGACTCCACCTTCTCTCTCTCTCTCTCTCTCTCTCTCTCTCGCTTTACACACACACACACACACACACACACACACACACACACACTCACACGCCCGCCCGCCCGCACACAAACGAGCATATACGCTCGCACAAGCGCGCACACGCACGCAACCACACACACTCACACACACACACACACACACACACACATACACGCCCGCCCGCCCGCACACAAACGAGCACATACGCACGCACACACACACACACACACACACACACACACACACACACACAAACACACATACACGCACACGCGCGCACACGCGCACACACACACACACACGCACACACACACACACACACACACACACACACACACACACACACACACACACACACACATACACTCTTCAAAAAAAGTTAAGGAACGGTTGAAAAAACGGATCTAATAAAAAATTGCCAAAAAATTAAACATCGACATAATAATTAAAAGATTAATGTGTTTGAATTAACAAATGAACAAGAAGTCTTGACCTAGAATTTTGTTTGGCAGGCAGAGTTATTTCCCTTTGTGGGACTTCTCAAAAGCTTCAGCATTTTGGAAGAAAAAGGGTGTTTTTTTATAGCCCCATGAAATTTGCGGAACGCATGCCAGGGCAAAAGGTTGTGATGCACGTGCTACAACAGGGTCCTGGCTATGAACATCGCTCACCAGCTTGTGTTTAAAGGTTGACACGCTGAAACAATTATGCACAGTAGCAACATGCCCCCACGAAGAAAACTGAGCGATTTGGATAGAGGAAGGGCAATAGGATGGCTACAAGACGGTGTTGCTGCCAGGCAAGTGGCCCAGAGGCTTTCAGTGGCTCCCTCTGTCATCATCAGACTAAAACAGAGATTCCACGCAACTGGAAGAGTGCAAGAGCGACAACGTTCTGGTCGGCCCAGAGTCACCACACAAAGAGAGGATCGCTTCATTCAGAGGCAGGCCATGCAACAAAGAATGGCTACGGCAAACAACATTAAGCAACGCCTACAAGCTACCACCAACACTGTTGTTAGTGGTCAGACGATCCGAAACCGCTTACACAACTTTGGCTTGCGTGCAAGGCGTCCAGTCCGAGGAACAACCCTGACTGCTAATCACCGAGCAGCTCGCCGAGCCTGGTGCACTCACAATGTGAGGTGGCAACGGGCTCAGGTGTTGTTTACAGATGAGTCCCGCTTTTGCTTGGAACCTGCTGATGGTCGCATCCGAGTGTGGAGGCGTCGCGGAGAGCGCTTCGCAGAAGGCGCTCTTCTGGAACGACAGCGTTTTGGCGGAGGCTCTGTGATGGTCTGGGGAGGGATCAGCACACGTCTAAGGACACCTCTGTACCATGTAGTGGGCAACTTGACCGTTGTCCGCTACCAGAATGAGATCCTGCAACCCCTGGTCGTTCCAGCCATGCAAGCGATCGGCCCTCGTGCGATTCTTCAGGATGACAACGCACCTCCCCATCGCTCTGCAGCTGTAAACACCTTCATCCAGCAGGCCAGGGTCAACAGGATGATGTGGCCAGCCAACAGCCCGGACCTGAACCCCATAGAGCACATCTGGGACGAGGTTTTGTCGTCGGGTACAGCAACATCACCCTCCTCCTGCCAATCTGGGTCAACTGCTGCAATGGCTCCAGCAGGAGTGGAATGGAGTTCCCAGAGCATTCATATGCAACCTGATCCACTCCATGCGCCAACGATGTGTTGAATGCCTGGCACACAACGGAAGGCACACGCGTTATTGACACTGATTCACATTGTTGTGAATTCCACCCCCACCCCACCCACACACACTCACACAGAACACCTTCCCAAAAATTTTCACCAGACTAAGACAATAGAATGTCAGTTGGACCTTGACTAAAAATATGTATAGGTAAAGATGTCCCAGCTACAACAAATTGTTCTGTCAGAAGACCTACATGTCGAAATGATGTGATGGCCGACCAGCCAAGGATTAGAACAATGCGTCATATAATATAAGCATGTATCAATGACCCTAGGCTGAGGCCCGACAATAACACTGCCTTCTCTCAAATATGATTTTCTGTTATATAATAATATGACTGCTGGAACATTCATCTTAGCGTTAAACAAGGATTTTACCTGCAAACACACACACACACACACACACACACACACACACACACACACACACACACACACACACACACACACACAGTGACACACACTTACTTGGCCTCAACAGCCAGAATGTCGGGGTTGTACCTTGTAGTTTACATCCCTGTGAATGCTTTCTGTTCCATCCTCATGGTAATTCCATGACATCTAACACACTTCAAGTTCGTTTCAATTAACTAAAGTTTGATTACTCTTGGCAGCAGTGTTGATATGATTAGTTGCTCCAGCTGATCTCCTTGGCCAAAATAAATAGGGTAGGAAGGTAGGCAATCCCTTTTTTTTTTTTTTACTTTTTTTCCTTAATAGCAGAGCAACCAAGCGTGTAGCACTCGCAACCGAAGAAGATGCCGCCATTTTTGTCATGGCAAGCGTCTGTTGGGCCTTTTTAGTAATTTCCCATGCATCGTCTGTCGTCTGCATGACGACTCGAGCGCTTTCGCTTTCATTGCGTTTTCTGCACTCGTTTTCTTGTTTTCATTTTTTTTTCTTTTTGACAAATGTAATAAAACGTTATAGGGTCGGCCCCTAAAAATAGGGTAGGTCGGGTTACTGTAACCACACCTATTTTTTGTTTAGGCCTAATAGTAAATATAACGTTTTGTTTTGTCAATAGTAAATGTAACGTGTTGTTTTATCAATAGTAAATATAACGTTTTGTTTTGTCAATAGTAAATGTAACGTGTTGTTGTGTTAATAGTAAATGTAACGTGTTGTTTTGTCAATAGTAAATATAACGTTTTGTTTTGTCCATAGTAAATATAACGTGTTGTTTTGTCTGTAGTAAATATAGCGTTTTGTTGTGTTAATAGTAAATATAACGTTTTGTTTTGTCAATAGTAAATATAACGTTTTGTTTTGTCAATAGTAAATATAACGTTTTGTTTTGTCAATAGTAAATATAGCGTTTTGTTGTGTCAATAGTAAATGTAACGTTTTGTTTTGTCAATAGTAAATGTAACGTTTTGTTGTGTCAATAGTAAATGTAACGTTTTGTTGTGTCAATAGTAAATGTAACGTTTTGTTTTGTCAATAGTAAATATAACGTTTTGTTTTGTCAATAGTAAATATAACGTTTTGTTGTGTCAATAGTAAATATAACGTTTTGTTTTGTCAATAGTAAATGTAACGTTTTGTTGTGTCTACAGTAAATATAACGTTTTGTTGTGTCAATAGTAAATATAACGTTTTGTTTTGTCTACAGTAAATATAACGTTTTGTTTTGTCAATAGTAAATATAACGTTTTGTTGTGTCAATAGTAAATATAACGTTTTGTTTTGTCAATAGTAAATATAACGTTTTGTTTTGTCAATAGTAAATATAGCGTTTTGTTGTGTCAATAGTAAATGTAACGTTTTGTTTTGTCAATAGTAAATGTAACGTTTTGTTTTGTTAATAGTAAATATAACGTTTTGTTGTGTCAATAGTAAATGTAACGTTTTGTTGTGTCAATAGTAAATGTAACGTTTTGTTGTGTCAATAGTAAATATAACGTTTTGTTGTGTCTACAGTAAATATAACGTTTTGTTTTGTCAATAGTAAATATAACGTTTTGTTTTGTTAATAGTAAATATAACGTTTTGTTTTGTTAATAGTAAATATAACGTTTTGTTTTGTCAATAGTAAATATAACGTTTTGTTTTGTTAATAGTAAATATAACGTTTTGTTTTGTCAATAGTAAATGTAACGTTTTGTTGTGTCTACAGTAAATATAACGTTTTGTTGTGTCAATAGTAAATATAACGTTTTGTTGTGTCAATAGTAAATATAACGTTTTGTTTTGTTAATAGTAAATATAACGTTTTGTTTTGTTAATAGTAAATATAACGTTTTGTTGTGTCAATAGTAAATATAACGTTTTGTTGTGTCTACAGTAAATATAACGTTTTGTTGTGTCAATAGTAAATATAACGTTTTGTTGTGTCTACAGTAAATATAACGTTTTGTTTTGTCAATAGTAAATGTAACGTTTTGTTTTGTCAATAGTAAATGTAACGTTTTGTTTTGTCAATAGTAAATGTAACGTTTTGTTTTGTCAATAGTAAATATAACGTTTTGTTTTGTTAATAGTAAATATAACGTTTTGTTTTGTCAATAGTAAATATAACGTTTTGTTTTGTCAATAGTAAATATAACGTTTTGTTGTGTCAATAGTAAATATAACGTTTTGTTTTGTTAATAGTAAATATAACGTTTTGTTGTGTCAATAGTAAATGTAACGTTTTGTTTTGTCAATAGTAAATGTAACGTTTTGTTTTGTCAATAGTAAATATAACGTTTTGTTTTGTCAATAGTAAATGTAACGTTTTGTTTTGTCAATAGTAAATATAACGTTTTGTTTTGTTAATAGTAAATATAACGTTTTGTTTTGTCAATAGTAAATATAACGTTTTGTTTTGTCAATAGTAAATATAACGTTTTGTTTTGTCAATAGTAAATATAACGTTTTGTTGTGTCAATAGTAAATGTAACGTTTTGTTTTGTCTACAGTAAATATAACGTTTTGTTTTGTCAATAGTAAATATAACGTTTTGTTTTGTCAATAGTAAATATAACGTTTTGTTTTGTCAATAGTAAATGTAACGTTTTGTTTTGTTAATAGTAAATATAACGTTTTGTTGTGTCAATAGTAAATGTAACGTTTTGTTTTGTCAATAGTAAATATAACGTTTTGTTTTGTCAATAGTAAATATAACGTTTTGTTGTGTCAATAGTAAATATAACGTTTTGTTTTGTCTACAGTAAATATAACGTTTTGTTTTGTCAATAGTAAATATAACGTTTTGTTGTGTCAATAGTAAATATAACGTTTTGTTTTGTCAATAGTAAATGTAACGTTTTGTTGTGTCTACAGTAAATATAACGTTTTGTTGTGTCAATAGTAAATATAACGTTTTGTTGTGTCTACAGTAAATATAACGTTTTGTTGTGTCTACAGTAAATATAACGTTTTGTTGTGTCAATAGTAAATGTAACGTTTTGTTGTGTCTACAGTAAATATAACGTTTTGTTGTGTCTACAGTAAATATAACGTTTTGTTGTGTCAATAGTAAATGTAACGTTTTGTTGTGTCAATAGTAAATGTAACGTTTTGTTGTGTCTACAGTAAATATAACGTTTTGTTGTGTCAATAGTAAATGTAACGTTTTGTTGTGTCTACAGTAAATATAACGTTTTGTTGTGTCAATAGTAAATGTAACGTTTTGTTGTGTCTACAGTAAATATAACGTTTTGTTGTGTCTACAGTAAATGTAACGTTTTGTTGTGTCTACAGTAAATATAACGTTTTGTTGTGTCAATAGTAAATATAACGTTTTGTTTTGTCAATAGTAAATGTAACGTTTTGTTGTGTCTACAGTAAATATAACGTTTTGTTGTGTCAATAGTAAATGTAACGTTTTGTTGTGTCTACAGTAAATATAACGTTTTGTTGTGTCAATAGTAAATGTAACGTTTTGTTTTGTCAATAGTAAATGTAACGTTTTGTTGTGTCTACAGTAAATATAACGTTTTGTTGTGTCAATAGTAAATGTAACGTTTTGTTGTGTCTACAGTAAATATAACGTTTTGTTGTGTCTACAGTAAATATAACGTTTTGTTGTGTCTACAGTAAATGTAACGTTTTGTTTTGTCAATAGTAAATGTAACGTTTTGTTTTGTCAATAGTAAATGTAACGTTTTGTTTTGTCAATAGTAAATGTAACGTTTTGTTTTGTCTACAGTAAATATAACGTTTTGTTGTGTCTACAGTAAATATAACGTTTTGTTGTGTCTACAGTAAATATAACGTTTTGTTGTGTCTACAGTAAATATAACGTTTTGTTGTGTCTACAGTAAATATAACGTTTTGTTGTGTCTACAGTAAATATAACGTTTTGTTTTGTCAATAGTAAATGTAACGTGTTGTTGTGTTAATAGTAAATATAACGTTTTGTTGTGTCTACAGTAAATATAACGTTTTGTTTTGTCAATAGTAAATATAACGTTTTGTTTTGTTAATAGTAAATATAACGTTTTGTTGTGTCAATAGTAAATATAACGTTTTGTTTTGTCAATAGTAAATATAACGTTTTGTTGTGTCAATAGTAAATATAACGTTTTGTTTTGTCTACAGTAAATATAACGTTTTGTTTTGTCAATAGTAAATATAACGTTTTGTTGTGTCAATAGTAAATATAACGTTTTGTTTTGTCAATAGTAAATGTAACGTTTTGTTGTGTCTACAGTAAATATAACGTTTTGTTGTGTCAATAGTAAATATAACGTTTTGTTTTGTCTACAGTAAATATAACGTTTTGTTTTGTCAATAGTAAATATAACGTTTTGTTGTGTCAATAGTAAATATAACGTTTTGTTTTGTCAATAGTAAATATAACGTTTTGTTGTGTCTACAGTAAATATAACGTTTTGTTGTGTCTACAGTAAATATAACGTTTTGTTGTGTCAATAGTAAATGTAACGTTTTGTTGTGTCTACAGTAAATATAACGTTTTGTTGTGTCTACAGTAAATATAACGTTTTGTTGTGTCAATAGTAAATGTAACGTTTTGTTGTGTCAATAGTAAATGTAACGTTTTGTTGTGTCTACAGTAAATATAACGTTTTGTTGTGTCAATAGTAAATGTAACGTTTTGTTGTGTCTACAGTAAATATAACGTTTTGTTGTGTCAATAGTAAATGTAACGTTTTGTTGTGTCTACAGTAAATGTAACGTTTTGTTGTGTCTACAGTAAATGTAACGTTTTGTTGTGTCAATAGTAAATGTAACGTTTTGTTGTGTCTACAGTAAATATAACGTTTTGTTGTGTCAATAGTAAATGTAACGTTTTGTTGTGTCTACAGTAAATATAACGTTTTGTTGTGTCAATAGTAAATGTAACGTTTTGTTTTGTCAATAGTAAATGTAACGTTTTGTTGTGTCTACAGTAAATATAACGTTTTGTTGTGTTAATAGTAAATGTAACGTTTTGTTGTGTCAATAGTAAATGTAACGTTTTGTTTTGTTAATAGTAAATGTAACGTTTTGTTTTGTCAATAGTAAATATAACGTTTAGTTTTGTCAATAGTAAATATAACGTTTTGTTGTGTCAATAGTAAATATAACGTTTTGTTTTGTCAATAGTAAATGTAACGTTTTGTTTTGTCAATAGTAAATGTAACGTTTTGTTTTGTCAATAGTAAATGTAACGTTTTGTTTTGTCAATAGTAAATGTAACGTTTTGTTTTGTCAATAGTAAATATAACGTTTTGTTTTGTCAATAGTAAATGTAACGTTTTGTTTTGTCAATAGTAAATATAACGTTTTGTTTTGTCTACAGTAAATATAACGTTTTGTTTTGTCAACAGTAAATATAACGTTTTGTTTTGTCAATAGTAAATATAACGTTTTGTTGTGTCAATAGTAAATATAACGTTTTGTTGTGTCAATAGTAAATGTAACGTTTTGTTGTGTCTACAGTAAATATAACGTTTTGTTGTGTCAATAGTAAATGTAACGTGTTGTTTTGTTAATAGTGAATGTAACGTTTTGTTTTGTCAATAGTAAATGTAACGTTTTGTTTTGTCTACAGTAAATGTAACGTTTTGTTGTGTCTACAGTAAATATAACGTTTTGTTGTGTCAATAGTAAATATAACGTTTTGTTTTGTCAATAGTAAATGTAACGTTTTGTTTTGTCAATAGTAAATGTAACGTTTTGTTTTGTCAATAGTAAATGTAACGTTTTGTTGTGTCTACAGTAAATATAACGTTTTGTTGTGTTAATAGTAAATGTAACGTTTTGTTGTGTCAATAGTAAATGTAACGTTTTGTTTTGTTAATAGTAAATGTAACGTTTTGTTTTGTCAATAGTAAATATAACGTTTTGTTTTGTCTACAGTAAATATAACGTTTTGTTTTGTCAACAGTAAATATAACGTTTTGTTTTGTCAACAGTAAATGTAACGTGGTTTTTTTCTCAATAATAAACGTTCCAATTACCTACCATTCTTGTTTTTGGATTCAGTTGGAGGGTTCATTCAATAATAAGAAGGGAGTAACTTAATTGACTTACTGTAGGGCATATTGTAGGTGACGAATATTGAGTATCATTTGTGGTTTGGAAACGTCTTTTAGTGATGGTGGCTGCTAATTGCTGCGTCAGTCGTTTCATGTTGGGAATGGTGATAGATCTGTTCACAGTTGTGCAAGGTGGTCTTGAAAAGAGAGGAAGAAAGAGACTGTCTGGTGCCTGGTATCTTGCCTGACTGACTGACTGATTGATTGATTGATTGATTGATTGATTGATTGATTGATTGATTGATTGATTGATTAATTGATTGATTGATTGATCACTTCATTAACCACTAAACAAAACAAGAACAACATTTCAATGGATTGATACGTTTTATAACGTCATTTTGTAGGTTTAATTACACTTTATTTGTGAACATTGATGTTAACCGTATGAGTTCCTTTGCTGAGAGTGAACGTCTGATTCAGGCTGCTCAGTTCCCTCCCCTGGTAGATGACGTGTACCTCGTAGTCACCATGGAAACCACGCACAGTCATCTGGCTTCCGGAGAGATTGTGAGTCTCGTCCGTCATCCACTGGTTCTCCAGGAGGTCAAAGACACGACGACCTGCTGCGGTCATCTGAAAATAAGGGTAGAAGTTTAGAAGCATTGTTAAGACAACGTTAAAAACTGATCAGTGCCAATCCTTCAGCTGTGGTCATTTGTTGCAGTTAATCTAGATTATTATCTGACAATTTGCACAGATGGGTCGATGTCTTGAAAATGTTTACATGGAATTTGCTTTACCGTTTTATCGTGTTCTCCGGGAAAGGGGGGGGGGGGTAGTATGTTTTATGTCTTTTGTCCTTCATAGAATAAGTTTACAAAACGGATATTGCATCAGACTAACTTGGCAGACTTGTGAGAGTCATTGAAGAAATCTTTCTTTCCGCCATCGTGCACGTTTGTTTATAATCACATTGCTTCATTTCCACCTCAGAAAAACCTCTGTCGAACCTTGAATCACATGACTTATTATCCTGTAACACCTTTCTCAAGAGCTGAACGATTGCTCGTTATTGCACCCCTACCCCCATCCCATCCCCATTATTCTCCAAACGAGCGTTAAACGCGAATGGTCTTTACACACAATCAACCACGAGTGAAACTCGGCTATTTCAGTTACCTGCAGGTCGTTTCCCTTGACGAGGGAAGCCTTCTCCCCCCTCCAGTGGGCCTGGTCCCAGAAGCCCCAGAATATGATGCCCTCAACAGCCGGGTGCCCGTACAGAGCTCTCAGCGCCTTCTCGTAGAAGTCCGCCCTCTTGTTCTCGTCCTGAGCTATCACATCCAGCTCCGACACCCAGATGGGGATGCCGGCCTGGGCCAGGATGTCCAGGCGTCCCTGGCAGAGGGACGAAAATAATAGAACGTCAAAGAGAAATCCAGCTTTCGAACTCTTTGTCTTGAGGGCCTGAGAATCGAATTCTGGCCAAAGATGTTGGACTTCAAGGAGAAACTGTGGGGTCCAGCGGAGTCCCTTCAGCGAACTGCAGACTTGATCACGTCAACAACCTTGACAGTCTAGCATGGCAACGGGAACGCAGAAGAAGAACTCTTTGTCTTAATCAGACAGACGATCGATGCATTTAAGTAACATTGGGATTGGTTCGTTGACTAGTTATTTTATTTGTGCCTTTGTGCCTTCTATACACTTACGAAACATATCACATAAAATAGAATTAACTTTATCATTTAAACATGACGAATTACAGTGGAGGTGCACACAACAGACGAGACAACAGACAAGACACTTACTACAACAGTATGACCGTTTAAAAATGTTGCAAAAATCAGTTAGATTAACTTTCAGGAGACCTTTCTTGTGTTGCCAGGAAAACAGACGCTGTCTCAGGAACAGGAGACACCAGATCAAAGAGAGCGACATTAAAAATGGATCGTACCTTAATGACGGTGGGGTCGGGCTCCTGCTCGCTGCCGAAGTGACACTGCACCCCCATACCATAGAGACCGACGTTGGCTTTCTTGAAACGCTGCGCTTGAGCCAGGTAGTCCTGTGGCACAGACAGAAACAGCAGGAAAGCAACCGGTCAGATGGCTTGTGCACAATTCAGTGGACAAACATAAACAGTTCAAACACTACAACAAGAAAGATTGGAAGAGAGCCAGGGCTGGATTTAGTGTAACAGAGGGAAGGGGCTTCAAAAATGATACAGGGGCACAGGGGGTTGACCAGGCGCGGGGATCTTTGGGGCACTGCCGCCCAGATTCTGTTGACATTCAGCATCTTAAAAGGGTATTTCGGGTCACTCTTTGAAAATAAGGTACATTAGCCGGGTAAGGAAGGGGAAGGGGGGGTTGGGGGCTTCCGGAACCCCGGACCCCCCCCCCCCCCCCCCTTTCTCTAGATCCAACCCGATTCGTTTTGTCAACAAGTCGACGTTGCATTAACTTATGATTCTTGTACGGGAATGAGAACAGAGATGCAACGTTCATATCGATATAAACAAAATAACCAATATATTATGGATAACACTGTGCAAATGAAAGCCTCACGCTTGTTTCGGAACCAGCAGCAACGACGTCGTAATCGTTGAGGAATAGCTTGACGCTGGAATCAGCATGGTGAGCGATGCGGAACAGTTCAAGGTCATAGTCAGAGTCGTGTAGTCTGTCCTGGTACCACGTGAAGTGCAGGTTCTCGTTGTTCACGTCCCATTGCTCCAAACTTCAGACCAAAAAAAAAGTGACATGTATATGAAGCTTCCAGTTGGAAAGAAAACAATTGGCGTAGCCTCAAAAACGGTGTACGTCTCGAGTCGACCCTCGTATTATGTAGGGGTTGTAAACAGCAGTCATGTTGCACGCTCTTCAGTTCAAGAAATGGTTGCGAAGTTTTATAATCGACGGGCGCACTGGCTTGGTGGAAAGACTCCGGCATCCAAAGCGAAAGTTCGTGGGTTCGAATCCCGGCCGCGCCGGGTGGGTTAAGGTGGAGATTTTTTCAGAAGAAGAAGAAGAAATAATCGAAATAACTACTTTATCATACTAAGAGATCAGAGATCAGACTCTACACTTATACGCTTCACGTATGATAACACACAAAACAAAAATTCATATATTACACGAGTGATATTAAAAATAACAAACAAACAAAAAAACTATTTCTTGTTCTATCATCTTTTCGTACGATTTCTGATCTTTGTGTGACAGCACACAGTCTACGCATGATACTCACAGTCCGCGTGTCTTGTTCATTGTCTCCTCTATATGATTCTTGACCTCTGTCCTAAGCGTGTTGCCGGACAGCTCCTTGACCCAGTTCGGCACCCAGCTAGGCACTGACCACACCAGGTTGGAACCTCGCACCTTCAGGCTGAGAATACGGAAAACGGAATACGGTAAGTTGATTCGAATTGGCCTAATGACCCTTTCCAAGGGCATACACAATATACAAAGGCAGGGATTTAATGGACCAGCAAATTAGATGGACCAGCAGCAAAACAAGATGGGTTTCAACAGCAAATTAGCTGCGATAAATATTTTGGGCAGCAAAAAATACACTTAGCAGCAAATTGGATATTTTAGCAGCAAAAAAGATGGTTAACCAGCAGATTTGCTGTTTGAACAGCTGAGATGATATTTAAACTGCAAATTAGATACTTTACCAGCAAGAAAATACAACTGACAGCAGAATTGATGGTCACAGCAGCAGAATAGATGATCACAGCAGCAGATTACATGAATTCAACAAACGTGACTACATATGAAATGTAATCAGAGTTGTATCTGGGTCTTATTCACCTGAGCTTTGTTCGCCTTCCTGCCATCAGGAACGGATATGCCTCTGCCTTTGGGCGTGAACCGGAAAAAAACCCATCACATGCTGGGCTCATGTTGTCATGAACGTAGACAAGCATCTTCTGAGAATCAGAGACCAAAGAACCCGTCAAGCTGTACGTGATGACATCAGTCAGCTGCAGCTTTGTCTAGATGAAGATTCATTTCATCATGCAGTTCTTTTGTTCCTGGCCAAATGGGAAGATTCCGACGATCACGGATTGTTGTCTTTCGTGGAGTACTTCAAGGGGTCATGGATCGACCGCAATGACACCTGGTACGAAGGCTACGCCCCGGGAATTCCTTCCACAAACAATGGACTGGAGGCAATAAACCAGACCATCAAACGTCAGAACACATTTCGTGAGAGGCTTGACTTGTCCAGATTCCTAACCCTTGTTGAAAGAGACATTGTCCTGAACTGGTCCAGGGAGAGAGACAACGCTCAGCCTGATCATATCCCAGTGGCACAAGAACCAGACAGAACCTTGCCCTGCTGGACGGCTGCCTATCAGTGGGCATCTTCAAACGCAAAGTCCATCAAGAGGAACCAGAAAGTGTTCGTGGCCTCGGAGTCGCTTCAGAACATGGACCTGAAGACAGCTGTCAGGATTCAGCAAGACCAGTTCCAGAGAGCCTCTTGGGAATCGTTTGACCAGTACAAGGAGAGCCGGAACTCGGTTTGGAGTCTGACCGTGGAGGACAACAGAATTGACTGCAATTGCCCTGTCTACATGAAGTCCAACATATGTAAACACTCACTTGGCATGGAAATCCGGCTGTCCATTTCTGAACCACCAGCACAGGCAAAGACCGCCCCCCTGGGAGAGAAGCGAAAGAGGGGACGACCTAGGCTGGCAAAACCAGCTCTCATACGTCAGTAGGTCTGGTTTATCTGCTGCTAGCGCTCTGCATGGGCATTCTCTGCATCCGACTGTCTGGTGTACTTGCTAGGGCGCTCTGCATGAGCATCCTCTCAGATTCCTTTTTTTGGTGGTGGTGCAAGGTGGTGTGTGTGTGTGTGTGTGTGTGTGTGTGTGTGTGTGTGTGTGTGTGTGTGTGTGTGTGTGTGTGTGTGTGTGTGTGTGTGTGTGTGTGTGTGTTTGTGTTGATTTTTTTCAAATAGAGTGAATGCGATTTCATGTTTTTGTCCATTTTCTGTATGAACGTTTTCTTCAATTTTTATTACGATTTTGCTGATTTGTGTCCGTTTTGCTGTTTTTTCATCCTTTTTGCTGTTCTCATTTTGCTGGATTTTTCCTCTTTTTTACTGTTAAAGAAATCTGCTTGGCTGTTCAATTCATCTATTCTGCTGTTGAATTCATCCAATTTGCTGCTTCACATTCGCTGCTCACTCCTTCCTATTTGCTGCTGAAACCATCTATTTTGCTGGTAAAATATTTGTATGCGATATACAAATTACTCTTTATAATCATAATTATAGACATTATCAGATATGACAATAAAGACACTAACAGTTATAGGCGTCAATAATTGTGGTTTTCTAGAAGAGAATATCTCAACTTGAAGGAAATGAACAGTTAAATGTTAACAATTAAATCGTCATTTCTTGATTTCAACAATTGGGCTGTATTGAATTTGTGCGACTGCATATCTTTTTTTTCGTGTTCATTGCAATAAAAAAAATTCATGTAACCCTAGGTTTTTTTTAAAATAAATATTGACTTGAAACTTGGTAGGTACTTTACACGGTTTTCGACGTAAGTTGGACAATGAAATAGAAAATGATTTTCGTCTTCTTCATTATTTTTACAAAAAGGGCAAACTTCCCTTTCTTGTGCTGGAGCAGAACTTCAGGCTGAGAGAAAAGGAGAGAGTTTGCACACAAAAAATTGTCACAGTCAGCTATATATGTTTATGCTCTCTTGCTACACCTGCTGCGTGCATTCTTTTAACATTTAGTTCCAGTGAATTCATGTCAAGAAAACTTCAATATCTCACACATTGTCATGAGAAGTTACAGTGGTGGTGCATAGCACACCAGACACAGCACTTAAACACAAAAGACCTCAAACAAAACCTATCTCGGATGCAAACACTCTCAGAGTTAAAATGTAAGTTAATATTTCATTTTAAAAAATAGGCCTACATTCAGTTCCTCTTAACATCGAAAGGTAATCCGATGGATGGAGCATGGTACTATTCAGAGCCACACTCTGTCCAAAGTTAGAGACCATCTCTCTCTCCCATTTTTCAATGCAAAAGAATCTCTCCATTTCACTTCACACACCTTCGGGCCCACAACTCAGATTGTCTGAGCTAATACGGCAAACAAAGTAAATACTCTTACCCGTGGCTTCTTACGCTGTGAATCATTTTGAGGGCAAGATCGTAGTCCTTTTGTCCCTGCAATACGTGCAAAACAAGAAGGGCAAAGCCCATACGACTCACATGCTTTACACATTTTTCCTACCAAAATACAGTGGTTGTGTCCAAGGTCATGCAACACAAAGCTGTTAATTCAAGACATAGGAAGTACAATGGTGCTTATTGGCTCTTTCTACCATGAGATATGGTCACTTTTAGTGGTTCACTACCTTATTTTGGTCACATTTCATAAGGGTCAAAGTGACCTTGACCTTGATCATATGTGACCAAATGTGTCTCATGATGAAAGCATAACATGTGCCCCACATAATTTTTAAGTTTGAAACAGTTATCTTCCATAGTTCAGGGTCAAGGTCACTTCAAAATATGTATACAATCCAACTTTGAAGAGCTCCTGTGACCTTGACCTTGAAGCAAGGTAAACCAAACTGGTATCAAAAGATGGGGCTTACTTTGCCCTATATATCATATATAGGTGAGCTATTCAATCTCAAAAACTTCAGAGAAAATGGGAAAAATGTGAAAAATAGCTGTTTTTTAGGCAACATTTATGGCCCCTGCGACCTTGACCTTGAAGCAAGGTCAAGATGCTATGTATGTTTTTTGGGGCCTTGTCATCATACACCATCTTGCCAAATTTGGTACTGATAGACTGAATAGTGTCCAAGAAATATCCAACGTTAAAGTTTTCCGGACGGACGTCCGGACGGACGGACGGACGGACGGACGACTCGGGTGAGTACATAGACTCACTTTTGCTTCGCATGTGAGTCAAAAAACCAACCAAATAAACAAGTTTAGACATGCATTTTAAAATGATTGGAACGCCTGTAAAAAAAAGACCTTATCAAATGGAATAATGTCATTCAATCCTGACAACCGCATGTCTGCATTTGGAAAGAGAATGAGTGAGTGAAATACAGTTCTTCAGTTGAACGCTGTAATTAGGTTTTAAGTTTGAGTTCAATTTATAATGAAGGACATATTTCACCCGTAAAAAAATCCTAAGAAGGTGCGTTTGGGTGTAGAGTCTTGAGATGAGGCGGTTAATGTTATAACGAGTTGCCCTGTTATTTAAACACAGAATGCACAGACACCCTAACAGTCAAACTCGCAAAAGCTAAATCAGGTTCGTTCAAATGAACGAAGAATCACAACAGCTTAAACAGAACAACTTCTGCATGTCGGTGAAAAGAACAGTTCATGCTCAATCCAGAATGTCCAAAGCCGAAACGACATTCCAAACGGGGTATGTAAAAATAAGACGACCCACGTAATTCCTAAGCAACGAAAAAAAATCGTTCTTCTTTGTGAATGTTATTCCTCATATTTCGCTCTACCACATGGCTAGTGAACGAGTTGTTTTGTCCTGAATTAAACGTTCGAAACAAAATTAACCTTTATCATTTCTTCAACTCTAGTACATGGCTTTTATATATCTCGTAAAATTGTACAATATTCGTGTTTCCCATGCACAAAGTGACCTACCCTCTGCGGTTCAATGATCTTCCACTTGACCGCGCTCTCGGGCGCCATCCAGTTGAAGTGGTTGTGGACAAAGTCGCCATACTTGCCCCCCGCGACCTTGGAGT
This sequence comes from Littorina saxatilis, assembly GCF_037325665.1. Taxonomy (NCBI): domain Eukaryota; kingdom Metazoa; phylum Mollusca; class Gastropoda; order Littorinimorpha; family Littorinidae; genus Littorina; species Littorina saxatilis. The sequence goes on from NC_090261.1 coordinate 60,387,867, forward strand.
TGTACTTCCACGAGTTGACCGCTGTGCCAAACGGGAATGACTTCTTCTTCTGCAGGACCTGGTGGATGACACATTACACGATTCCATCATTACACAATAGATTCATGCTCACTTGTTTGTTTGTTTATATGTTCTTTGAGTCATTAAAAGATTCGTTGACTTTACAACAACAACAACAACAACCACCACCACCACCACCACCACAACAACAACAACAACAACAACAACAACAACAACAACAACAACAACAACAACAACACACTGATTCTAGCGTATTGTTAAGGATAGCAAGCCTTTTTCTGTTAATGAAGATTGCTCTTTAGACAATATTCTGTTGTCTTGTTGAAATCTTGTTTGTGAAAGGATAAATGTAAATGTATTCCCAAAACCATATTTGATCGTAGGGGAGCGAGATGTTAGAGATGTCAACGTTTGAAGGGTCAGCTTTTTCATAGGGCGTGTCTTTTTGTAACAAATTATACTTACATGAATCTGGACGTCATTCTTGTTAATCCCCGCTGCTGTAGTTACGCTGGTGAGACAAAAACACACGCCATCTTAAATATATAATACCAAAAAAGAAACTATAATCATGAAAAGGTAAAACAGCGGCTATACGCGGGTAGGTTAACAACTAAAGCCGAAGCGTTTTCGTTTTACGAAGTATTCTATTACATGTTCAAAGCAGAAATACATGTATACTTTCATTACTTTACGTATGTTTTTGAGACCAGACGTAGACAAATAAAATGCACGCATAAAACTGAACCGCATAAATGTTCCCTATTTCCAAATCTTCGACTTCCAGAAAAATAGAGTTTCTGAAATCGTGTACACTACTTACTGAAGGACTATGTTGCTTTTGCGCTGTTGGTCAATCACGTGATTAAGGTCAGTAAAGGTCACGTCACCCCCACTTCCGCTTGCCGGTGTGATGGTTGCGGAATCCGTAAGGAAACCAACAGATCCTTCAGGACCGCTCTGGATGTAGGGCCGTAGCCGTTTGATGGCTTTGAACACACACACACACACACATACACACACACCAAACACACACACACACACACACACACACACACACACACACGGGCACACGCAAACACACACGCACATACACGCACGCGCGTATGCACGCACACACACACACACACACACACACACACACACGTACGCACGCACACACACACACATACACCACAATCAATAATGGTCTCCTTAAAAACATGGTTCTAATGACACTCAAACAAACTTCTAAAATACACATCAAACGACCCATTCATTTTAAGACGGGGGTACTGGTGTGTTGTGTAGCATCACGGATACCTTCATTCTCTGTACATCACCACAGATCTTTGTAGAATGTTACAACGCGGTAAGAGCATTCTTTCTCTCAGTCAGATACCTTCATTCTCTGTACATCACCACAGATCTTTGTAGAATGTTACAACGCAGTAAGAGCATTCTTTCTCTCAGTCAGATACCTTCATTCTCTGTACATCACCACAGATCTTTCTAGAATGTTACAACGCGGTAAGAGCATTCTTTCTCTCAGTCGGATACCTTCATTCTCTGTACATCACCACAGATCTTTGTAGAATGTTACAACGCGGTAAGAGCATTCTTTCTCTCAGTCGGATACCTTCATTCTCTGTACATCACCACAGATCTTTCTAGAATGTTACAACGCGGTAAGAGCATTCTTTCTCTCAGTCAGATACCTTCATTCTCTGTACATCACCACAGATCTTTCTAGAATGTTACAACGCGGTAAGAGCATTCTTTCTCTCAGTCAGATACCTTCATTCTCTGTACATCACCACAGATCTTTCTAGAATGTTACAACGCGGTAAGAGCATTCTTTCTCTCAGTCATACCAAAAATCAACAGCGCGGCTGCTTCTCGTGCATAGATGAACATTGTTTGCTGTAAATGACCACAGGAGCTTGTATCAAATCGCCGGTCGATCATTATTTACATTCTACTACTACCATATACTACTACTATAATGTAAATAATGATCGACCGGCGATTTGATACAAGCTCATGTGTAAATGACACTATTACGTTACCCTGCGAAGGTAATTCAGTTAACACCGGTTCGCTCTACACAGTTTTCATCCAGAAAGTTGATGTTCAGTATGTATCGTTCTGGAAAGATTCGATTATCCTGTGTAAAAGCCTCCACATATATATCTGTGTTGGTTTACATGATTGTTCTGCTCAAAACGTAAGGTATGGTTTTCTTTTCGTATGCTAGTGCACGAAACACTTGAATTACCTTCGGAGCAAATCATAAGTTAATAGCCCTTATTTAAAACCTGCCATGTGAACACAGAGCATAACAGGAGACAACAAACGTCAGACTTTATCACCAACAGCTCTCTATAATCCATAGGTGTCACGCCTATTCGGGAGTCAGGAAACGTTTCAGCTATAAATAGCTCATACTCAAGGCCGGCAGACAACTCCGCAGAGCAGCTGAATGTAAAAGGGGGACTACTGCGTCATCCTGTCACGTCTTTTATAGAAATCTCAGCAATGATGTCACAATAGTACTGGTGCACTGTCAAAATACACGAACGACAACTGTACTGACACAGAGAAAAGTTGCCTACGTTTGTTTGTTGGTGCTGTAAAAATCCCCTGCAGATGGATCCAGCCGTCTGACGTCTTTGCGTTGGCATGGCGCGCCACTATCTCGTATTTCCCACTGCCGTCTGCACAACACAAATTGCTGGGTAGGTATAAATCCAAAGACAACAAGAAATTCCTTCGAGGTAGGAAAATCACCCCCGTTGGTCAAAGGGAAATAACCATTCTCACTGCACCCATTCTCACTGCCACCAACTGAGAAGGTTCTTTCCCTTTGACCATGAATATGTTTCTGTATAAGTCCTTGTAGAATCTTAATCCACCAATAACTCCCTAACCGTGTGTTTGACTGGTCCCAATTTTTGTAAGGACCGTCTCAGGAATGTATAGAACCTGTTCACCAAGTTTGGTGACGATCGGTCCGTTCATTCTTGAGATCTATATGCGAAATCAAACACACAAACACACAAACAAACAAACAAACACATCGACCGAAACCTATACACACCCCTATACCGGGGGTGTAAATAGACTGCTGACGTTTCAAAATTCAGAATCAAAAAACAAGAATTGCTGGTTAATGTAACGTTTAGTATTGATACAACAATAACTTCTATTATTGTAATAGTATTGTATCGTTTTTGTTTTATCAATAATAAACATTCCCTTAACCTACAATTTCTTTTTTGCTGACTATTTAGATCTCGATTTTACGAACATTTCAACGTATCACACTGCATTCGGCTTTTGAGACTCAAATATTAAACCGAGGTGTCTTTTGGGATATAAAACTGCTAGCATAGTTCAGCATGCATGCATTCCCACGCGCATGACTAAAAAAGAAGTTTACTCCCCCCCCCCCCCCCTCCCCCTCTCCCGTAGTCCCTCAAAAGAAAGACCCACAAATAAACGAAATTCGCTAACTTTTCACTGACCTGTGAAATAATAATTATTCATGAGCTCAATGTTCTGGCCGGCGTGGTCATTCAGCAGCTTGACCCACACCCCTGCCTTGTAGACCTGACCCCCGGTCACCTGAATGTACTGGGATGGTCCGTCTGCGTCTTTCGACCTGGGACACAGTGGTCATTACACATTCAGACATATGTAGACATTGGTATAGTTCTTTCTTTCTTTCTTTATTTGGTGTTTAACGTCGTTTTCAACCATTCAAGGTTATATCGCGACGGGGAAAGGGGGGAGATGGGATAGGGGAAAAGGGGGAGATGGGATAGAGCCACTTGTTAATTTTTTTTTGTTCACAAAAGCACTAATCAAAAAATTGCTCCAGGGGCTTGCAACGTAGTACAATATATGACCTTACTGGGAGAATGCAAGTTTCCAGTACAAAGGACTTAACATTTCTTACATACTGCTTGACTAAAATCTTTACAAACATTGACTATATTCTATACAAGAAACACTTAACAAGGGTAAAAGGAGAAACAGAATCCGTTAGTCGCCTCTTACGACATGCTGGGGAGCATCGGGCAAATTCTTTCTCGTCCCAACCAATATGGGACTCCCCCTAACCCGCGGGGGGTATTGGTATAGTTGACTTCGTTGCTTAAGTTTTGGATAATTCATCCGCGGGTCGAGAAGGCAACATAATTAGAACTTTGTCCGATTTCTACACAAGCCTTCGTTTATCTAAGGTGTTTTATTATATACTGTAACAATGAAATAGGGATTTTGTTTTTAAATAAAAATGACAGAAATGTTCATCTTTCGTGAGTAATTTTTCTCCAATATTTGTTTTTGCTGTGAATACCTCAAGTTTATGTTTTATCATCACCCCAACTATACACACATGTGTTATATGTTAACCAGCTATTTCTCATAAGTTCACAGGGAAAGTCGTTCAACATTCACTGAAACAAAAGAAGAAGAAGGAGAAAAGGAAGAGGACGATCAAGGGAAGATCTGAAAGTTTCAATGAAATAATGAAAACAACACCCAGAAACCCAGACAAATAGACAGACAGACAGACAGACAGACAGGCAAACAGACAGACAGACAGACAGACAGACAAACAGACAGACCGACAGACAGACAGACAGACAGACAGACAGACAGACAGACAGACAGACAGACAGGCACACACACACAGACACAGACACACACACACAGACACAGACACAGACACACACACACACACACACACACACACACACACACACACACACACGCATGCACGCTCAAACAAATTAACACAAAACAAACAAACGGTTAGCATGAGCACAATTTCATCTTCACCTGCCAGTAATATTGAGAGAGTGTTGGCCGGAGTGTCGGTCGCTGCTCAAAGAGCAGTGAGAGTTCCAGCAATCCCAATGGTCAAGGGATTCAAAGTCTGCATTCTGTAACAGCTCTCCTGCGGTCAGTGCAGACAGAGCTGCTAATGCTATCAAATTGCCAAGTATCACCATGGTTTTCCAGGAGCAGCGCCCACCTTAGACGCCGTGTCGACAAGAGCTCTCTGACGAAAACAGAATCCGCTGGTTCAGTTTGCTGGAACAAACGGTTACTGATTGTGATTTGTTTTTGCGTGTGACAGATAAGACGTGCAATGTCAACGGAGTAGGTATCCGGGTCATTGGAGCCAACTGTGCCAGGTACGCGATGTTCACAGTATGGTATGTTGGTATGCTTGGCACAAAGGGTCAACAATCTCCAAAAAATAAGGCCTCAAGAAAATAGGGCCTTTTTCGGAAAATAAGGACTGATTTTAAAGAAATAAGACCTATTTTCAAATCAAGGCCATAGATATTTCAGGTCTTTTAAAGATAAGACCTTATTTTAAAAATAAAGCCTTACAAGTAGACGGGGACCATCCGTCGCGATATAACCTTGAATGGTTGAAAACGACGTTAAACACCAAATAAAGAAAGAAAGAAAGAAAGAGGGACCATTTTGACCTTTTGTGCCTGTGCTGGCAGCCGCATTGCGGACAGGTTGTGGCAGACCTTCACGAAATTCACGTGGAAACCGTGCGGGTATCGGGTGATTTCGCTCACCGTTTAGATCACGTGTTCCAAGCATGCTATAGGTGTGTTTGGTAGGCGAACAGTGATTGATCAGGAAGATCGCTTGGTTTGGGGAAGCGACTGCCGATTGATCAGGGAGATCACATGGTCTTTCTTTCTTTTCTACAAGCTGGGCAGACGACAGGTCTGGGGTATTGCTCTGTTGACTAAGATTTGGAGGATTCCAACGCGTTGAAAGACTGGTTTAGGTCTGCCAACGGGCTTCTGATGTTAGTTCCATACACAGAAGGCTTAGGACAGAGAAATTTGGCCTTTCGCTGACGAGCGGGAGCCAAATATTCAAGCGGTTTGCTTGGGAGAGCTGCGTTCCACGAGCTATTGAGGTATTTAGACGTTACTTTACGTTGGTGACCGGTCAATGTTTGTGAAATGTAAACTCTGTGTCTTGTTTCTCCATTATAGCGTATAACTTGCTCATTATAACGCTAAATTGTAATCTGTATATGGTTTTTGCAGATATGGAGAGGCGGAGAAAATGTCTTGAGTTGTTATTAAAAGTCTATCCTTGCAGGTACCACGTGCTCGCTCAGGGGGAAGTTAGATATATATGTTTAAAGGTGGTAAAAGGGGGGATTGTGGGCATGGTCACTGCACCAATTGCTCTTGTTTCAGCTTGTTCCTGGTTGTTGCTGGAGGTGTTGCTGGTTGTTGCTGGAGGTGTTGCTGTACGTTTGCTGGACGTTTGCTACCTGGCTGCTACCTGTTTGCAGTTGAAGACGGGCTACACTGTTGCTGTCCTTTGCTGTATGGTTGCTGTTCTACGGCTGTTACTGGTGTTGCTGCAACTTTCACCTCTATACATCACTGTGCCACTGTTTCATCGAATGGACCCTGGCTACACCGAGAGTTGAGTGCACCCATGCGTAAACGCCCCCCCCCCCCCCCCCCCCACCTTGTCATCTTTCTAACCCTTTATGACGAACTTTGAGTTGTGACAACGTGGAGTGTTAACGCCTGTACAGTCTAAGACTTTTTACAGAGCAGCTAAGTGTTTTCTAACTTTACACGGTTCAGCGTGTTCTTATTATTTCATAAACTCTAACTGGCTTTTGTCAGTTATTATTGCTTTACGACTTGGTCGTAAAAACACTTTTGGCTTCACGAGAAGAGGGAGGTGGAGAGTTAGTGTATATAAACAGACGTCTAGAACTTATACCTTTGTTGATTCTTACTTCTTTGTGTGACTGCGAGAGTGGGTCGTGGTGTGGTTAGTCAGTTAGCAGTAATTGACCGTTTAAGGTCATTCATTTGACTTTAAAACGTGATAAGGGTCGGTGGTCAATAAAACCCTGAGAAGATTTGTTTCCAAACATCGTCAACTGTAGTGTTGCTCCTAGGCCTAAGTTTTTTTTTCTCTCACTGGTCCACACTTTTTTTCTTCTGATTTGAAGCACTGTTGTGACCACTGGCTAGTCAGCCTGCTGTCCGGTACATTTTGACATGTTGGAGGCCCTCTGATTGAAAAAATATTGTGATAAATCTTGAAGAAGTTGGCCGCTGAGGTAAATCCACTTCCTCTCCACTGTATAGTTCTTGTTCATCAGACTGTTACTGAAACAAACAGTTCAGAATATCATTAGTGCGTAGGCCTATAGTCCTTAAGCCAAAACACTGCAGCTTTTTTCTTTCACCTCTCCATCTACTTATTTGTTTTGCTTTTGTACGTAGTACACTCACTCTTATCACACAGAGTTTCTCAAATAAAAAAGAAACAAAACTAAAAACAGAGGAAACAAGCAAACAAACACCACCACAACCAAGAAGAAGAACAACCTAGCTGAAGACAAGCTGTTTTGCATAACGCAAACATGTGCATAATTCAAAATGGTAATCGGGACCTTCCGCGGGGTCGTCCGCCACCTCCACGCCCAAGTCCATCTCCAGCAAAGACTCGCCGCTGCTGACCGCCAAGCAGACCTCGCCCAAGAGCTCCGCGCTGCCCGTGCTCACCAACGGTCACGGGGCTCGCAAGGACAAGGACAAGAACGGCAAGAACGGCTCCAAGGACAAGACCTCCGCCAGCTGCAGCAGCCTCACCTCCTCGCCGTCCGGCAAGAACGGGAACAAGCCCGGAAACGGCAACGGAAGCAGCAAGCTCCCTCTGTTCAGCAGCAAGTCACCAGTGCTAGGGTCCTCTTCGCCCTCCCCTGTGAAGGATTCCAAGCTGCGCAAGAAAGAGAAAGAAAACGGGAAGGTGAGTGTGAAGAGTTCGACCATCAGTTGTGTTTTCAATTCTTAGAATCGTTCTTATTGACGACATTGTGTGTACATGCCGATGTAGCATGCATTCACCTATTTTTTTTTATTGTGAATACGTTTGCTTCAGCCCTTTTACGGTGTAAAGCAAGTAAACCGTGTTTTTATCATGGCACCTTGTTGTGACCTGTTTTTGTGGAGCGTTACTGTTTTTACGTGTGAGACTCACGTGCTCCTTGTTGTGACATGGTTTTGGTGTGAGCGTTGCTAAACTGCGTCGTAAGTTTAAGAATACGTGTGAGATTCACGTGCTCTTTTCCGTGTCCTGGTTTTGGTGTGAGCGCTGTAGAACTGCGTTGTATGCTTTAGAATACGTGTGACTCACGTTTTTTTAGTGTCAGTTAGTTCTTTGATCTTCTTTCTGTAAAATATACTGTTTCAAGTTTTGAGCATGCACGAGGTGCGTGATCAGTTACTGATTGGCTGTAAATAGTAGTCTCACCCAATCCTGTTTTAGGAATGTTGTTGGTTGGTCAATGTGGTGACCTTTTACCTTTAAATAACTATTCCATGTTAAGTTTTTGTTTTCTATAAATATTACTGTCTGACTTTCTCTCTTCAGTCGATCTGAGGGTTTTATGAAGTGTTTGGATTTTCGTTCTGTAAACGTATGAAGGTTAACAAGTAAACCAATGGAATGTTTCTTGTTGTGTTTTAACGTCAACGTAATGTTTTTTGAAGACAGTTGTATCTCAAGTGTGAATTGTTTTGTGCCCTTCGTTTGGGAGGCTACACGTTTCGGTACTCTGGTCAACCCACACAGCGCAAAAAACTAAACAGAAAGGAAAAGAGAAAAGAAAACAAATTATTAGACATGGCAAAGGTATCAAAAATGCATAAACAAAACGCAAGAAACAAAAAGGGAAAAATAAACAATCACAAGACAGGAGAAGACAAACAGACAAGAAAGTTACAATACCAAACACTCGTTGGTTAATCCTTTAACAGTAATAAAGGATTACGTTCCTTACGTTAAACAATACAATAAACACTAAGAATACTCAAGAAACTTAGCATAAATACGTTTAAATCCAAAATGGCTACTTTCAGGAAAATACAAAACGTTGACTCATCAGGCCAGGAATACAAAGCAAACTGTCATACCAAAAAGTCTCTAAAACGACAACGTTCCTGCGTTAATCAAAGTCACAAACAAGATATTTCCTCATCCAATTTCCCCCAATAGCGTTATTAGAAATAAGCTCGTTTACAAAACGATCACCACAGACCGCAAGCTCTTTTACCTAAATTCCTTTAACGTAAGGCTAGGATAAGTCAGAGAAAACGTTTCATCTTCGAACTTCGTTAACCACAGAAAACACAAGTTATCATTATAAACATTAGCGACTTTCTAGCGTCTACAAATCATTGCTGTACGTTTCACAAAACTAGAATAGTTGAACACACAATAAAGAAACACTACAACATGTCAGACTTTCAACTCATGTTTAAACAACTCACAAAGTCATTTCAAAATGGCGACCAAAATACAACACAAACTGAAACAAGTAACAACAAAATTACCCAATACTGTAACTCTATATATATACAATACTGATACCTAGTATCAGATGTAAAGTAATAAACCAGTATTTTTGCGCGTTATCGCTTGTAACCTGTGTTTGTCATTTCGTATGAACAATTTGTAGTACCAGCCTCGCACAACCCCCCGCGGGTTAGGGGGTGTCCCATATTGGGACGAGAAAGAATTTACCCGATGCTACCCAGCATGTCGTAAGAGGCGACTAACGGTTCTGTTTCTCCTTTTACCCTTGTTAAGTGTTTCTTGTATAGAATATAGTCAATGTTTGTAAAGATTTTAGTCAAGCAGTATGTAAGAAATGTTAAGTCCTTTGTACTGGAAACTTGCATTCTCCCAGTAAGGTCATATATTGTACTACGTTGCAAGCCCCTGGAGCAATTTTTTTATTAGTGCTTTTGTGAACAAGAAACAATTAACAAGTGGCTCTGTCCCATCTCCCCCCCTTTCCCCTATCCCATCTCCCCCCTTTCCCCGTCGCGATATAACCTTGAATGGTTGAAAACGACGTTAAACACCAAAGAAAGAAAGAAAGAAAGCCTCGCACACGAAGGCGCGCACATTGTGTGAACGCATTCAATCTAATATCCGAGAAACCCTTGAAAGGGACGTAAGCGCTATGAAATGCATTAGACGTGTGCAACAAGAGTAAGTAAGAGTTATGGGCAACCAATCTCTTAGCACCTGAGAGGATAACAAGCATTAAAAAGAACAGGCGACTTTCATTTCATTCGAATTTAATCTGGCGGTTCACCTGGACAGATGTCTAATAAACGAAGCTTCAATAGTTCTCGGCCAAAACGTACCTAAAGATAGTTTCAAGTAAGTTGTTTACGTACATTTAAGAATTTTAAAGCCTATTTTTGAAGCGCGCTAGGTCTCTTCAAAAGTCAATAACAGAAAACAGTATAACAAAGAATGTTTCGTAACCACTACGGCAGCGATGGCCGTAAAAAAAAACCAAAAAAAACCGAACGTTTATCACCCGAATGAATTGGAGCACACAATTGTTCCTTGTCGTCAACTGCATGTCACGTGGTAAACAGATTCAAAATAAACCATGCAGGAATGCATTGTAACGCTGCGACCGTCGATCGAACTATCGTACCCTATACAAAGTTCTGCTGCAGTAGATTATAGGGGACAATACTTTAATCAACTGGTCCCCGCCCAGCACTTTGGTACAAGTCCGTGTGACAGCAACTGCGCAGCATTTCACCGCTGAAAACATCGGTTGAACGCTGATCGCAAAGTCTCTCCTCTGACCGATACAAATACAGTTGCAAGAAAAGTATTCAGTACCTATCCTACGATGGGCGGATTAGGGGGGGGGGGGTTACATGGGTTCCGAGCCCCCCCCCCCCCCCCCCCCCGGCTGTCAATAAAAATTAACACTAACTTTAAAAAAATAATGAGTGGCTGCTGACACCAGTTGATCATGTTTAAAATCAAGGATAAGCCATAAAATAGCTAAAACTCTTCAGCTTCTGGGGGGCCTTGCCTTGCCCATGTACCCCACAAGGGATCTACCCCTGGAGCCCAGGTTGTAACCCCCCCCCCCCCCCTCCTTCTGGCTTAACTGCTCCGCCCCTGCCTACCCTACCCTACCTTACCCTCTTAAAGGTACATGTAGTGTCCTCTTGGTGTAAGCGGAAATGTACACTACCTCAGATCTGCCCAGACCTCTACATTGGTACACTGCTACTAATACAGTCGCCAGCCTGGCTGCTTAAAGATACGTGTATATTGTCTAAGCCGCCGTTTTGGAGTTTTCTGGCGACTCGGACCTTAAAAAGTTAAAGGGACATTCGTTGTACTGTAATTTAAAAACACCTGCAATGATTTGCTCAAAACGGCTTCGAAACTATGACAAATAATTAAATGAATTTTAATCAGCGAGCGGTTTGCATCGCCCAGCTCTCCTGTCAGGAGTCATCCTTATCTATTTAGTTTTCATAGATACCCATTCGTCAAAGTAGATCAAGACCGTTGGATTAAGGAAGTCAAATGTACAGTCTAGCTTATGCATGCAAATTATGTGCCATACAGCGCTAAAACGCTTCGCACAACAGAAACAGACACAATGTCGGTTGGAGAATATCAAGGTCTGCAATGACTACCAAACACAGCATTCAGATTTGAAAAATAGAACGCTCAAACACTAATTCTAAGACCTTCCTCGTGAGTATTGTCATCTATTCAACGCCCAAAATGTACTCTGCAGCTCTCGGTTCAATTTTACATCTGTATCTCTGGGAATAGTGCATGCAATACTCGGGGACGAAAGGTAGGACGAAAATTATGACTCGCTCAAAGAACGTCCCAATGAGAACTACCGTCTGGAAAACCCACTCAAAACACACCCGTTTTCAATTTGAGTGACTCGGCGCTCAAACATTTATGTTAAGGTATTCCACGTGTGTGGTCACATAAAAGCAAGATCTAGATCTTTAAACTTTTCAGGACGTGTACGGAAACGTGTACGTGTAGCTTCATCAAATCTAGGTTTTACGTCACGCGTTTGCCAAGATCTGCAGTCTTGGTGGGAGCAAAACAACGTATGCATTTGGAACATTGGACAAAAAAGTGAGTCACGGGTGACGCAATACGTACACGTACACGTACAGGTCTTTGCTACACGTTCGACCATCTAGAACACTGTAATTACTACTCCCAGCCTGAACTGCATAGCTCTTGGGGCGATCTGAGACAGTGTTCTTGTTAGATATAATTTTGTTAAAGTGCAGAGTAGGATTTGTATTTCTTCCTCTAAGTTAATTTTACAAATTGACATAATAAGTATCACTCAAGAAACGAATTCAGAACTATGGGATTGCATTTTAGTTTGGAAGCTAAATCACTGATTTAAGTTATTTGTCATTTAAAATTAGGCTTGACATTGAAATTGCAATTACAGATACAAAAAGTCTTACATTGTATTCTTGTGTATGTCCTGAGTATAAAGCTTATATAAGTATTCAATGTTTGGGTTGAACACGGCAGGGGCGGATCAGTTCATTTTAGGGGGGGGGGGGGGGTTTCCAAAAGTATATTGTGAAGATATGGGTGTGAAGGCGCAAAGCGCCGAGCCGACGGCGCGAAGCGCCTAGCTTGCTAGGGGGGTCCGGGGGCATGCTCCAACGGAAAATTTTGAAAAAAAGGATGCAAAATGGTGCAATCTGGTGCATTCTGAGGATGATCATTACCAGTTTCAGGCAGCAGATTTTGTCCAACAACAACCAAAAAAAAAAAAAAGATAATAATAATTTTTTGGCTGGGGGGGGGGGGGGTTCCGGAAACCCCAGAAACCAAACCCCCCCCCCCTCGTCCGCCCCTGTCACGTGCTCAAAACTCAGAAAGTCTCGTCATAGTGAGCAGTCAGACATGATTTTTGCTAAATGTCCAAGTGGATACATGCTCTTACCGCATTTTAAAGTTTAGACAGGTCTCAGGTGAGATACAGTATTGGGGTTTCACACACAACACGAGAAGACTGGTACCTCAACAGGTTGCGTGAGAAATCTCTATAGTATGTACAAACACCAGTAGTTCTTCCCTCACCCCCCCCCCCCCCCCCCCCACTAAACAAGTGTGACAAGAAATGAGCTTCTGAGAACCTTCTTTACTTAACCGTGATAAACCTAAATGTAAATAGTTTTAAACACTTCTCACTGTATACACTCCTGCTAGACAACTCCGCTCCTCTTCTGATAGCCGCACCCTAGTCATCCCACACACAAAATCAAAAGCATATGGACAACGCACTTTTGCATTTTGCGCATCTACTCAATGGAACTCTCTCCCCTCTCACATTCGCCACTCTCAGTCAGTACAGTCATTCAAGCGAGCACTCAAAACTCACCTCTTCCAGAAACACAACTCCTAAAGTCGCAACATTTTGCCATCCTGTTCTGTAACGGTTCCATCTCTATTCAGCTTGTTATTTTTGTCTTTTGTTTTAAATTATTATAAATATAATTTTTCACTGCAGTAGTCCTTTAACTTTAACCCTTAGCTGTAAGCTAGATATGCACAAGTCATGTCGGTGCCACATAATGCTGACACACATGTTCCTGTGCATAGTTTATGGATAACGTGTAGTTGGGAAGTTAAGAGTAGAAATATTTAGTGTTGGGGGTGGGTAGGGAGGGGGTGGGTATGGTTTACTTTGAGCAAGTCGGTTTCAGTTTTAATAAACAATTCTAGAGAATTGTGTATCTTATATTTGAGTCTTTCGTGTTTTAGACATTGATGCATTTAATAGTTTTAACGAGTTGCCTTTTGTTTTATCATTCTGGTGTTTATCTAGATGTGCTGTGTATCTTATAAGAAGTTCTTAAAAGTTCGAAGTTATTTTAGCATATAGGTTTTTTATGGTCTTAACAGTTAAACATGTATTACGTTATCATTAAGATTCATGCTTTGTTAGCACTAAGCAGTTGTTTTAATCAGTCTGGTTTTTCTCTTGTTTTCATCTTATGAACATTCTAAATGTTAGACTAACTTATTGTCTTGTACAGAATAACAACTGTGTGAATGGTGCTATACGGAATGAAAGAGTGTGACATGAAGTTCTTGTACATCATTGTAAAGAGTGTGAATGACGTTTTAGTTTAGATGTCAAGCGCTTAGAGCAAGCCTTTTTAACGAAAGTTTTTGATTTAGCGCTATATAAATGTTCTTATTATTATTATTATTATCCTGTAAAATTAGAAAGTAAACAAAAATAAAACAGTCCCGAATGACCAGATAGTTTGGAGGGACATAAAAGAAAAATATTACCAACGCCCACCCACCCCCATCCCAACCCACCCACCCCACACCCCATCCATTACCCACACACACCCCCCCACACACACACACACCCCCTAGTATCCCTACCTGACCCCCCTCGACGTCCTCTCACCCCACTAAAGCCCCCACCCCTCTCTGATCAACACCAGTTGAGCCGGCCCCTGAGGGAAGAGCTTATAGTTATAGGGTTAAAAGTAGAGCCACTGGAGAATGTACCAAGTCTATGTCCTATCATCACTATTCAGACAGTAAATAAACGTACTATCTCTGCTAAACATCATAAAATGTAGCTCAGAGGCTCTGACTTTTTCCCTCTAACTATAACTATTATGCATTAAATTGATCTTGGTATTGTATTTATGTTCGATTAAGCTTTTTCATCGTTTTTTTGTTTTTTTATTAAAAATTCGATGTGGTGCCAAAAGAAAAATGTCCATGTTTGTCCAAAATGAAAATGGAGTTTAAAAGTTTTGTTATCTTATCTTATCTTAAACAACGTGCTGAAAAGTGTGTATTTTTAAAATAGCACAAGCAGAGACAACCAACACAATTATTTACTTAAAGAAAAGAAATCGTTCAGTAGCTGACTGGGTGGTAGTTGATCATGCAATGTTTATCTGAATGCGGTCGATCAACGCGGGGTTTACTGACAATATGATATGACAATACAAGCGTTTCACAGCGTTCAATGTCATCAACTCCATTACTAACTGGCGTCCATAAAATTCGCAACTACCCAACGTTTACGATCCCTCAAAGACGAAATAAAAATACGAGTTGGACTAACTGTTGTCATTCCATGTCATTGACATTGCCATTCCCGTAGAATGAGTTGATTTGTTATTTGCTAGCCAACCAACTCTCTGTGTCCTTCTTGCGGTCACTTTTTCGCCGTTAGTGGTTTGGTCTGTCCGGTCAGTGTTTACTCCGTACACCTCATCGTCAAGGCAGAAGGTAAGAGAGAGGGAGAGAGAGAGAGAGAGAGAGAGAGAGAGAGAGAGAGAGAGAGAGAGAGAGAGAGAGAGAGCATGTGTAAGAGACTGAGGTAGAATATGTGTGTGTGTTTGTTTGTTTGCTTAACGCCCAGCCGACCACGAAGGGCCATATCAGGGCGGTGCTGCTTTGACATATAACGTGCGCCAGTGTGTGTGTGCGCGTGTGTGTGTGTCAGTGTGTGTGCGCGTGTGTGTGTGTGTGTGTGTGTTATTAGGACACATCATGCGGAAGTAATTGACAAATGTTCAATTTTTTTATATATTTTTTTCCGTTTTTGGAATCATTCTTGAAATGCAAAAAGGAAGAGACAAAATATTTTGTCAAAAGTTTCCGATGTTTCCGAAACGTAACTTGTTTCACAACCAGCATTTATTGTCAGCAACATTAACATTCGATTCTATTTATAGGCTTGTTCTGTGTTTGATTAAAACTTCCTCATGCCTGAAACTATTCAACAGCAAAGAATAAGTACATGACTGAACAGTGAGACTAGGAGTAGTACATAACATCTTCATCTTGACCTCTGAATATTACATTCTTCATGAACAAAATGCACGGGAGGTAGGTCTCAAGTTCGTAAAATGTATTTTCTCTTGAAGACAAAATACGTATGCAAAGAGAGCCAAGACTTAATACGTATTGGTGTCTAAATCTGGGGCGGGGATGTAGCTCAGTCGGTAGCGCGCTGGATTTGTATCCAGTTGGCCGCTGTCAGCGTGAGTTCGTCCCCACGTTCGGCGAGAGATTTATTTCTCAGAGTCAACATTGTGTGCAGACTCTCCTCGCCGGTGTCCGAACACCCCCGTGTGTACACGCAAGCACAAGACCAAGTGCGCACGAAAAAGATCCTGTAATCCATGTCAGAGTTCGGTGGGTTATAGAAACACGAAAATACCCAGCATGCTTCCTCCGAAAGCGGCGTATGGCTGCCTAAATGGCGAGGTAAAAACTGTCATACACGTGGGAGTGTACGTGGGAGTTTCAACCCACGAACGCAGAAGAAGAAGAAGAAGGTGTCTAAATCTAAACAACAGAGTGACTGTGGGTGAGATGAACAAAGTTTTAAAAAAATAAATAAATACTGTACTCACCAATACAAGGACAGCACACACAATACTGAATCAAATTTTCGCTTATAATTATTAGCTTCTTCAGGACTATTAAACAAACAAATAAACACGAAGGAACACAAAAAGCCAAAGCAACACGGAACGTAATAGGTATGAAAAGAAGATGGAGGGGAAACAAAAAAGGGAAGAAACTCTAGGAAAAGAAACAAATTACAGGGGAGAGAATTAAGTGGTTAGAACTTTTGCTTATTGTTGGCTCACGTAAGTGTAGCCTATGCGATGATAAACTTTGTCTGTCTGTGCGTGTGTGTGTGTGTGTGTGTGTGTGTGTGTGATAGAAACTTTAACATTTCCGAGTCTATGGATAAAGCTCGCATAAGAAGATTACGTCTCGGTCAAAAATGTTTGACGTGTGTGATAGAAACTTTAACATTTGAAGACGTCACATTATGACGTAAGAGGGTTAGACGTCACGCAAAGGAATTACTGAAAGTCTCGGTCATTGTTATTGTGAGCGGGCCGAGACTAGTTGGCAGATCCAGTGTCTCGCTTTCTTGCACAGTTTCACCTATGCTTACTGTGTGTGTGTGTGTGTGTGTATGTGTGACGGAGTGATTGAGTTTGTGTTACTGTTTGTCGATTTCTTACGTGAGCCTTGAAGGCTTCGCCTCTTGTTTTCATTTGTGTTATTTTTTTTTTTGGTTAGTCCTGAAAAAGCTTATATCAGCGAACATTGATTTAGTCATGTGTGTGCTGTCCTTGTATTGGTGAGTCAGAATTGTTTTGTTTTTTTAACTACATATTGTTGTGTGCCAAATCAAGTCGTCTATTTTTGACCCATTTGAAGTTAAGTATCCAGAGGAAACGACAAAAAATGTCCAGAAAAAACGTTTGTCTCGGCCACTTCGTCGTATAGGCAGTGGGAAACAAATCGTAAGGTCACCGCCATGCTGTGCATGTATCGGTATCGTATCTCATTATTGAAGGCACTTTTTTTCCCCCGTGTAAATGATCGTGGGATTTGTTTGCTGAATCAATACGACACGAGACAGCTATGTCAGTTCTTTTCACTGCACAGGAAGCAGCCATGATATTGAGTTTTGGTATACAATACAATACAATACAATACAATAACTTTAATAATCTCTAAAAGAGAAATTACATTGCTGAGCGTTTGTGTCCGTAATAATAACATACATAAAACATTCAAAATAAACATTTGTTCTTTGTCCTGAGAAAATATAGCACATTGGTTATCACATAACTTATATTAAAAATAAATTAACATGCATTCACCATCAACAATGCACAAAAGAAAGTCAGCACCTTGCCGGTTATCACATATTGTCTAAGATTAAGAGAGTAGAATTCAAAACAAAATCAACAATACTGAAACAATACAGAACACTGACCCCGTGCATCAGAGCGACAACACCAGCATCTACCGCCCCACCTGAGAATTGAAGATGTGAATTGCAGATGGAATGAACGAATTTCTGTAGCGTGTGGATCTTGCGGTTGGTTGTCTGAATCTGTTGCTCCTGTCTGTCCGTCTACTGTCAAATTCCGGTCTGAGTGGGTGCGAGTCGTCGGCCAAAATCTTCTGTACCTTGTCAGTCAGTCGTCGTTCATGTGTTGATGTGAAATTGTCCTGCTTCCTCCCAACCACCCCACTTGCTTTCCTGATGAATTTATCTAATCTATCCCTGTCTTGCTTGTTGATGTTGCCACCCCAACACACGGAGCCAAAGTACAACACACTATTGCACGTTGAAGTGTAAAACATCTGAAGGATTTCTTGTCTGATGTTAAAAGACCTGAGTTTTCTCAAAAAGTACAGGCGAGAGTGGAGTTTCTTCACAAGGGCATCAGAGTTTGGTTTCCATGTCAACTTATTGTCTATAATCACCCCCAAATACTTATACTGCTCTACCTTCTCTACGACCTCCCCCTTGATCACTATCTCCCTGTGTACATGTTCCCCCCTCCTGTTGTCCATTATCATTTCCTTTGTCTTCCCCACATTAAGCTCTAAATAGTTGTTTTCACACCACCCCACAAACTCTGTAGTCAGAGTCGTCGTCAACAGTCAGCAGTCCGGTCAGTCCAGTGTCGTCAGCAAACTTGGTTATGGGGCAGGAGTCACTAGAACTTCTGAAATATGCTGTGTAGAGAGAAAAAAGAAAAGGTGAGAGTACTGTGCCTTGTGGTGCCCCTGTGTTTGTGCAGATTGTGTCTGAAACTGATTGCCCCCCCACCCTAACATACTGTGGCCTGTTTGTCAGGTAGTCCATAACCCAGAGGATGGTGGCTGCTGGGACATTCATGCTAAAAAGCTTCTCCGCCATTAAATGAGGCTGTATAGTATTAAAAGCGCTGGAAAAATCAAAGAACATCAAGCGAATATAAGAGCCAGGCTTTTCTAAATGAGAGTAGATCTTGTTTAAAACATTCAACACAGCATCATCAACACTCCTGTTTTTCCTGTATGCAAACTGACATGGATCAATAAAATCTTTCACACAATCACTCAATTTGAACAAAACAACTCTCTCAAAGACTTTCATACAAACAGAAGTAAGTGCCACAGGTCTCAGGTCATTCATGGTTATCACAGTCTTTTTCTTTGGCACAGGAACAATGCATGAAGTTTTCCATAGGGCCGGTACCCTGCTAGCACCAAGCGACATGTTAAAAATGACTGAAAAAATATAACTAAGTTGCTCTGCACATAGTTTTAAAACTTTGGGCATCATCCCATCTGGTCCCCCCGCCTTGCTAGCATTAACATTCTTCAGCCCCCTCTCCACCTCTTCTTCCGTCACCACTATTGGGGAATCCCCTTCCGTAAGCCCACTATCACTGGTCAACCTGTCCCGCATTGCCTTCCTTTCCCCGCTGAAGTCATGCTTATCGAAGCGTGCATAGAACTGGTTGAGATCATTTGCATCTGACTGCGTAGCGTTGCTTTTTTCCTTACTCCCACCCTTCTTCCCCTTGTAGCCACTCATGACATTCAACCCCTCCCATGCCTTCTTCATGTTGTTCCCCGTGAAATTTCCCTCTACCTTCCTCTTAAACTCTTCCTTCCCCCTCCTTATCGAACTCTGGACCTCCCTCTGAACCTCCCTCATGTTACAATTCCCTTCTCTAAAAGCTTTCTTCTTCTTATTCAGCACATCTTTGATATCTTTCGTGACCCAGGGCTTTGTATTGCTGTACACCTTCACTGTTTTCTTCGGCACAACATTGTCCACACAAAAAGACACATAATCGGTTACGCATTCTGTCAGTTCATCAACATCACGGGACGAGTCCACAAATACTGTCCAATCAGTGCAATCGAGGCACCCTCTAAGAAGATGTGAACAAGTGTAAGAATGTGTTTGCCCCAAGTAAAAGCCGGGACATATAATTATTCGGTGATGTACGTGATCGTGCGCACGAGTAGTTTAA
This sequence comes from Littorina saxatilis, assembly GCF_037325665.1. Classification (NCBI taxonomy): domain Eukaryota; kingdom Metazoa; phylum Mollusca; class Gastropoda; order Littorinimorpha; family Littorinidae; genus Littorina; species Littorina saxatilis. Next base: position 60,407,618 of record NC_090261.1, read on the forward strand.
AGGCTGACATATAGTCCTATTTAATTAGCTTAATTACTTCCAGGGCTTTTCCCATCGTTGCGGGGGTGTATAAATTAAGCTTCCTGCAAAGTTTTAGGTTTGAAGTCCTTACCAATTACGAGAAATAATTAATTCTTTATTGCTATGTTTAGCAACAGTTCTCCTGGACTTGGGCTATTTTTAGACCGTCAACACAGACAGTACAGCTTCGTCAATCCCCGCGTGAAGGAAATCGCTCACCTTCCACGTGCAAAACGTAGTGATATTGACACGCCAGAGTAGCGCGGTAGCGTATTGTGCTAAGCAGGAAAGCGCGCTTTTCTGTATTCTTGTTAACTTCGCAATTTCCGGAAAACATCCACTTTCACTTTGAGACTGTTCTGTTTACATTCGACACTATCAACACCACTTTGCAATACTGAAATAATTTGTTTCTGTGTTCGAAAGCTACAGCCAATCGTTATTATATCCCCTTAGCTACAGTTTTATAACATTATTGGCACATGTAAACAATTAGTAATTGAATTACACATTAACATGCTTCCATTTGAAACTTCGGGGTCTTCATCGGGGATTTCGCTCCGTCGGGCTTCAATTAGACTTTGGGAGGGCGTCAATCCCCGATGAAGACCGAGAAGTTTCAAATGGAAGCATGTTAATGTTATTGTAATTCAATCTGACGACGATCTCTTTCCTGCTTTCATGCGGTTGTAAACAGACAGAATTGGTTCTGTTCTGTTCACACACTACTTTCAGTCCACCTACATGCAAGGGTCAAGTCCCAAGAAATATGTCTGTATTCCTATCGTATCACTCTGCTCCTGTTTTGTTTTCTTTCACACACATTTTCCCTTCTTTTTTGACGGGTTTCTGGACAGCAAACTCCAAAACAAATTCTTTTCATCACAAAAGCGATCGTAGTCCGGAAGAATTCATGCATCAACTTACGTCACGTATTCGACGTCATCACTTCGCATACCTTATGGTCTCGGTATTTCGTTGGCCTTCATATTTCCTACTTATAAAATGACCCTCAAAGCTAACCGAGACTAGTTGAGGCTGTATCAATGCGCCTCGCCAGCAGGTTGTTAATAGATTTTTTAGCGAGTGGTTATCGACAATTAATGACCGGTAATTTTTAATGAGTTGGGGCATTCTGACCAATCACAGGATCTGTTTCATTAAAACGCAAACTTGATTGAATTACAATATGAATTAATTAATGAACGCTACGTATATGGCCGCCTTTAAGTATCTTTAACTGTACTGCTGGGGCATACAATGCAATGATGAGGATGAAAGTCGCGTACGTGTTCCTTCCAATGCTTGTTATTCTCTCAGGTGAAAGGAGATTCTGCATAACTCTCACTTACTCTATTACACATGTCGTATGCATGTACTTCAATTCAATTCAATTCAATTCAATAAAACTATATTGTCTGAATATAACATACAGAAATGTTTCTTTTGGCTCGTGTATAACATCACATAAAAACACACTCTCAGAACACATATGCACATAAAAGTACACATCAATACACACATAACCCAACTTCCCTTTGTTTCTCAGATCGTACAATGCAATGTTTTTGCCGAGGACAAGTTCATTAGTCAAACAACAGTAAATAATAAGAAATTCCTCCGAGGTAGGAAAAACACCCCCGTTGGTCAAAGGGAAATAACCATTCTGACTGCCACCAACTGAGAAGGTTATTTCCCTTTGACCATTAATATGTCCCTCTATAAGTCCTTGTAGAATCTTAATCCACCAATAACTCCCTAACCGTGTGTTTGACTGGTCCCAATTTTTGTATGGACCGTCTCAGGAATGTATAGAACCTGTTCACCAAGTTTGGTGACGATCGGTCCGTTCATTCTTGAGATCTATATGCGAACACAAACAAACAAACACATCGACCGAATCCTATACACACCCCTATACCGGGGGTGTAATAAATGCAGTGGTATTGCAACGTCTTTGACGCGCGGTACGACCGAATATAGGTGTACTTCGATCACCCATTGCCTGGCATTCTATTCCCTAGTAATCGCTTTGTCAGTTTTACCACCGACGTTGATCCTTGGTCAACAAATTGAAAAGCACACCGACAATCTTTGACGTGCGACAGTTCGCAAAAACATGCCTAACAATGGTGTAACCCTCTTACCGCTGTTTGCTCCTCAAACAAAAGCATACCGACCCAACTGTCGATTCCGGGTGTGTGGGGGGGTCTTACACACACACACACACACAGAGACACACACCCACACCCCCCCCCCCCCCTGTCATTCCTCCTGCAAAGACACACATTAACACATTATCAATCAATATGAAGCTTATATAGCGCGTATTCCGTTGGTACAGTTCTAAGCGCTTATTTTCTTATTACAAGTCAAAAAGCATAGATGTAACATCACTGAGTAAAATGCTTAGGTATCAATTTCATATAGACTAACCGTGTACGCCATTGCATTGTCAGACGTGACTCTGACAGTCAGCTTATCATGAGGATTTCATCTAAGTTTGAAACAGAAGACCTGCAGTATGTAGAAGAAAGACTGTTGCAAGCTGAACAATAACAATAACAACAATAACAATTTATTGTTCATTAAAATGAATACATTACCATGGAAAATTGTCTTCGACACGTCTAGCCTGCCTGTCAACGATTATAAAATACACAACGGGATAGGAACCACAAGGACTGTCAGGACACAAGGACATCACGAGAGAATATTTCAATCACGCATGGTGATTGATACCAACTGTTAAAGGCACAGTCAGCCTCCCGTAAACCATCACAGACACTGTCAGGCTTTTACACACAGTACAAACACCCTTTCGTTTAAACAATCACCGCTTGAGGACATTCTAGGTGCCCTACGTAAAGAGCGAGCAATTTTCAAAGAATTTATTTTTGCGTGGCCAGCCGGATTGTCTGATCAGACAATCGGACGGCGCGATTTGGCGCTAGACCAAACTTTTAAAATCTAAATAAAAACAAGAGGCGAAGCCTTCAAGGCTCCCGTAAGAAATCGACAAACAGTAACACAAACTCAATCACTCCGTCACATACACACACACACACAGTAAGCATAGGTGACACGGTGCAAGAGTGGGAGACGCTAGATCTAGATCTGTCTGTCTGTAGCCTACTTACGGGGACACGACTGCCAGATCGACACTGCGCTTTCGACAGCGCTTCCTCGCGCAGACACTGAAAACACGCTGTGCAGATCAACCTGTAGGAAATCTCCTTTGGTATTTTCTTTATCTATTTTTCTGGAGCCGCTACGAAACCGAACAATGTGAAATCGTCTTCCCCGAATCGGCGAATGCAGCTCGGTTAGAACTGAAAAGTGAATCTATACCACAATCCTTCACGCGATCTGACCTAACCTTGACCCCTGACCTGGTCTACATACCACACACAACACAAACCAGTCACCTGTTTTTACCCCCCCCCCCCCAAAAAAAAAAAACCCACCACCGTTTTCTTTGGATACACACTTTAACTACATACGTGTCGACGAAATGTTGTTCATTGCTTCAATACTTTGAAGCTGTTGCTTGGATAATAACCCGGTAAAATTAGTATTTCGGTGTTCAGTCAAATGTTAAAGTTTCTATCACACACGCACGCACAGACAGACAAAAGTTAGCATCGCATAGGCTACACTTACGTGAGCCAAAAATGGACAGCTTGTTACACAAACATTCTTAAATCATAAAAGAATTCTTTTTTCATCAAGACAAGATCAGTACAACTCGAAGTTTTGAAAGTTTAAAAAAAAAGATAGCCCGGAAGTGTGTCCCGCAAAACGTGGTTCTCGTAGCAGACGAATGTTCTGCATGTCACCAGTTTCTTTCAACGGTCAACCGCAAGGCGTCCGCCCCGTGATCGGGAGGTCGTGGGTTCGAACCCCGGCCGGGTCATACCTAAGACTTTAAAATTGGCAATCTAGTGGCTGCTCCGCCTGACGTCTGGCATTATGGGGTTAGTGCTGGGACTGGTTGGTCCGGTGTCAGAATAATGTGACTGGGTGAGACATGAAGCCTGTGCTGCGACTTCTGTCTTGTGTGGGGCGCATGTCAAAGCAGCAGTCCATTTTATATTATTTGTTCCTTCACTATGAACAAAACATTTCCATCTTAACGGACTATTCTCGTATCAGTCCAAGAAAAGTATTATTATTTCAATGGCCTCTGGTAACAAACGACTGACCGTAACAGCATCAATGCAGACTATACGTCGACCGAGAGTGTCTGTCTGCGCAGGTCAACCGTGACAGCGGTTCAATCGTTTCAGCTAGCAGTGGGAAGTTGCTTTTATTTGGTCCCGCTAACGCTTTCCGCTTTTGTGTGTTCGTTTTTTGTGTGTTCGTTTTTTGTGTGTTCGTTTTTTGTGTGTTCGTTTTTTGTGTGTTCGTTTTTTGTGTGTTCGTTTTTTGTGTGTTCGTTTTTTGTGTGTTCGCTTTTTGTGTTTTCGTTTTTTGTGTGTTCGTTTTTTGTGTGTTCGTTTTTTGTGTGTTCGTTTTTTGTGTGTTCGTTTTTTGTGTGTTCGTTTTTTGTGTGTTCGTTTTTTGTGTGTTCGTTTTTTGTGTGTTCGTTTTTTGAGTGTTCGCTTTTTGTGTGTTCGTTTTTTGGGTGTTCGCTTTTTGTGTGTTCGCTTTTTGGGTGTTCGCTTTTTGTGTGTTCGTTTTTTGGGTGTTCGCTTTTTGTGTGTTCGTTTTTTGTGTTCGTTTTTTGTGTGTTCGTTTTTTGTGTGTTCGTTTTTTGTGTGTTCGTTTTTTGTGTGTTCGTTTTTTGTGTGTTCGTTTTTTGTGTGTTCGTTTTTTGAGTGTTCGCTTTTTGTGTGTTCGTTTTTTGGGTGTTCGCTTTTTGTGTGTTCGCTTTTTGGGTGTTCGCTTTTTGTGTGTTCGTTTTTTGGGTGTTCGCTTTTTGTGTGTTCGTTTTTTGGGTGTTCGCTTTTTGTGTGTTCGCTTTTTGTGTGTTCGTTTTTTGGGTGTTCGTTTTTTGGGTGTTCGTTTTTTGTGTGTTCGTTTTTTGGGTGTTCGTTTTTTGTGTGTTCGTTTTTTGTGTGTTCGCTTTTTGTGTGTTCGTTTTTTGTGTGTTCGTTTTTTGGGTGTTCGTTTTTTGTGTGTTCGTTTTTTGAGTGTTCGCTTTTTGTGTGTTCGTTTTTTGGGTGTTCGCTTTTTGTGTGTTCGTTTTTTGGGTGTTCGTTTTTTGGGTGTTCGCTTTTTGTGTGTTCGCTTTTTGTGTGTTCGTTTTTTGGGTGTTCGTTTTTTGGGTGTTCGTTTTTTGTGTGTTCGCTTTTTGTGTGTTCGTTTTTTGTGTGTTCGTTTTTTGGGTGTTCGTTTTTTGGGTGTTCGTTTTTTGTGTGTTCGTTTTTTGGGTGTTCGTTTTTTGTGTGTTCGTTTTTTGTGTGTTCGCTTTTTGTGTGTTCGTTTTTTGTGTGTTCGTTTTTTGTGTGTTCGTTTTTTGTGTGTTCGTTTTTTGTGTGTTCGTTTTTTGGGTGTTCGTTTTTTGTGTGTTCGTTTTTTGTGTGTTCGTTTTTTGGGTGTTCGTTTTTTGTGCTGAGTGCCAGAGGTCATTGAACAACCCTCGAAAATGGAATTCACAACAATGTGAATCAGTGTCAATAACGCGTGTGCCCTCCGTTGTGTGCCAGGCATTCAACACATCGTTGGCGCATGGAGTGGATCAGGTTGCATATGAATGCTCTGGGAACTCCATTCCACTCCTGCTGGAGCCATTGCAGCAGTTGACCCAGATTGGCAGGAGGAGGGTGATGTTGCTGTACCCGACGACAAAGCTCGTCCCACATGTGCTCTATGGGGTTCAGGTCCGGGCTGTTGGCTGGCCACAGCATCCTGTTGACCCTGGCCTGCTGGATGAAGGTGTTTACAGCTGCAGAGCGATGGGGAGGTGCGTTGTTATCCTGAAGAATCGCACGAGGGCCGATCGCTTGGAGGGCTGGAACGACCAGGGGTTGCAGGATCTCATTCTGGTAGAGGACACCGGTCAAGTTTCCCACTACATGGTACAGAGGTGTCCCTAGACGTGTGCTGATCCCTCCCCAGACCATCACAGAGCCTCCGCCAAAACGCTGTCGTTCCAGAAGAGCGCCTTCTCCGAAGCGCTCTCCGCGACGCCTCCACACTCGGATGCGACCATCAGCAGGTTCCAAGCAAAAGCGGTACTCATCTGTAAACAACACCTGAGCCCACTGCTGACGTTGCCACCTCACATGTTGAGTCCACCAGGCTCGGCGAGCTGCTCTGTGATTAGAAGTCAGGGTTGTTCCTCGGACTGGACGCCTTGCACGCAAGCCAAAGTTGTGTAAGCGGTTTCGGATTGTCTGACCACTAACAAGTGTTGGTGGTAGCTTGTAGGCGTTGCCTAATGTTGTTTGCCGTAACCATTCTTTGTTGCATGGCCTGCCTCTGAATGAAGCGATCCTCTCTTTGTGTGGTGACTCTGGGCCGACCAGAACGTTGTCGCTCCTGCACTCTTCCAGTTGCGTGGAATCTCTGTTTTAGTCTGATGATGACAGGGGGAGCCACTGCAAGCCTTTTCTTCCAAAATGCAGAAGCTTTTGAGAAGTCCCACAAAGGAAAATAACTCTGCCTGCCAAACAAAATTCTAGGTCAAGACTCATTGTTCATTTGTTAATTCAAACACATTAATCTTTTAATTATTATGTCGATGTTTAATTTTTTGGCAATATTTTATTATTAGATCCGTTTTTTCAACCGATCCTTAACTTTTGTTGAAGAGTGTACATATGTTATACTAGATGAATACCCGCTTCGCCGGGTACGGCTTCGCCGGGAAGAAGTCGAGCCGAATACCCGGCTGCGCCGAGAACCCGGCTTTGCCGGGTGTACGCCGGCTTCGCCGGTGCACCGCACGAAGGAAGGGAGATAAACGCGCAAAACACTGGAGAAGAGTAATACCCGGCTTCGCCGGGACAGTGACCTTCTAAAAATAGTATAACGGGAATATGGATTGAGCGTTGTCGACAGTGACCTTCTAAAAATAGAAACGGGAATATGGATTGACGCCACACGAAGGAAGGGAGATAAACGCTGAAAACACTGGAGAATATAAGAAAGAGTTACTGGGAATGGATCCAGAAAAAAAACGTAAATCGGTTTAGCGCTGCGCGCTGAGAGCACGTGTTGAAATATCTCATCGACCAGGTTGTGTCCGGGGTGTACCTGAATATGGCCACCAAATTTGAAAGAGATCCATCGAGAACTTTGGCCGTGCATCGCGGACACACACACACACACACACACACACACACACACACACACACACACACACACACACACACACACACACACACACACACACACACACACACACACACACACACACACACACACACAGACACAAGTCGTATATATATATATATATTTGGATTACAAACAAGCTCTGAAAATTAAAAATATGAAAATTATGATTAAAATTAATTATTCGAAATCGATTTAAAAAAAATTTCATCTTATTACTTGTCGGTCCCTGATTCCAAAAACATATAGGTCATATAGATATGATATGTTTGGATTAAAAACAAACTGACTCAGTAAGCTAAAAAGAATAGACATACAGAAAAGCGTGTTATCCTGCTCAGCGCGATCACTACCGCAATATTCTGCATGGCTTGTCGATTTCACTGCCTTTGCCACGAGCGGTGGACTGACAAAACTACGAGTATGTGGTCTTGGTGAAAAAAGCAGTGCGTTCAGTTTCATTCTGTGAGTTCGACAGCTTAATAAATGTTGTTATTTCGCCTTACGCGACTTGTTGATATATGCTTTGCACAAACACACACACACACACACACACACACAAACACACACACACACACACACACACACACACACACACACACACACACACACACACACACACACACACACACACACACACATACCCAGGGAGACAAACCTCGCTCTCCGCTCTCGTTAAAACACTCATTACTTGACTGAATGTAAAACAGAAAAATTAACAATCAAAATCAAAAAACAAGAAAGGTAGATGGTTCGAACGTTTGTTATTGACACAATACATTCTATATAATTTCTATAAAAAAAAATAGAACATTTTAACAGTATTGCTGACATAATTATATTATATTATATTGTCTTTTTACTACGGTGTATGTACCTGCGATGTGTGGCCCCTCCGATGAGAGGATACCTCCCTTAAAAGGACACCTTCTGAGGTCCCTTTGTCTATTATCTCTACCAAAGTATACCTGTCATGAAAGGCCACCTGCAATGTAGGGACACTTTTTTTCTGGTCCCAAAGGTGTCCTTTCATCGCAGGTACAACAGGCACTGTACATTTTTCCAGACAACAAAAAGAGTGTACATGTATTATGAGTCTCGGTCAGCGAATACTGAGTCTCCCTACTATACCGGGGTCATGGCACCCGAGACGAAATATAAGACTTCGCAGGTCTCGGCGAACAAAACATGGTGACTCTTTGGAACGATTTAGTTCGTAAGCTTACGTCACATCGCGCAAACAATGGATGAATGACGTAGGTTCCAGACGTGACAACAATTTTCGAGACAGCACGGACTCTCGTACCGTGTTGTTCCTCGCAATCTGTGCCTTCTATTCAAAAAGACTCCTGTTGAAGTTCAGAACACGACTTTCAGACTGACTGGTTGAATTTTTTGGAATATCGCTGTCCGAAAGAACATGGTTAGTTACAGTGCTCTTCGCCTTCGATTGGCTTCAATACTATCAGTTCATGGTTAACTGTTTTGGGGACATTTTTCTCTGCAGACTCTTCGCTCAAACAAAATGAAAAAGAAATTATGCCGTACCACTCTCGCTCATACATTTAGCACCTGTGGGTTTTGATGTATAAGAGTGTTTCAGGTCACTGTATCTCGACCACAGTGGGGGAAAGGCTCCTAATATGGACCGGCTCCTAATATGGACCACCTCCTGTTCTGAAAAACGAACGGCGCTAGAGCGCTCAAAACAATTTAATTCGCTTTGTTCACCCTCTCTGGATAAGTTGCACATGTCAAAACAGTTGCAGAAACACAAACCTCAAAACCGTTAGGCTTTTTCGCTTTTTATATTTAGTCAAGTTTTGACTAAATATTTTAACATCGAGGGGGAATCGAAACGAGGGTCGTGGTGTATGTGCGTGTGTGTGTGCGTGTGTGTGTGTGTGTGTGTGTGTGTGTGTGTCTGTGTGTGTGTGTAGAGCGATTCAGACTAAACTACTGGACCGATCTTTATGAAATTTGACATGAGAGTTCCTGGGTATGAAATCCCCGAACGTTTTTTTCATTTTTTTGATAAATGTCTTTGATGACGTCATATCCGGCTTTTCGTGAAAGTTGAGGCGGCACTGTCACGCCCTCATTTTTCAACTAAATTGGTTCAAATTTTGGTCAAGTAATCTTCGACGAAGCCCGGACTTCGGTATTGCATTTCAGCTTGGTGGCTTAAAAATTAATTAATGACTTTGGTCATTAAAAATCTGAAAATTGTAAAAAAAAAAATAAACATTTATAAAACGATCCAAATTTACGTTTATCTTATTCTCCATCATTTGCTGATTCCAAAAACATATATATATGTTATATTCCGATTAAAAACAAGCTCTGAAAATTAAATATATAAAAATTATTATCAAAATTAAATTGTCGAAATCAATTTAAAAACACTTTCATCTTATTCCTTGTCGGTTTCTGATTCCAAAAACATATAGATATGATATGTTTGGAAAAAAACACGCTCAGAAAGTTAAAACAAAGAGAGGTACAGAAAAGCGTGCTATCCTTCTTAGCGCAACTACTACCCCGCTCTTCTTGTCAATTTCACTGCCTTTGCCATGAGCGGTGGACTGACGATGCTACGAGTATACGGTCTTGCTGAAAAATGGCATTGCGTTCAGTTTCACTCTGTGAGTTCGACAGCTACTTGACTAAATATTGTATTTTCGCCTTACGCGACTTGTTTTAACTTTTGGCAGCGTTCACTCTAAATTTGCCGCCTAAAACGGACTCGTTTCTGTCCACAGCCAAAGCTTTCATAACACAAAAATGGCTATATATATGACAGCTAAGACAGTATTTGTTACATTTTAACAGTGTGTACCCCGAGTTTCTACTGCAAACAAAAAATAATAGCAAAACCTCAAAGTATGTGTGAGTCCCCTAATATGGACCACCTTCAACAAATCGAAGAAAATAAAAACTAAAGGCAATTTTAATTGATTCATTAAGAAGCTTGCTGAAAATAACCTATAACTAGCCCTTAAGATTTCAAAAAAATACAACAAATAGTCTTTTTTTGTGGAAGTTGATAATTTAAGTTATTGAGACATCCCAGTGCACTAAGGGATTTATAGAGCAAATCGAGAAAATTAATTATTGAACGAAGCGCATAGCGCTGAGTTCAATAATTATTTTCGAGATTTGCTCTATAAATCCCTTAGTGCACTGGGATTGTTTCAATAACGATATTATCAGTACTGCCAGAGAAAAAAGAAGATTCAAAACGCACATTTTGCAACGCGCATTTGGATAGGCGTAACTGTGTGGTCAGGTTTGTGTCAGATCTACTTTTGTGTGGGCTGTCTCAAGTGTGTCGTGCTTTCGTCACACGCAAACTCTTGTTTTAATTTCTGTTGAGACCTCATTTAAACTCGGAGAAAGGACTGTGCTCTGAGTGATTTGCGATTCGAAACCTTCATCGAGCTTACCGTGCACAGTGTTGCCCCTTGCCAAGGTCGACGGTAAGCACATTTTCAAAATAAATGTGGCATGTTTCTCGTGTGGTATCTTCACTCATCGGGGAGTCTGGTACTAAATATGAACGGTAAGAATGCTCTGAACCCTACACGTATTATATCCCCATCGTTTTATCGTTCACATTTGCCCAACATGTTAATTTGCTGAGCGGCATTTATGTCGTCTGCTAGGCTATGGCAATCGAACCACTGCACTGAGTCTCATTTCAAAAACAAAAATTGCTCGTCACGTTGCACTGAGTCTGCACGCATGAGGCAGGCTGGTAATAAGTCTTATATATGGTAAGAACGTTCTAAACCCTACACGTTTTCGATTCCGATTGTTCTTGCCTTGAAATAATAATTCGGAAAACATTAATTTACTGAACAGATGCAGTCGTATTTTAGTGTAGTCTGCTACGTGCTGATCTAGCTGCTACGTTATCGGAATAACACTTGTTTTTTTCTGTTAGCTGCTGGGAATTGCAAGGCCGGACTACCGGGGGGTTATGGGGGTTGCGCAACCCCCCCCCCCCCCCCCCCTAGCCTAAACATGTACCTCACTTATTTTTTTTTATTTATTATTATTGTTTATTTTATGCCGTTTCATGCAATGAGCGACCATTTTCCTATCTCAGAATATGACCTACCCATCAGCTTCAGGGGGCAAAGCCCCCTGACCCCCACAAGGGGCTCTGCCCCTTGACCCCGCCAGAGGGAACATCCCCCTGGACCACCACTGGCAACCCCCCCCCCCCTCCTCTTAGCCTAGTCCGGCCCTGAATTGTATGCTAACTCATCATTTGGTAATGTGGATAATAAGAACATGGCATAATTATGAGAGGAATCTTCGCAAGTCGAAACTGAAAAATTAGACACAGCGGGTTCTATTTTTAGATCAGTGGCAACTGTGGCACAGCAATCTGTCAGAAAAAAACCACTTCTGCTTTAATTGAGAAGCAGGAAATTTATGGTCATAATCATTGGTATTGTGGAGAATATAAGCTACATGTCATTAATTAATTCTGAGGATGAGAGTACACTCTCGCTTAGGCAAAGTGCGGATGAATACGCTCTGTGGAAAAGTTAGCGCACTCCAAGAGTGCGCTAACAGTTTTAGCGCATCGCCATTAGCCAATCAACTGGTTCACATCAGTCATGTGACACCAGTAATTACTGACAATTTCACTTATTTTCACTCTGTTTTTGATAAGATTCTTCAGGTTTCCTGGTGTGCTTAAAATAATGCTCTCATCAACCCGAAACAGCTCAATCTAAAGCATATTTGAATAAGTCTGACTTGCACACTAAGTTGTATTATGTTATTTTGAAGTATAGGGGGCTTTTTACAGTGATTCGTGAAGACCGCTTCACTGGTCCATATTGGGCGCCCAGGCTCCTAATATGGACCATTTGTGATTTTGTTCTGTATTTAATTTTTGCTGAAGGTCTATCAAAGCTATTTCACTCTAATTAGGCCTAACTGTTAAACTAAGAGAGAAGGACTACCAACCACAAAATGAAACTTCTTCGCAAGAAAACAAGCCAGTTATCAGCAATAAACAAAAAGTGGTCCATATTAGGGTCCCTTCCCCTATTACCTGTTACACGTCAGAACCATCAACATCAACAAGATGATGGTAGATGTTTCATTAAAAAAAGGAGAATAATGAAGTCGTCTTAGCTATGTCCAATTCTACTTCACTTGTTTTTCGAAACTGTTCACCAGCCATAACCTGTAGGCTACATACGTTCTTAAGTCAAAGATAGATCTCTCTGATTTACTGTAATTAGACCCACAGTTACTGAATCAGTAAAAGGATCAACCAGTCAGTGTCTGGGTCGACGACTTATCTCTCTTGTTTCGTCTCTAGCAAAATGGGTTGTTCGGGCAGCAATCTAAAAACGAAGGAGAAGGCGTAAGTAAACAACAGACCGTGACTCAAGTCTGCATGCATTAGTTTGAGAGAGAGAGAAAGTGCACTCACGCATGTTTGACTCACCTGGGCAATCAGGAGAGGCTTTGTACTGAGCAATGTCAGGTCATTTGACAAAGTCAAACACGGACGACCTTCTTAAAATAAGAGAATACCAACGAGCTGGACCTTTTGTGACAAATATGGTTTATAAATACAGCTGAACATGTCTATAACGACCAACCAAGAGATCGACCAACCAAGAGATCGACCAACCAAGAGATCGACCAACCAAGAGATCGACCAAAAGGTTCGATACAGACAGGTGGTCGCTATGGAAGGGTGAATACTTTTTTTTTTAAATCAAAATAATCAACGTGGATCTTTTGGGTAGTCGTAATGGGAAGATGGTCGTTATCGAGAAGTGGTTGCCAGGGCAGGTTTGACTGTACACATAAGTCGTTGGAGGGAGGGGACGGAGTTTCCTGTATCAGTTTGATCAAACGTATAATTTCTACCTACGACTTTTCTGCCTGACTTAGTCTAGCCTATGTCTTTAAACGTTACACCGATGTTTCTCTGTTCCTATATGGATACTATTCTGAGTGTCCGACCGAAAGCATCGGTGCTGCTAAGCAGCAAGGTGTCTTTAAATTGACGACAATGCTAAAAATCTCCTTTGTAGTTGTACCTTGCTGCTCATTAGTACAGTGTTCTAGATGATCGAACGTGTAGCAAAGACCTGTACGTGTACGTGTATATATTGCGTCACCCGTGACTCACTTTTTTCTCCAATGTTCCAAATGCATACGTTGTTTTGCTCCCACCAAGACTGCAGATCTTGGCAAACGCGTGACGTAAAAACTAGATTTGATGACGTTACCCGTACACGTGCTGAAAAGTGCCACATCTAGATCTTGTCATCGATTCGAAGACAATGTAGTAGTTTTTTCTTTAAGTTTGAAAACGCCTTCCAGTTTGTTTTGTTTTGTTTTTTACAGTTAACATTCACCCCTGACCCTTGCTCCACGCCGCGCCGCCCCAAAGACACTCCCTTCCCGTGTAATCGATTCGATCCACTATATAAGATCTGCTGAGGCTTCCACATGGAATAATACCATTCCTCCCTTCAACACAACAGCTTGATGTCAAGTGTCTCCCTTTGTGTCGTATGTGTGTCAGAGGCAGTGTCTTTGGGGCGGCGTGGGGCAAGGGTCAGGTCGGGTGAATGTTAACTGTAAAAAACAAAACACAACAAACTGGATGGCGTTTTGAAACTTAAAGAAGAAACTACTACATTGTCTTCCTTTGTGTCGTGTGTGTCAGAGCCATTGTCTTTGGGGCACGGTGGGACAAGGCCGCTAGGGTCAGGGGTGAATGTTAACTGTAAAAAACAAAATAAACCAAACTGCAAGGCGTTTTGAAACTTAAAGAAACTACTACATTGCCTTCCTTTGTGTCGTGTGTGTCAGAGGCAGTGGCTTTGTGTCGTGTGTGTCAGAGGCAGTGGCTTTGTGTCGTGTGTGTCAGAGGCAGTGGCTTTGTGTCGTGTGTGTCAGAGGCAGTGGCTTTGAGGCAGGCCGTGGGGCAAGGGCCAGGGGTGAATGTTAACTGTACAAAAAACAAAATAACTGCAAGGCGTTTTGGAACCTACACGATAAAACTAGTACAGTGTCTTCCTTTGTGTCATGTGTGTGTCAAAGGCGGTGTGGGGCAAGACTAATTAGGAATGTTTACTGTAAAAAAAAATAAAAAAAATATTAAAGTTAAAAAAAAGTAAAACCAACAACAGCAAGGCGTGATGAACATTAACGACGAAACTAGTACAGTGTCTTCCTTCGTGTTGTGTGTGCTTGTGTGTGGGGTAATGGCTTTGAAGTGGCGTGGGGCAAGGATAATTTGGAATGTTTACTGTAAAAGATAAAACAAAACAACAACAAGGCGTGTAGAAACGTAAAGATGGAACTAAACTACTATGTGTGTTTTCCTTTGTGACGTGTGTGTGTGTCAGGGAGGCGGCGGCGGAGGAGAGCGACGAAGGGCATCGCGTGTTGAAACTTATAGATGAAACTACTACAATGTCTTCCTTTGTGTGGTGTGTGTGTGTGTGTGTGTGTGTGTGTGTGTGTGTGTCAGGGAGGAGGCGGCGGCGAAGGCGCAAGACATGGGTTGCGGGTCCAGCAAGGCCGTCGTGGCGGAGGAGCCCGCGCTGAACATCACTGACGAGATCAAGGCGAGTGTCAGGGAGTCCTGGGCCCTCTTCCTCCAGGCTAACGAGGACAGTCAACAAAATTACGGAATGTTCATCTTCGTCAAGTAAGTGCCACGTTTATGAGGGGAACATATGGGATGAATGTGGGCGTCATTTCTCCACTCCATTCGTGGTTACCCCAGATCGGCTAACTGGGCCCCAGAAGACATGTCCAAAATAACATGGAGCCGATATGAGGCTCACAAGCGGTGCTGGTAGGGGTACGCCCGGACAGTTAGATCACTGTCATACATAATACATGAACACAAATAGGCGAATTCCGGAAATAACTCTGTCAAGTGTTTATGGGGCTTGGAAGAGTTGCTTCCCCTCGTTTCCATAGAAACACTCACGCAGGCCTACAATGTCACGTGTAGTTTGCCTCCTCTGTAATGGAATATTCCAAGCATGGAGTTTTATAATTGCTCAAATTCTGTACCTGATTGCTCAAATTCTCTACCTGATTTGATAAAACTAAGAACCTAATCTCTCAATCAGTCTCAGATACTTCTTCATTTCCAAGCAATGTGCATGGTGTCACAAAAAAGCATGCGCTGTTATGGAACGCAACCGTGCAAAATGTAAGGAAAATGGTGCAGAAAAAGAAAAACACACGCATTTATTAGAAGAAAAACAAACGATGACTGTGAGTGTCGCTGTCAAGTATTCCGGTGATTGTCCTCTTAAATTCATGCAGTAAATGCATATGTCCACAAACCGATACACTGAACTATGGCGGCCCGACAAGGTCAAAAACAGGGTATGATACTATATTCCCTCCCTAACATCAGAACTGAAAGGAATACATTCTCGGAACGTCGTCTTTCGTCAGGCGTGATAACGAGGATCAATTCATCCCTCGCACGCTCGGGGTCGCTTCAAAACTTGCCGTGGTGATAAAGGATTGCTGGTCGTGTGAGTAACTTAAGTAAAGACTCGTACAAGTAAACGGCACGCATGCTAGCAAACAATGAACACAAGGACAAGTCAGTTGAACGCGTGAAACGGTTTAAACTCTCGGCTTATTCGAGTGATAGCAAAATCACAACAACTATGAGGAATTTTTGATATCGCCCACTTAGTGTCAACGGTTTTAATACCAAATATAGATAAAAAGTTGGAAGTTGTCTTACAACTTCAGATACAGACAACTTCATACCAAAAAAACACACCACTCAAAACATGTGGCCAAGCATTGAATATAGCCGAACTTTCACCATGATCAAATGAAATCAGCAATTGAGAATATATCTCGATCCGGATCTTCTCTGTAGTATTCTATACTAGGGTACAATAACAAACCCAAGAGGCTCTCTCGTCAAAAACGCATAGATTTAGATCAAGGGCCACTTATCAAGTTACCGGCAATAAAAACAAATCCTTGCCAAAAGCATAACAGGCACTGTCACTCTCATACTGTGAAAGAGCGATTCGGTGGTGATCACCGATAAAGGGTCTGCTGAAATCCCCGCAACAAAGAAGAGCATAGAACATACCTTCAGGTTTAATGAAAGAAAAGTATAGCTCTAAAGAATTTCTAACGTGCATATAAAGCTGTGAATATAAATTCCCCACAAGGGTAGTGTGGGAAAAAACCGTACATTACACAAATTCAAAAGATCTAAATACACACAGCCATACATTTATAGTATCTGCGCAAAGTCAAGGATCACATGAAATGAAAACGTACGTTACATAGCCTCAAAATGTCCGAACAAGACACGGATGTTCAGCTGAAAACCCATATCAGTGACGTTCCCATTTACAAGACAACGCAAAAGATGGATGCAACAAATTTGCTTTGGAAATCTCGTTGAAAAAAATATTGTTTTCAAATTTAAAACAAATCAAAGTCTCTCCGTTAAGCCTTGTCCTTAAACCGGGTGAAGTCGACTACGCAAAGACTTAAGTATGCTTCTCAAAGCTGGCCGCACGAAGCTTTATCACTGAGTGTTCGGCAGCAGCTACACGCAAATGAAACTTAGACAGAATCTGTATCAATCATTTATCTGTAGATTATGCAAAGTCATGATTTTTTTGGACACAAGTGAACAATCCTATGACAAGTTTAACAACATTTTCCGAAACATTGCGTCACATCTGGATAAATAACCGTAACGATCCAAACTTTCGCACGAAGTATCTCTAGTATGTTGGTAAAATTTTCTGAAAGTTTCAAAGCAATCCACCAAGTCATTGCTAAAATGTAGCGCTTTTTGACATGATACCCATACAAATTGACGTAAAACGTTCCGTTTTTGACTGCTCTTGCGATCGACACCTGCATCAGTAGGAAGAGCATAGCACGCGAAATACGCAAGGTAGCAAAACAAAATAATCAGTTCAGGGTAGATAATTGGTTTGACTTTCTTCTTGTATGTGAAAAGTGCAAAGTTTTGCCTATTGTGATTTTTTGTCGATTTTTCATTCGGCTCTTCCGTTTTTATCTGGTCGATTTTGAGGGTACACTTACTTGAGCGGCGGTCACGTGATCCCTGTAAAAGAAATATTTAATCCAAAAGGTGATCCTGAAGGTTACGTGAAAGGCCTTCTTTGGCATATATACAGTTTTAATTAAATGACACAGGAATGATGCCGCTGATGCCCCCAACAAAAGATTTAATACTATTAATACTCTTTAGCTAATCATCAAGAGGTTACACACACAAAAACATACGTCCTAACACAATTAGTGAGTTCGGAATGTTAGGCAAAAAGAATAATTAGTCTGTTTACGGTAACATAGGCCAAAAAAAATAGGGTCGGTAGGTCGGGATTGTTTTTTTTTTAATTTTTATAAATTGTTATTCCCCAAAAAACATATTTTTAAGTTATTTTGCCAAAAAAACAAAGACTTTTTTTTTCCCCAAATGCCAAAAAAAAAGTCTAGGGTCGCGCGAAAAAATAGGGTCGGTCGGGATACCGTAAACAGACTTTTTTTGGGGGGAGGGGGGGGCTTAGCAGTCTATCTGTTTTATTGGATTTCTGATGATGCGAGATTTGCTTGAGAAATGCAAAAACTCAGAAAATAAAGGCAGTTCGATGGGTTTTGGAAGTAGAAATGTGCTTTATTTTACAAAATCAGCTCGTATATGACATCGGTTTGGGATTTTAATGGACGATGGAGTCATTGAAGATGCAAACAAGTGCTATTTTGGGGGTAGAATATATCGACCGACACTGTAGACGAGAGGCGGTCACATGTGAGAGATGAGCGTACGCGGGGCTGCCGACCGCGAATGGGACAGCAGATTCATAATTTGTTTTGATCAGTAACATACAGTCTTTTGTTATAGAATATTTTTTTCAATCAAATCAATCATTAGAACTCTCTATCTCTATCTCTATCTCTATCTCTATCTCTATCTCTCTCTCTCTCTCTCTCTCTCTCTCTCTCTCTCTCTCTCTCTCTCTCTCTCTCAATGATAGATAAAAATCCATGATAATCTGCACTCGCCAAAAACATAAACTTTTAGAAATAACTCCGAGTCTGTCCATAAATGAGCACCCCATTGAGCAAGTAGCTGAGCACCGTTTATTCTTTCTTTATTTGGTGTTTCCGTTTTTTTCCGTTTGTATGGCCATGTTGGGTTTGATGCGTGCATGCCTGGTTTTCTCCTGTAGATGGGTGTCGGCACAGAAGGTCTGCCCGCTGTCCTCAGCCAACATGCTCCGTCTTCATGGCAGCTCAAATTTTTTATCGAGGTTCTCTCCTCTAGATCCGCCGTGTTTCGCCTAGGGGCTTTCGCTGCCTAGTTGATAGGGTCACCTCGTAGAGGGTGTGGTCATAGACCACGCACGGTCGGTCTTGGGATAGGGAAACGTTATGCTAGTCCGGAGGGATTACGCCACAATGGCCACCTCGCGAAGACCCAGGGTCCTAGACTAGGGAGGTCCAAGGGGGAGCACCGGGAGGGCTACCCCTCTACCCGCACCTCCAACACAATCCCTTCCCCTGGTAGCTTCATCCCCAAGGAGGAAACAAAGCTACCTGCAACACCCCATTTGGTGTTTAACGTCGTTTTCAACCACGAAGGTTATATTGCGACGACACCGTTTATTGGGACTAATTGTTGATAATAATCTGAGATGGCATACTCACAGCAATGAAATTTGCAAGGAAATTGCTAATTATGTGTTATCAAATTTCTCTTATTAAAGTTGCAATGCATTATTAATTTTGACACACGAACTCTTTTACAAGGCCCACATAAAACCCCACACTGATTATGCTTCTATAGTCTGGGACGGGTGTAGTGAGGTTCACTTGAAGAAGTCGCTCCAGCGAAGAGCTGATAAGGTAATTCTGCCCAGTTCATCTCTTTCTACCAACGAAAAGATGGAAAGTATAGGGATGTTAAGCTTAAAGAAGCAGATTTTAATAAATGTTCATTTATGTACTAGTCGTCTATCACGAAACCCCAACCTATCTCATACAACTCTTCAAATTATCTCCGTCATATTATCCAAACACTAGAAATAACCTTGTTTTGCCAAGGCCCCGCATTGATTTGCTTAAAACAAGTGTTTCTAATATGGTGCATAACTTTGGAATTCACTGCCTGTAAATATCAGGTCATGTCTGTCATTATCTTCTTTTAAAGTCCGTCCTTAATTGAGCACGAAGTCGACTTGGCGAAGCTTCGCGAAGTCTTTATACCAAAAACCCACAGCTACGGCGAAGTACTTTGTACCCTACTTCGCTTCGCAAGTTTTGACATGCGAAGCTACGCCGTAGCTCTGCGACGAAGTTGGTTTTTTTGTCAGAAGAGTGCTTTTTGATTCAAGATGGACGGAGAAATCACACTCGAAAGAGCAGAGTGCATTCCCTTGGACTTCGCGCGAAGCTATGCTGAAATTAGTTCAATTAAAGCCCCAGTGCGTCCCAAATGGTTTACAGAACGATTTAAATCTTCTCAAGAAAAAAGCAGTTCTAACCTTATCGAACACACTTGCAATAGCATTTTGTGAATAGCATTAAATGACACAGTTCGTTTGAATGGCTATTTTGCTCGCGTAAACCACACACCTTTTTTTTTTTTTTTTTTTCTTTTTTTTTTTTTTTTTTAAACCTCAGTTGCATGCAGGTTTGCTACTACAATTATTTTTTGCCCCTTTTTTTTCTTTTTTTTTTTTTCTTGTGTGGCTTGGAGCAAACCTTCTTCATAGGTCTTTTCTTTTCTCAGTCAAAGGTGTACATTTTTAGATCAACAAACTTTATCAGTAAACTAATATGTTTAAGTAAATAAATAAAGATAATCATAACATAAATTTATTCCTTATCATACATTTCTATCCGTAAATAACAGTCTCTAAATATTATCATTTCAAACACTCAATTTAAACTTACACTTGTTTTATACCAGGCCCCTGAGGGTTAAATCCCTTTGAAAAATAAATAATATTTCAAGGGGTGTCCCATATCTAAATTTACTTATACACATTTTTCCAATCAAGATTAAATGGGTAAGATACTTAAACATATCATGTGTCAAACCATTCTTATCTCGCACACAAATCAGCACATCTGTTGCTTGTAAAATAATTGCTATGTTATATCGATCGTAAAACAATGTTTCAACATGCTTCCACAAATGGTGAATTTTACTGCAATAGAAAAAGAAATGTTCAATATAATCAACTTGTTCAATACAATATGGACATTTATCATTATTTGTGAGTCCCATTTTTAAGAGAAGAATATTGGTTGGGTATATATTGTGTAATATCTTCCACTGTAATTCTTTTAGTCTGGTTTCTGTTGTTGTCTCTTTTGCATTGAGCCAAACTTTTTCTTCAATATTAATACCAAGTTTGTTCAGCCAAAATCGAACACAGCAGGGTGGACTATATTTCATATCTGTCATAAAATTTCGAAAGTCTCTAGCTTTTAACATAACTTTATCATTAAAATACAATTTCGAAAATTCTTCAGTAACAGCATATACATAATCCGTATTGTTCTTTAAATAACGAGACAACGCCGAGTGAACAACAATGTACTGTAAATAGAGTTCTGGTGAAGTACCAATTAAGTTCTGTACATTTTGAAATGACAAAATGGAATTGTTTTCTAAAAGGTCATTGACATGTGTTATTCCTTTTTTTGCCCAGTTGTCAAAATAAATTACATTATTTTGATATTTTATATCGACATTATTCCATATGCATGCCATCTTCAGAGATGAAGGAGAGTGCAGTGTATTATGTTCCAACCAGACTCGCAGTACTTTGCTCCAGAAGGAGGACTGAAGACTATTTAACCCTTTAAACTTTTTAGGACCAATAATTGAATTAAAACAAGATAAATCTGTTCCAAAATTACGGAAATATAATCTAGGAATCCAAGTCCATGTACTATTGTTATTCATATTCGAAAGCTGAGCAAGCCAGCCGCACAGAATAGATTCTTGCAATATGTGCATATCAATCATTTGAATTCCTCCTGTTCCTATTCCACTGCACATAACACTTCTCTTCACTTTCTCAAACGCTTTCTTATTACAATTAATTTTCCTCCAAAGAAAACGAAACAATATCGTATTAATTTCTTTCAACACAGGTTCAGGGATGCATATTGCCTGCATAACATAAACAAACTGGGAAATCAAAAAACTTTTTATTACGCACATTTTACCAAATATGCCAAGATTCCGTTTTTCCCAGTTTAAAATCACCTGTTTAATACTCTTAATTCGTTGTGTCCAGTTTTCATTCACGAGGGAGGCACTGGATGTATTGCAAAAATATATTCCCAAAATCTTCATTTGTTTAACCCATCTTAATCCGTATCCTCCCTCGTTGCTATTCCGTTTTGATCCAATCCACATTGCTTCTGATTTTACTCTATTTATCTTCAAACCGGATATAATTGTAAACTCGTCTAATATCCCCAAAACAGCTTTAATGTCATCTTTATCACGCAAAAACATGGTAACATCATCGGCATACAGAAGTGCCTTCAAAATCTTTTTAAACATATGCAATTCTTCTGAATCGTCAGTTTCAATTTCCAAACCTTTTACTTCAGAACCTTTTCGAAATCGGGTTGCAAGCAGCTCAATTCCAATAACAAAAGCTAGTGGTGAGAAAGGACAACCTTGTCGCACCCCACAGCTGACTTCAAAATCACTTGAGAGCCAACCGTTGTATCCAATGCAGCTTCTTGTGCTACTGAACAATACTTCTACCCAACGTAAAAAGTCTGTTCCAAATCCGTATCTCTTAAAGGCATATAACATAAACTCTTTCGATATGCTGTCAAATGCTTTTTTGAAATCCAAAGCAAGTACCAAACCAGGTTTTTCTTGTAATCTAAAATGTTCAATAACATCATCTATTGTTCTCAGCGTATGAGAGACGTTTCTACCTTTAATGAAACCAACTTGATCTTCGTGTACTATCTTTTGAATAACTGGGCTTAACCTATTTGCTAAACATTTAGCTAAAATCTTATAGTCTGTATTTGTCAAAGAAATTGGTCTCCAGTTTGATAAACTGTGTTTTGATAAATCTTTCCCTTTGTGGATCAGGGTAATAACCGCCGATGCTTGGGTGTAGGACAGACTTCCATTCTCAAATGATTTGTTAAATGAATCAACAATAACAGTTCTTAACTTTGACCAAAAAAACTTAATAAAGTCTGTGGTAAGGCCGTCCATGCCTGGTGAGGAACCATTTTTCATCAATTTAAGTGCCGATGATGCCTCTTCAACCGTTACATTTCCTTCACACTCTGCCTTCTCCTCATCACTTAACTGAGGAACATCGCAATCTTGCAAAAAGGATGCAATATTATTGTCTAAATTTTCATCAGGTATTTTTTGTGAATAAAGAGTTTGAAAATACTCTCTCTGAGCTTCCAGTATATCAAATTGATCTGTAATGACTTCACCATTCTCCAGTTCTAATCTTGGCATTAATTTTGATTGTGCACGTGATTTTTCTAAGTTAAGAAAATACTTTGTATTTGTTTCTCCTTCTTCGATCCATTTTACTCGTGATCTTGTCTGGGCACTGTGCAATTCTGTTTTTTCAATAAGTTCCAAATTCAATTTTAACTTTTCTCGTCGAAAAATAGCGTTTTTATCATCTGGGTTTTTGGCTAAATGTGATTCGCATACATTTAAATCATGTAGCAATTTTATCTTGTCTGTTCTCTTAATTACGGCATTTCTCTTGCTGTATTGCATAGAGATGTCCTTAATTTCCAGTTTCAGTAACTCCCATTTCAATCCCGCATGCTGTGTCGGGTGCTCAGAGAGAAAATTATCAATGGTCTGATTCATAATATCAACGTATGCCTGTTGTTTTAATAGAGAGTTGTTAAATTTCCAGTACCCTGGACCTCTGCATGTGTCAGTACATTTTAATTGTAAATAAACACCCCTGTGATCAGTCGAAGGTAGTGAGTATATATTGCATTCAAGCACTTCGTCAGTTACGTTATCATTTAGTAACATGTAATCCAGTCGCCGTGCAATAAATGTACCCCCTCCCTTTGACCATGTGTATTCTTTTTCTTGTGGGTTGCAAATCCGCCACATATCATTCAAAGCACATTCATTTATAAAAGAGTTAAAGGCTTTTACCAAACTCTCTTGGTGTTTTTGGCCACTAATAATATCAAGTTCATTATTCAACACAGCATTAAAATCTCCACAGATTATTTTCCTTTCACAATCACATTCTTTAACTTTGACAGCCAAGTCATGTAAAAATTCCTTGATCTCTTTTGTTACACTGGGTGCGTATATATTAAACACACATACATCTCTATTCTCAATGGATACTCTTATTGCAATAACCCTTTCGTTTAATATAAAGGTCTTCCATGCGAACGAAAACTGCTTTCTAATTAATATAATCTGACCTTTACTGTGTGCAGTACTTTCTGAAAAAATCAAATCTCCTCCCCATTCTTTTTTTTCATAAGTCCACCACACCTTTGGTAACATACGATTCTTGAATACATATAATGTCATATTTTTTTTCCTTGAAATGTCGAAAAAGACTTTTGCGTTTTGTTGGATTTCGTAATCCACGCACATTAAGTGATAAAATGTTCAACGTATCCATAGGAAAGAGGGTACAAGGTTAATAAATACAACGAGTGTAAACACTTGAATCGTAAGACAATCGGGAAAGTCCATAGTCCGGGCCAGGTCGTAAGGGTTGAGAAACTTGGACAGGTCGTCCTATTCCTGTGTATCAGAGGTTAGCGCTGTCATGGGCTGTTAAGGGGTTGCGTTCGCGGCGCGGTTTCTTTTCGAGTTTCTCGAGTATTTTGCCCCCACTCTTTCCACCCTCTTCCTGGCTCGATCGCCGGCGCTTGGAAGACTCGGACCGGCTTCGCGAGTCACTAGCGTAGTGAGAGTGAATAGCAGTTTGGCGGGCTGAAGGACGAGGCGTGCGTGTCTCCCCACCTGTTTTCGTGGTTTATCTAACCCCTGAGCCATCGTGAACCCGTGTGATCCACTTTCCTTTTTTGACTCACATGCGAAGCAAAAGTGAGTCTATGTACTCACCCGAGTCGTCCGTCCGTCCGTCCGTCCGTCCGTCCGGACGTCCGGACGTCCGGAAAACTTTAACGTTGGATATTTCTTGGACACTATTCAGTCTATCAGTACCAAATTTGGCAAGATGGTGTATGATGACAAGGCCCCCAAAAACATACATAGCATCTTGACCTTGCTTCAAGGTCAAGGTCGCAGGGGCCATAAATGTTGCCTAAAAAACAGCTATTTTTCACATTTTTCACATTTTCTCTGAAGTTTTTGAGATTGAATACCTCACCTACATATGATATATAGGGCAAAGTAAGCCCCATCTTTTGATACCATTTTGGTTTACCTTGCTTCAAGGTCAAGGTCACAGGAGCTCTTCAAAGTTGGATTGTATACATATTTTGAAGTGACCTTGACCCTGAACTATGGAAGATAACTGTTTCAAACTTAAAAATTATGTGGGGCACATGTTATGCTTTCATCATGAGACACATTTGGTCACATATGATCAAGGTCAAGGTCACTTTGACCCTTATGAAATGTGACCAAAATAAGGTAGTGAACCACTAAAAGTGACCATATCTCATGGTAGAAAGAGCCAATAAGCACCATTGTACTTCCTATGTCTTGAATTAACAGCTTTGTGTTGCATGACCTTGGATGACCTTGACCTTGGGTCAAGGTCACATGTATTTTGGTAGGAAAAATGTGTAAAGCAGTTCTTAGTGTATGATGTCATTGCTAGGTTTAGTTACCCTAAAGGTCGAGGTCAAGCATGTGAGTCGTATGGGCTTTGCCCTTCTTGTTTGTAATTTAGTAGTCAGTTTGTGATTTCAATGCGACTCGCTGTATCAGCAATAGCGCGTTATTGTGTACTACTGAATCTAAAACACAACAAACGGCTGCGAGTCACACGAACTTGAGCGGTGGCGGTTGACCGTTCAAATAAACTGGCGACATGCAGAACATTCGTCTGCTACGAGAAACACGTTTTGCGGGACACGCTTCCGGGCTACCTTTTTTTAAACTTTCAAAACTTCGAGTTGTACTGATCTTGTCTTGATGAAAAATAGAATTCTTTTATGATTTAAGAATGTTTGCGTAACAAGCTGTCAATCTATTATTTAGATTTTAAAAGTTAGGTCTAGCGCCAAAACAAGCCTTCCGATTGTCTGATCAGACACGCAAAAATAAATTCTTTGAAAATTGCTCGCTCTTTACGGAGGGCACCAAGGATGTTCTCCAGCGGTGAGTGTTTAAACGAAAGGGTGTTTGTACTGTGCGCCTGACAGTGTCTGTGATGGTTTACGGGAAGCTGAGTGTGCCTTTAAGGGACGAAT
The DNA here is from genome assembly GCF_037325665.1 of Littorina saxatilis. Lineage (NCBI taxonomy): Eukaryota > Metazoa > Mollusca > Gastropoda > Littorinimorpha > Littorinidae > Littorina > Littorina saxatilis. The sequence goes on from NC_090261.1 coordinate 60,433,406, forward strand.
TCTCGTTCCGGAAGCTTCGCGAAGTCGACTTAGCCCAATTGAGGACATGCTCAAAAGACAGCTCCGAAAGCACCTCTCTAACAACTAAGTGTGTTGTGTGTATGTGCATACTGTGTGTGTGTGTGTGTGTGTGTGTGTGTGTGTGTGTGTGTGTGTGTGTGTGTGTGTGTGTGTGTGTGTGTGTGTGTGAGTGTGTGTGTGTGCCGTTATCTTAGGGCAACAGCTATAGGGTACGTGTGTTTCTAGGTTGATCAAAATGTTCATTGAAGGGATGCACCGAACCGTTTTATTGCACAACTCAACGCTTTTCTGACATTTCGTTCCCATGTGCTTCTGTTGTCCCATTCGCGGTCGGCAGCCCCGCGTACGCTCATCTCTCACATTTGATCGCCTCTCGTCTACAGGGGTCGGTCGATATATTCTACCTCCGAAATAGCACTTCTTTGCATCTTCAATGATTCCATCGTCCATTAGAATCCCAAACCGATGTCATATATATACGTGCTGATTTTGTGAAATAAAGCACATTTCTACTTCCGAAACGCATCGAACAGCCATTTCCGGCGCTCGATCGCCGACATGTTCAGCTTTGAGGGTAATTTACGGACAAATATGAACCGCTCTATGGCATTTTATGCATCGATAAACAAATTAAGGCATCGCTGAATCTGTAGCTTACCTTAAATCCCGACGTAAATCAAACAAATCCAAGAAAACTGACAAAACGTGCCTTCAATCGTGTCAGGCCTCGCGTACACCCTCTGCCCCGCTTATGCCAGGTTATCCCCCGTGTACCTCCCACAGAGCAAAATGAGGACATATCATACGAGGTTTAAAAAACAAAAGGCATCAAAGATACACGTATTTCAATGCATTTCCATTGTTGACACTCGGGCACTTGCATGTCAGCAATCCGATTAATACACACACAGTCTTTTAGTAATCAGTCAGTTAACCCTGCCTGAGTCAACAGAATCAAATAAAGATGTTCGACTTCTTTGAATTGTTTTCGAGATAGGCCTACTGCGGATGTGTATCTTTCTGTATATTTTGTGCAGGCTGTTCGAGCTGTCCCCAGAATCGAAATCACTGTTCGACTTCGTGAACAGCGTGTCGGCTGCATGTATGACGTAGAGCTCTGGAATTTTGCAACACGATTTGTTCTAGGCTTCAGAATCAAAATCACTGTTCGACGTCGGGGAATTCTATTTATAGTCGGTTGCATGCATTATTTAGAGCTAGAGCTCTGTATTGTTGCCACACGAATTTGTTCTAGACTCTGTACTTTGTTGCAAACTGTTCGAGCTTTCCCTAGAAGCGAAATCACTGTTCGACATCCGGGAATTATAGTCGGTTGCATATGCACGATGTAGAGCTAGAGCTCTGTATTTTTGCCACACGAATTTGTTATATAAGACTCTGTACTTTGTTACAGACTGGTCGAGCTTTCCCTAGAAGCGAAATCACTGTTCGACGTCTGGGAATTATAGTTACTTTTTTTTTTTTTTTTTTTTTTTTTTTTTTCATTTTTTTTCATTTTCATTACTTTATTGTCCCATCGCTGGGAAATTCGGGTCGCTTCCTCCCAGTGGAAAGCTAGCAGCAACGGAGTCGCGCTACCCAGGTGTCTGCGTGTATAGGTGTATTCAGCCACCTGCACTTATGGCAGAATGACCAAGGTCTTTTACGTGCCATTGTGATGACACGGGGGTGGGACATGGCTTCCGTCTCTGGGTCTGCACATAAAGTTGACCCGTGTCCGTCCCGGCCCGAATTCGAACCTGGGACCTTTCGATCACAAGTCCAGTGCTCTACCAACTGAGCTACCGGGCCTTCATGATGTAGACCTAGAGCTCCGTATTTTTGCCACACGATTTGTTCTAGACTCTGTACTTTGTTGCAGACTGTTCGAGCTTTCCCCAGAAACGAAATCACTGTTCGACGTCTGGGAATTATAGTCGGTTGCATGCATGATGTAGAGATGCATGATGTAGAGTTCCGTATTTTTGCCACACGATTTGTTCTAGACTCTGTACTTTTGTTGCAGACTATTCGCTGTTGCCCCAGAAGCGTATTCACTGTTCGAATTCGTGGAAGGCTTGTCGCATGAGGACCTGGTGGACAACGAGAAGCTGGGCTGGCACGTGAAGAAGGTGACAGAGGCCATCTCCGCCGTGGTCATCAACCTGGATGACATGGACTCGGTGGTCAAGATGTTGGTGGACCTGGGCGGCAGGCACTCGGCCTACGGCATCAAGGAGGAATACTTCGTGGTGAGGCCATCGTCTTTCCACTGTTGAAGTAGCCTGTAGTGTTTGTTTCTGCTCAATTCAACATTGATCGCGATAGTCATTATCCAAACTCTCACAAGTAAATGTGGACATTTCTACTAAGGCGAAAGAGGTTAACATGCCGAAAAATCGCCGAGAAATACACGTGCAAACCGTGGCGCCGTTCTCGTCTGCATGCACTTATTTTTGACTCACCTGAGTAATTGGTGAGTATTGGATTCATATGTCTCCGTCTGTGTGGACGGCCGGCCGTCCGTGGACAAAAACCTTAACGTTGAGGTTATCTCGGAATTTTGTTAAGCTAGACCTCTGAAACTTTGCACACAAGGGTTTAATGATCTTAAGAAGTGACCCCAGTTTGGCTTACCCTCGTCAAATTTGGGGGTCACAGCGGGGTCATGTTCGTTTCATAAAAACTTAACGTTGAGGTTGAGGTTATCTTGGACGTTGTTGAAGCTAGAGCTTTGATACTATGAACACTTCTAGGGTTTGATAATCTACTGACTTGACCTAAGTTTGATTGACCCTCGTCAAGTTTTGGGGTCACAGTGGGGTCATGTTCGATTCATAATAACTTAGCATCGACGTTATCTCAGACGGTTTTGAAGCTAGAGCTTTGAAACTTTGAACACTTCAAGGGTTTGATAATCTACCGACGTGACCCTAGTTTGGTTGACCCCCGTCACATTTTTTTTCAGGCACTTATTTCTTGACTTGAACGATGCCATTTGCATCAGTATTGGATCAGTTTTATCACCTATCTCAGGCACTTATTTCTTGACTTGAACGATGTCATTTGCCTCGGTATTTTCTATTTGCCTTGCAGAAGACTCGATGAAGCCAAATGGAATGTGTGTGTGTTGTTGTCGTGCAGGCTATCAAGGAGGCCGTGGTATACGCCCTGGAGAAGGCCTTGAAGGACAAGTTCACGGAGGAGCACAGGAAGTCGTGGACCATCGTCATGGAGGTCGTCGTACACTTAATGATCCAGGGCTTACTGAGCAACTCCATGGAAGAACAGAGTACCGTCATCTAGACATCTCTACAGACTTTTGTTTTTTAATTTAATATTTTTGTTTGGATACCTCATGAGGCAATTCCTATTTTTAATTGTCAAGATCAGAATCGAAGTTGATAGCTGGGTTATAGTCCAAGCAAGCAAGGAAACAAACGAACAAACAAACGAGCACATGAACTCAAGACTGACACCTCGATCTACATGTTATAGTCTATACCCGAAAGGTTGTGGCTCCTGTTGTGAGTTCCTGATCTGCCATCCCGTCATCTTCTCTCTTCATCCTTTTCCTCCCCACTGCAGACCCCCCCCCCCCCCCTGCACCCTACCTCCATCCCACCACCCCCCCCCCCCCCCCACCCCCACCCCCCCCCCCCCTCATTCCGCCACCGTCCCATTTCCACCATTTCCCGTCCAACGACCAAACAAATTAAAATTATAACTACAACGATAAAGCAATCATAGTTACCTTCAGTCCTGAAAGCTTGGGGTCACATCATCCACAGGCACCTGATTTTGATTTTGAGTAAATGTATTGTGGATTAATTTAGCCTTTTGATTTTGCTAATGCTGCTCTCGATAGCACGCGAACCAGGACGACCGACATACCTCTGTTCTGTTCGGGTCCAAAAGCAGGCCCACGTGTGCCTTGTTTGTATGTCTTGATATACTTATGTTCTGGTCTAGAATCAGGCTCACATGTGCCTTGTTTGTATGCCTTGATATACTTATGTCCTGGTCTAAAATCAGGCTCACATGTGCCTTGTTTGTATGTCTTGATATACTTATGTTCTGGTCTAAAATCAGGCTCACATGTGCCTTGTTTGTATGTCTTGATATACTTATGTTCTGGTCTAAAATCAGGCTCACTTGTGCCTTGTTTGTATGTCTTGATATACTTATGTTCTGGTCTAGAATCAGGCTCACATGTGCCTTGTTTGTATGTCTTGATATACTTATGTTCTGGTCTAAAATCAGGCTCACATGTGCCTTGTTTGTATGTCTTGATATACTTATGTTCTGGTCTAAAATCAGGCTCACATGTGCCTTGTTTGTATGTCTTGATATACTTATGTTCTGGTCTAAAATCAGGCTCACGTGTGCCTTGTTTGTATGTCTTGATATACTTATGTTCTGGTCTAAAATCAGGCTCACATGTGCCTTGTTTGTATGTCTTGATATACTTATGTTCTGGTCTAAAATCAGGCTCACATGTGCCTTGTTTGTATGTCTTGATATACTTATGTTCTGGTCTAGAATCAGGCTCACATGTGCCTTGTTTGTATGTCTTGATATACTTATGTTCGGGTCCAAAATCAGGCCCACGTGTGCCTTGTTTGTATGTCTTGATATACTTATGTTCTGGTCTAAAATCAGGCTCACATGTGCCTTGTTTGTATGTCTTGATATACTTATGTTCTGGTCTAAAATCAGGCTCACATGTGCCTTGTTTGTATGTCTTGATATACTTATGTTCTGGTCTAGAATCAGGCTCACATGTGCCTTGTTTGTATGTCTTGATATACTTATGTTCTGGTCTAGACTCAGGCTCACATGTGCCTTGTTTGTATGTCTTGATATACTTATGTTCTGGTCTAGACTCAGGCTCACATGTGCCTTGTTTATCTTGGAAGTGTCTCAGGTGCTTTTGATTTTAGACCATGATTATACACTACTGTTGTTGCTGTTGTAACCTGTTTTTGAGTCACTTGAGAAAAAGTGACTATGTAATCGGTCAGTGTTAGTCTGTCCGGCCGGCCGTCCGGCCGGCCGGCCGTCCGTAGACACCACCTTAACGTTGGACTTTTCTCGGAAACTATCAAAGCGATCCGGCTCATATTTTGTTTAGTCGTGACCTCCAATGACCTCTACACTTTAACGATGGTTTCGTTGACCTTTGACCTTTTTCAAGGTCACAGGTCAGCGTCAAAGGAAAAATTAGACATTTTATATCTTTGACAAAGTTCATCGGATGTGATTGAAACTTTGTAGGATTATTCTTTACATCAAAGTATTTACATCTGTAGCCTTTTACGAACGTTATCAGAAAAACAAGGGAGATAACTAGCCTTTTCTGTTCGGCAACACACAACTTAACGTTGGGCTTTTCTCGGAAACTATAAAAGTGACCGGGCTCAAATTTTATGTGAACGTGACTCCCAGTGACCTCTACACTTTGACGTCTGCTTTGGTGACCTTTGACCTTTTTCAAGGTCACAGGTATGTCTTGAAGGAAAAAAATTGAAATATCATATCTCTGAAACTATTCATCGGATTTGATTCAAACTTTATAGGATTATTCTTTACATCAAATTATTTACATCTGTATTGTGTTGTGAATAGCAATTTCTTCCTGTCCATCTGATGCCTCATATAATATTCAGAACTGCGAAAGTGACTCGATCGAGCGTTTGCTCTTCTTGTTAAAACACTGCTCCGCGGTGCACTCACAGGTTTTGCATTTTGAATAGTCGGGCTGACGTTTTAAAGGCACATTCCTTCTGGTGCAAGCGAATAGTCGGGCTGACGTTTTAAAGGCACATTCCTTCTGGTGCAAGCCAATAGTCGGGCTGACATTTTAAAGGCACATTCCTTCTGGTGCAAGCGAATAGTCGGGCTGACGTTTTAAAGGCACATTCCTTCTGGTGCAAGCGAATAGTCGGGCTGACGTTTTAAAGGCACATTCCTTCTGGTGCAAGCGAATAGTCGGACTGACGTTTTAAAGGCACATTCCTTCTGGTGCAAGCGAATAGTCGGGCTGACGTTTTAAAGGCACATTCCTTCTGGTGCAAGCGAATAGTCGGACTGACGTTTTAAAGGCACATTCCTTCTAGTGCAAGCGAAATCGTTCACCAACACAGACCTGTACAGGCTTTTACACAGGATAAAAGCATCCTCTAACTGTAACACACGCCAACCATCAACAGTCTGGCAGCTTGCTGCGCTGAGTGGGAATTTCTTGTTGAATTAATTAATTGTTGAATTGATTTGGTGACAGCTATATCATCCTGCTTGAGCTGTTGATTTTTGGTATGTGTCCAAGAGCATGGGTGATCTTATCCCGTGTATAGTCCTGGCCAGATCTGGGGCGGTGTGCATGATCGTGTGCTGGAAAGGATGGTACCTAAACAAAAATTGAGTGAAAGGGTTGGCAATAGGCAAGCTGAATTAAAGACAATTCTATTTATGTGATTTTACACTGGTAGTATTTTTTTGACAAGAGATATTCTTGAGGATGAGAACGTTCATGTTTTGAATAGTGTACACTCAGGTGACAATGATACATTTATGAAGCAAACCAAAAGACAGAAAGAATTCCGAAGATACAAAAACACCGTTATACAAATGTATCTTTACAAACGGGCCCGAAAACACCGAAGACTTCCCGCAGTGGGGCACTGCGGTTATGAAATTAAAGGCCCCTCCTGTTTTTGGAACCGCAGGAGCTTTCTAGTTTGCTGTTAGGTAGATTTTTGGTTCCTCTTTCCTGTCATGCTCTCTTTTTCTTCATGAATTCTTTTCTTTTTTCTGCCTTCTTGCTCATTCACCTGTATTTTTTCCAAAAATCTCTTCTCTTGCCGCTTGTCTCGCGATTCATGTATAGTTTAATCTGTTAGTGTTCTGATGTAAGTCCAGCAGTAGATAGGTTAAGCCTATTTTAACATACTGGAAACTGGTAATCTTCCAGTAGGTATTAATTTAGTTTTACTAAAGCCTGCTGGGACACAAGTAATGGGTTAGTGCATTTGTAAACAGGAATCGCTTGACAAGTGGCCCCCTTCATCCCCCCCTTCCTCGTCCTGATATGGCTCTGCGTAGTCGGCTGGACGTTAAGCAACAAATAAACAAACACCGAAGACTCAGTTATATCTCTCGACACCCTGCTGGTCAAAGCATTCACATTGACTCGTATAAGACATTGATTCATATAAGACAAGATCGTATAGCGTCTAGGTATTTCAAGTGTGTAGTTTGGAAATATGGTTTTAAACTTGCTCGCTTCATTGTTAAACTCATTTTATGTGTGTCTTATGATGTGTGTATAGAAACAAAAAAAAGTAAATAATGTTGCCTTCATCTTCGGTCATCTGACCATGTTCGTAGTTCGTAGTGTTAAAACCAAGTGAAAGAGCAACGTTGAGCCGCCTGTGATATCGCCTTATGTTTGAATTTTGAAGAATAAACGTTGTTTTATGTATACGTGCATTGCTTCTTGTGCTGGGATGTCTTTTGTTGTCGTGTTTCGTGCACTGCTCAACTTGATAGGTTTTTCTCTCTTTCGACTTTTTAGGTACAACCTTCACAGAAAAACACGGGAATGCAACGGACACGGACACACACACACACACACACACACACACACACACACACACACACACACACACACACAAACACACACACACACACAGCGCACACGCACACACACACACACACACACACACACACACACACACACACACACATGCGCGCGCGATTAAGTTCAGAAATCATAAAATGAATACAGCCGTACAATAAATATCTGTGTATACATGTAACTCCCTTTTACACCGTACTGTGACAAACATTAAATCCAAGCACTGACTTAGGCCTACTGCTGTACAATTAAAACCGGTATTTGTTTTGAAAGTGATCCTGGCATGTCTGCACAAATCGGTCACAGTCATTCGTAGACAAAAGACGAGAAAACTTGTGACTTCATTTAAATCCATGATTCTTTTTTTTTTTTTTTTTTTTACAGCTGTAGCCGCTATAATGAAAGGCGTAGGCCCTATATAGAGTGAATTTCCCATAAACGGATTAAAAACATCTGTCTCTTAATATGCTTGTGGCATCACCCATGGCCATTTATCCAAATGGTTATTTCATATAACGCTGCATTGTGTTCCAAGATGGTTGCTTTCTGGTCGAAGGTAGTTGTCCGTAAATGGGATTAGTCTGAAATAGTTCAGCCTGGTTATAAATGTCAGACAGTTCTGGGACTGCAAGCCATTGTCGTAGTGGATCTCTTGTATAGAACGCTACGACTCCATAACGGTGCAAACTGGGCTCACATTCTCCCCCCTCGGAAGTTCTAGGAAGGTGGCGTTCTCCTAATCTGCAATGTAGAAGTTTTAATATAAAGAAAAACTAGTTGTGTCAAGCGCACCGAATGGCAAAAGTGTCATTAGCAACTAACACATCCGTTATGAGTAATCTTTAGTAACTGAGGCGCTCTGTCTCTCTCTGTCTATCTCTGTCCTTTTCCATCTCTCTCTCTCTCTCTCTCTCTCTCTCTCTCTCTCTCTCTCTCTCTCTCTCTCTCTCTCTCTCTCTCTCTCTTCCACACAGCCCTTATTATTGACATAAAACACATTTTCTTGATTTTTGAGCTTGTTTTCAATCCAAACACAACATATGTATATATATTTGGATTTAGGAGATGTCGAAGAATGCAGTGCAATAATGTTTGAATCTGTTGGCAAAAATTTGATTTTTACCACGATTTTAATTCACAAACTGATTGACTAATTGTTCAGCTTCCGAGCTGAAATGTCTGTAAAGTTTTATAAACATCTGTCTGGTAGATTTCCTGGATGGCCATTATTGTTAATCGTCTCTTCAGCATCCTGGAATCGCTCTACACACATACACCATCACCTCCTCTGGATTCAAAGTCTATGTGAAAACGTTTACTCAAAACTGACTTGATGTAAAAAATTAAAAAATAAATAGTAATAATAATATTTAAACATGTACTTAAAAATAAAAGAAATTAGAAAAACAAGTCGCGTAAGGCGTAAATACAATATTTAGTCAAGTAGCTGTCGAACTCACAGAATGAAACTGAACGCAATGCCATTTTTCAGCAAGACCGTATACTCGTAGCATCGTCAGTCCACCGCTCATGGCAAAGGCAGTGAAATTGACAAGAAGAGCGGGGTAGTAGTTGCGCTAAGAAGGATAGCACGCTTTTCTGTACCTCTCTTTGTTTTAACTTTCTGAGCGTGTTTTTAATCCTAACATATCATATCTATATGTTTTTGGAATCAGGAACCGACAAGGAATAAGATGAAAGTGTTTTTAAATTGATTTGGACAATTTAATTTTGATAATAATTTTTATATATTTAATTTTCAGAGCTTGTTTTTAATCCGAATATAACATATTTATATGTTTTTGGAATCAGCAAATAATGGAGAATAAGATAAACGTAAATTTGGATCGTTTTATAAATTTTTATTTTTTTTTACAATTTTCAGATTTTTAATGACCAAAGTCATTAATTAATTTTTAAGCCACCAAGCTGAAATGCAATACCGAAGTCCGGGCTTCGTCGAAGATTACTTGACCAAAATTTCAACCAATTTGGTTGAAAAATGAGGGCGTGACAGTGCCGCCTCAACTTTCACGAAAAGCCGGATATGACGTCATCAAAGACATTTATCAAAAAAATGAAAAAAACGTTCGGGGATTTCATACCCAGGAACTCTCATGTCAAATTTCATAAAGATCGGTCCAGTAGTTTAGTCTGAATCGCTCTACACACACACACAGACACACACACACACACACACGCACACACGCACATACACCACGACCCTCGTTTCGATTCCCCCTCGATGTTAAAATATTTAGTCAAAACTTGACTAAATATAAAAAGAAAAGGAGCTGACACGACCTAAACAAAAAAAAAAAAGACAAACTCACTTTCAGCCTCTCGACGAACACGAGCGAACTGACGCTGCTGGTGGTAGTTCGTCTGAGGACTGTGGTACGAATACTGAGAGCCAGAACGTTGCCCGTTGTAGCTTGGATTCTCTCGCTGATAGTTATATTGATGATATCCATAGTCCAGACCGCCCGTCTTCACCTGGGCTTGGGAACCATAGTAGGCTCCAGTGTTGACAGGGTACTGCGGATATTGGGGGTAATCGGGGTATTTATTGTAACCGTGAGAGTACCCCGAGTAGACGGAGGCCTTCGGATAGTCGTAGCCGGTGTTGTAATCGGGGTAGCTGTAGTATTGGTAGTCCGTGAATTGGCGCGGCGTGTCCGGGTAGTCGTTGTACTCGGGGTAGACGTACTCGCTGAAGTCGCTCCGCCCTGAGAAGACCCGACGGGTCGGGGTGGGGGAGATGTCGGAAGGATTGTTTAAAGTTCTCGGCTCGTCTGAGACAGGGAAAGCTGTAAAAAGGACATTGTATCGAGTGAATCATGGCTGACCTTGTGGTGATGGTCGAGGAGAAAAGATGCCTGGGTTTGGGTACTGGAGGGGGGGGGGGGGGAGGGGGGAAGCGTGACAATAAAAAGCTGAGACAAATGAGGCCGTCATTCCGTACTTTCTTACCTTTCTGACGAAGGCAGTTTGTCTTCCGAAATATTGATAAAAAAAAAGTACCTAACCTGGTTACTGGCGTGTCTTCTTTTTATCTAAAATGAAGCGTAAAATGTAAAACGATGCGTGAAAAGATAACAAAAAATATAACCTCGATCAAGATGGAAACAGACTCGAACCCAGCTATGGATATGAACTTTATCAGTGGTCAAGAACTGAAAAACACCCAACTTGGGAGGTAAAGAGCATACAATGTTATAAAACTTACATGGATACGTAAAACTTCATATGCTACGGTGTGAGAAACTGATGTCCGAGGTTCAGTGCTAAGCCACACGTTTGACAAACCACTGAAGCAAGTAGTCGCACAAAGACCACTTGAAGCGACACGGGTACAGCACACGGCAATCAAATGATACTGGGGTGAAAAGGAAGCACAATCAATCAATCAATCAATCAAGTGGCGGTCAGATAGGCTTTTCTTACCTGGCTGTCTGCCAACGCTGTAATGTAGATCGAAGCCGGTACCGGCCACAGAGTAGTCAGACTCAAAGTGAATGGTGAAGGTTTCCCGCGGACCCACCGGTACTGTTGAGGAGAAACAAGTCGCGTAAGGCGAAAATACAATATTTAGTCAAGTAGCTGTCGAACTCACAGAATGAAACTGAACGCAATGCCATTTTACTCGTAGCATCGTCAGGCCACCGCTCATGGCAAAGGCAGTGAAATTGACAAGAAGAGCGGGGTAGTAGTTGCGCTAAGAAGGATAGCACGCTTTTCTGTACCTCTCTTTGTTTTAACTTTCTGAGCGTGTTTTTAATCCAAACATATCATATCTATATGTTTTTGGAATCAGGAACCGACAAGGAATAAGATGAAAGTGTTTTTAAATTGATTTCGACAATTTAATTTTGATAATAATTTTTATATATTTAATTTTCAGAGCTTGTTTTTAATCCGAATATAACATATTTATATGTTTTTGGAATCAGCAAATGATGGAGAATAAGATAAACGTAAATTTGGATCGTTTTATAAATTTTTATTTTTTTTTACAATTTTCCGATTTTTAATGACCAAAGTCATTAATTAATTTTTAAGCCACCAAGCTGAAATGCAATACCAAACCCCGGGCTTCGTCGAAGATTACTTGACCAAAATTTGAACCAATTTGGTTGAAAAATGAGGGCGTGACAGTGCCGCCTCAACTTTCACGAAAAGCCGGATATGACGTCATCAAAGACATTTATCAAAAAAATGAAAAAAACGTTCGGGGATTTCATACCCAGGAACTCTCATGTCAAATTTCATAAAGATCGGTCCAGTAGTTTAGTCTGAATCGCTCTACACACACACACACACACACACACACACACACACGCACGCACACACGCACGCACATACACCACGACCCTCGTTTCGATTCCCCCTCGATGTTAAAATATTTAGTCAAAACTTGACTAAATATAAAAAGATATAAATGAAAGTAAGCAAGACTGTACACCTCTCTCTGTCTCTCTCTTTAAGTAAAGAATTGTCATTGTCATTCTCTCTCTCTGTGTCTCTGTGTCTCTCTGTCTGTCTGTCTGTCTGTCTGTCTGTCTGTCTCTCTCTCTCTCTCTCTCTCTCTCTCTCTCTCTCTCTCTCTCTCTCTCTCTCTCTCTCTCTCTCTCTTGACTTGACTATAATAAATGTACCCTTATGAGCAAAATTATCACTGGATGTGTACCTGAAACTCTACATACAAAATGTACCATGAGGAAATCACGTCAATTTATGAGATTAAACACTCCTGTTCCTCGGATTGACCTGTTTAAGTCCAGTTTAGTTTATTCAGGTAGCAGTCTCTGGAACTCTCTTCCAACATTCCTGAGGCAAACTACCAGCACAAATAGTTTTAAGAGCAGATATTTGTCTTATGTAATGAAGTCAAAGTAAATGATATTTGTCTTAAATGGTATTCATTTTTATATTTAGTCAAGTTTTGACTAAATATTTTAACATCGAGGGGGAATCGAAACGAGGGTCGTGGTGTATGTGCGTGTGTGTGTGTGTGTGCGTGTGTGTGTGTCTGTGTGTGTGTGTAGAGCGATTCAGACTAAACTACTGGACCGATCTTTATGAAATTTGACATGAGAGTTCCTGGGTATGAAATCCCCGAACGTTTTTTTCATTTTTTTGATAAATGTCTTTGATGACGTCATATCCGGCTTTTCGTGAAAGTTGAGGCGGCACTGTCACGCCCTCATTTTTCAACCAAATTGGTTCAAATTTTGGTCAAGTAATCTTCGACGAAGCCCGGACTTCGGTATTGCATTTCAGCTTGGTGGCTTAAAAATTAGTTAATGACTTTGGTCATTAAAAATCTGAAAATTGTAAAAAAAAAATAAAAATTTATAAAACGATCCAAATTTACGTTCATCTTATTCTCCATCATTTGCTGATTCCAAAAACATATAAATATGTTATATTCGGATTAAAAACAAGCTCTGAAATATAAAAATTATTATCAAAATTAAATTGTCCAAATCAATTTAAAAACACTTTCATCTTATTCCTTGTCGGTTCCTGATTCCAAAAACATATAGATATGATATGTTTGGATTAAAAACACGCTCAGAAAGTTAAAACAAAGAGAGGTACAGAAAAGCGTGCTATCCTTCTTAGCGCAACTACTACCCCGCTCTTCTTGTCAATTTCACTGCCTTTGCCATGAGCGGTGGACTGACGATGCTACGAGTATACGGTCTTGCTGAAAAATGGCATTGCGTTCAGTTTCATTCTGTGAGTTCGACAGCTATACTTGACTAAATATTGTATTTTTGCCTTACGCGACTTGTTTATTTTTTTATTAAACACGCCCCTCTCCTCTTTATTGGTATAATGTACACAGACCCTTTTCGGATGAAGGGACTTAAAAACCAAGCACTATTTAGATGTGTGATGATTTTTGCAATGTCTTGCTTGTTTGATTGTTTTCCTTAAAATGCAATGTATGGCTTAGAGCATGATGTTGAGACAGTGCAAGCTGCTCTATACCACTTAATTCACATCAATTAACTCGCAATCTACCTCAATGCAATGCATTTTGTGTACATATGTATCATGTGTTTTCACTTTAGTTATCTGTTAAAATGTAGAATTTTAGTTTGTTTTTTATTTTTTTTATTTTTTTTTATCTTGTATTTTTACTTCATTGTCGTAGTTAGTCCCTCTTTAGGGCGAGGGCTGGATGTAAAAAAGCAGACCACTGCTTAATCTACTACCCTCGTTAAATAAAGAATTGTCATTGTCATTGTCATTCTCTCTCTCTCTCTCTGTCTCTCTGTCTCTCTGTCTCTCTCTCTGTCTCTCTGTCTCTCACTCTCTCTCTCTCTCTCACTCTCTCTCTCTCTCTCTCTCTCTCTCTCTCTCTCTCTCTCTCTCTCTCTGCCGTATGTGCATCATTGTGTGTGTGTGTTTGTGTGTGTTTGTGTGTGTGTTTGTGTGTGTTTGTGAGTGTGTGTGTGTGTGTTTGTGTGTGTGTGTGTGTGTGTGTGTGTGTGAGTGTGTGTGTGTGTGTGTGTGTGTGTGTGTGTGTGTTATTGTGTTTGATTTGTGTGTGCGTTCGTCTGTGTCTGTGTCTGTGTTTATTCTAGTACTTGACCGTCACAGTTCGCACTCTGATTCATTGACATTGTTCCTTATAGCTTTGATGCTGTGGTCTCTTTCGTTTGTGTCAGCAAGGCTAAAGACTTCAAGAATAGAAATGAATGGGGAAAAAAAACAAAAGAGAGAAGAAAATTTATGATTTTACACGAGGCTCTTACGAGTTGAATGTGCCCCAGTTTTCATGATGAACTGAACGGAAGAAGAATATTATAATTCAATTGGCAAAGGGGAAAAAAACAATGAAAACTATGCATATTCGAGATTTATACCCCCAAAACTACATAAGAACTACTAGTAAATGCAAATTTTCTGAACAATAAGGGAAAATCAACCACTAATAACAGCAACACTCAATTCCTAGGCTGTGCTGTCGCTGTCATGCGGAACATATACGTTCAGCTTGATTGAAAACGTGATCTTTGCACTTCAGACCAAGTGACTGTACAAAAAAGAAAACTTCGTTCGAAACACTTTCATTGGAACATTACACGACAAAATAATTTACAAACAACAAAACAATAACGTTACTCGAAAAGGCACCACTCCGCTGTCCACAAAGAACCAAACGTTCTCGGTCAGCCGAGCCGCCAAAAGCCAGTCTGTCTCGGTCACAGTTCTCGCTGTCCTCGATGTCTACGCGGTACCGGATGTTGATCCAGCAGGCGGAGGGCCGGTTGTTGGAATAGCGGAAGTTCCAGTCCGCCTTGTTGGCATACTTGCTTGGATCATCGGGGGCACTGTCGCACGACTCCACGCCGTCGATAGTACCTGATTCCTCCAGCGTCACCTCGCATTCTGCTGAAATTGTTAAACAGGAAAATTCCTAACCACAATAAAGATCTTCAAGGCAAGTCCTTAATTGATTGAGCCCAGACCAGAACTTAATTTGTTGTCTTTTTTAGAAAAGAAAAATTGGTTGGATCTGAAAAGTAGACGATGGGGATTAAAGTTGTGTCTTTTCATCAAGAGTTGCATGTCGTGTTGCACTGAGTTCACTTGACTACACTAACCCCAGGTCTCCTAAGGACAAAGAAACGGACCAGAGGTAACGCAGTCAAGTGAACTGCAGACAGCTGGCAAGACACGGTTTGACGTGTGAATCACAAAATGACAAGGTGCGTAGGACTTATCTCTTCCGTGCGAAGACAGGCTACAGGTGTCGTGTCTTAGGCTTGCGAGCGCGCGCGGGCTGCGAAAAACGAACTAATTAAACTACTCAGTGATTCAAGTTATGGTAGGTTAGGTGCTCTCTCTCTCTCTCTCTCTCTCTCTCTCTCTCTCTCTCTCTCTCTCTCTCTCTCTCTCTCTCTCTCTCTCTCTCACACACACACACTCACACACTCACACGTGCGAGCGAGCGAGCGAGAACTAAACCGCAGAAAAGACCTCATATTTCGTTGTTGACATCTCAAAATTGGAATTAGCCTAAGGGCAGGGTAAAAATGTAAACAGAAGTCAGTATTGGTAGTGTACTTACAGATAGGCTGCTCCACTTTCTTGCCTGTTAATTGTCGCCCTTGCTTGATTTTGACAGGAAAAAAAACATCGATAAATTAAGAGAACATGTACAAATTAAAAGATACGATTCTTTCCGTGTCAGTAAACACTGCTTCAGATTTGTCCAGGCGTTAGCATGGGACAGGACCATCCTTCCACGTAGGCACAAATGCCCAAAACAAACATCATGACTGCTTCCTGCGTAGTGCCAAGATAGTTGTCCCTGAATTCATTTCGCAGGTTGACATATATGTGTTAGTTATGCAATTCATTCCAGAAATAATTCCCATTCTGAACCTGACTCTCCGGGTTTGGTGTGTGTTCAGATGGGGAGATGCTCTCACAGTGCTGGCCGGAGCACTAACATTTTACTCCTATTCGTGACTTTTGTTTTTAGAAATCGGCATCAAGAAACTGTTAATAATGTGGCGCTTTTGACGCGACAAGTCTATCCGATGATTGTTTTCCATCAGAATTCTTGTAGTTTTACATATAACGTGATTTGGAGCGTATAAGAATGTGTAAGTGGAGCGTGGTCGAATGTCCATGTGTGAATGGGTAAGTTGAGCGTATAAGAATGTCCATGTGTGCGATGTGTAAGTGAGACATGGATGTGTTCATGACTGAATGCGTAAGCACAATGCAAGGAATGGCCAGAGAGGTATCAGTGTGGGAGGTGTGTTTATAACCTGCCCTGTTATATAGTGCTATATGTCTTATGTAAAAACAATGTCCTGTTTGTATTATTGTTATGTACCACGCCTGAATTTCTCTATGAGATAATAAAGTATTCTTATTCTTATTCTTATTCTTATGTTGGAGTCGTCAGCCAGATTTTTCATAAAAATTTCCCAGATTTGCTCAAAATGTATTCTTGTAAAAAAAATTTTAAAAATGGTTTTAAAACTTTTGAAAAAATACAGTTTTCCTCTATTAATAAAGAAGGTTCAGTTTTGTTATTCCATCATTCGAAACTACCTCAGAATGTGAAAAGTTTTGTTGTTGTTAAAAGGCGAAATTACTACATTTAGTCAAGCTGTGGAACTCACAGAATGAAACTGAACGCACTACATTTTTTCACAATGACCGTAGTCCGCCGCTAGTGCAAAAGGCAGTGAAAGTGACGAGCCTGTTCAGAGCGGTAGCGGTTGCGCTGTGTTGCATAGCACGCTATACTGTACCTCTCTTCGTTTTAACTTTCTGAGCGTGTTTTAATCCAAACATATCATATCTATATGTTTTTGGACTCAGGAACCGACAAGGAATAAGATAAAATTGTTTCTAAAACGATTTCGGAAATTTTATTTTAATCATAATTTTTATATTTTTTATTTTCAGAGCTTGTTTTTAATCCGAATATAACATATTTATGTTTTTTGAATCAGAACATGATGAAGAATAAAATAAAAGTAATTTTGGATCGTTTTATAAAAAATAATTTTAATTTCAATTTTCAGATTTTTAATGACCAAAGTCATAAATTAATTTTTGAGCCTCCATGCTGAAATGCAATACCAAAGTCCGGCCTTTGTCGAAGATTTCTTGGCCAAAATTTCAATCAATTTGATTGAAAAATGAAAGTGTGACAGTGCCGCCTCAACTTTTACAAAAAGCCGGATATGACGTCATTGAAGACATTTATCAAAAAAATGAAAAAAACGTCTGGGGATTTCATACCCAGGAACTCTCATGTAAAATTTCCTAAAGATCGGTCCAGTAGTTTGGTCTGAATCGCTCTACACACACACACACACACGCACAGACAGACACACAGACGGACAGACACACACACACACACACACACACACACACACACACACCACGACCCTCGTCTCGATTCCCCCTCTATGTTAAAACATTTAGTCAAAACTTGACTAAATGTAACAAGTCGCGTAAGGCGAAATTACAATATTTAGTCAAGTAGCTGTCGAACTCACAGAATGAAACTGAACGCAATGCCATTTTTCAGCAAGAGCGTAGCATCGTCAGTCCACCGCTCATGGCAAAGGCAGTGAAATTGACAAGAAGAGCGGGGTAGTAGTTGCGCTAAGAAGGATAGCACGCTTTTCTGTACCTCTCTTTGTTTTAACTTTCTGAGCGTGTTTTTAATCCAAACATATCATATCTATATGTTTTTGGAATCAGGAACCGACAAGGAATAAGATGAAGGTGTTTTTAAATTGATTTGGACAATTTAATTTTGATAATATTTTTTATATATTTAATTTTCAGAGCTTGTTTTTAATCCGAATATAACATATTTATATATTTTTGGAATCAGCAATTGATGGAGAATAAGATAAACGTAAATTTGGATCGTTTTATAAATTTTTAATTTTGTTTACAATTTTCAGATTTTTAATGACCAAAGTCATTAATTAATTTTTAAGCCACCAAGCTGAAATGCAATACCGAAGTCCGGGCTTCGTCGAAGATTACTTGACCAAAATTTCAACCAATTTGGTTGAAAAATGAGGGCGTGACAGTGCCGCCTCAACTTTCACGAAAAGCCGGATATGACGTCATCAAAGACATTTATAAAAAAAATGAAAAAAACGTTCGGGGATTTCATACCCAGGAACTCTCATGTCAAATTTCATAAAGATCGGTCCAGTAGTTTAGTCTGAATCGCTCTACACACACACACACACACACGCACATACACCACGACCCTCGTTTCGATTCCCCCTCGATGTTAAAATATTTAGTCAAAACTTGACTAAATATAAAAAGGTTGCACCATGCTACCACTGCATGGATTCAGTTGTGTATCTCGGGTTCAAGCGGTTATGTAGTCAAAATTTCTGCTTTGAGGGGCATTTTATTTATCTTGTAGACTATGGTCCGGGTGAGTTTTCCAGTTTTGAAAAGTGCATAGATAAAAAAAACAGTTATAGGGCCTATGTAAAATGGCCGTATGCCAGATAGCTTTTGGGTAGAAGTGTCACCACCAATAAACAATCAACGAAAGAAACAGACAATAAATAGAAAATGAAATAAACAACAAACAACAAAATAAATGGATAAAAGCATTGTAGGCACGAGTCGCACTTCACGTGGTAAGAGAAAATCAATTTCAGTAATAGTGTCATCATCATCTTCATCATCATCATCATCGTCGTCGTCGTCGTCATCATCATCGTCGTCATCATCATCGTTATCATCATCATGAATAATGTATGGCAAACAAAACACCTCCTACCCTTTCCTCAACCAATGCGTTGGCAAAGGCCAGGGCTAACGCCAGACAAATCAAAAGCCTTCTCATGATTCTCCTGGCCACAATACCTCTTCCTTGCTTCAGCAACCGTCACTGCAGCGATGGCAAGATCGAAAGTATTCAAATACTTTTTTGCCCATGAACTCACAGCCACGTCAGTCTCAAGCTGCCCTCTAATGACGACAATGGCACACTTTGTACAGTGGAACCCCCCTTTTAAGACCTCCAAAATCTTGAGAAAAAGTCTTAAAAATGAGGGAGTCTTAAACGGGGGGTACATGTAGGGGTGTTATGAACAGGATGTGTGAATACTCAAGGTCTTAAAAAATGGGGATGTCTTAATTTGGGAGCGTCTTAAAAGAGGAGTTCCACTGTAACGTCAGCTGTCCGTGGGGTCCTACACCTGCTCGCCCCAGCTGATGTCATCAGAACAGCCTCCGTATGCACAGGCTGGTGCATGATGCAGGTGTGAGGCTGTACCGTCGGTCTACTTCTTTACCAGGTGATACCTGATCTTCTCTTGTAAATAGCTGAAATCAGACGCTGGGCGTACTTTCATTGCATAGGTAACTTACTGTGTTAAAATGTTCTTTCTTGTTCTCAGTAACTGCGTCTCAGTGTGTGCGTGCGTGCATGTCTTGCGTGCACCACGGTTTGCGTGTGCGTCAAGTTGAGAAGGGGGGGGGGGCATGTTTGTGTGTGATGTGTATGTACTTTTGTGTGTGTGTGTGTGCACGTTTGTTTGTCTGTGTCTGTATGTGGGTCTGTATTTTGCGCGCGTGTGTGTATGTAGTTTGTGTGTGTGCATTTGTGTGTGTGTGTGTGTGCGTTTGTAAATGTGTGTGTGTGTGTGTGAATGTGTGTGTGTGTGTGTGTGTTTGTGCATATGAGTGATTGTAGCTTGTGTGTGTGTGCATGCATGTGTGTGTGCACGCGTACATTTGCTAACTCGCTTGCATAACACATGTTGTGTGCATGTTTGCCTGTCATATAAATGGATGAGCAAGTGTACGACGATGTAAGCATACAGCTGCTTATCAGGCAGGCAAGGCAGACACTGCAAGACAAATTGGTACAAGTGCAAAAAAGGCAACAACTATTTATGAAAGTAAAATTTATTCCTATTCATACTACAAAATGGCGTCGTCAGACAGGATGTGTTACTAAACTTGACTCAGAAGTTCCTGGACTCGGAAGAAGTGATGAATTGTGACAACTTCACTCTTCAGTACTGGTGATGACGGACCTTTCCTGCCAGGAGTTGTGTACTCCATGGTGTCTTGGACGATCGGCATGTCCTGTCCTGTGATGTCATGTACGTTCCTGCGTTGCTGTTGCTGTAAACTACGTTCCTGTGATGCTGGTAATCTTCGTTCCTGTCCTGGTAGCTGTGTCATCTAATATAAAAACAATCATTCAAATTCATAGTTTTTCACTGTTAAACGTTGAGCTAGTAATGGTATTTCAGTTCATATCTTGTTGTTGTTTTTATCAAACAAAGAACATGCTGATAAACATTATGTACTCTACATTAGTGGGTATTATATAGTCCATCTGGAACAAAATCTCTGGTTAAAAATTTCTCTTAAAAAAAAAAATCAAGAAAAAGAATTCAACACAGTAAAAAGAAAACGAAAACATGAAACGCGGAGGCAAGTATCACATTTACCGAAGCTAAGACACACACAAATGGACGGAAAGTACTAGTTTTCCTCCAATTTTTTGTTTGTTTGTTTATTTGTTGCTTAACGTCCAGCCGACTACACAGAGCCATATCAGGACGAGGAAGGGGGGGGGGATGAAGGGGGCCACTTGTCAAGCGATTCCTGTTTACAAATGCACTAACCCATTACTTGTGTCCCAGCAGGCTTTAGTAAAACTAAATTAATACCTACTGGAAGATTACCAGTTTCCAGTATGTTAAAATAGGCTTAACCTATCTACTGCTGGACTTACATCAGAACACTAACAGATTAAACTATACATGAATCGCGAGACAAGCGGCAAGAGAAGAGATTTTTGGAAAAAATACAGGTGAATGAGCAAGAAGGCAGAAAAAAGAAAAGAATTCATGAAGAAAAAGAGAGCATGACAGGAAAGAGGAACCAAAAATCTACCTAACAGCAAACTAGAAAGCTCCTGCGGTTCCAAAAACAGGAGGGGCCTTTAATTTCATAACCGCAGTGCCCCACTGCGGGATTTTCCTCCAATACAATGCATGAAATTAAATAAAAAGTTGCAAAAGCAAAATATTGTATCACATAAATATCACACACAGGATTGCTACTTATATGCACAGGGAACAAAACACCATACATGCATAATTATTACAAATCCCTCTCAATATTAGTGCTTTGGCTATTATATAGTCACTGCCTACATGTGATAAGAAATATTTGTGAGCACAAAAAAGCCAGCTGAGGTACTGTGTATTTAATGGGGTTTATTTGTGCCATCTAACATGAAAAAAAGGCAATTGTGATATGTAATAGTATGGCGTTTGGTGTTTATATTCGGAGGCTATCATAGGCTCACACTCTGGGCCACATCAGTATAACATCAGACGAATGTCTATATACAATACAATACAATACAATACAATAATCTTTATTCATCTCTAAAAGAGAAATTACAAGCTTGACTGTGTGTCTGTAAAATCAATCAATTAATCAATCAATCAACCATGCATGTAGTAACATTCACATCGCATATTCACATCATATCGTTACACGCAAACATTGTACCCACACACTTGCTAAAATAAGCCTACAAATAGAAGCAATGCATTGCCTGTTTAAAAATTATATCACATTATCACCTTATCACACGTTAACCACATTATCTTCTCACATTTGTATCCTATAAGTCAATATAACTAACAACAGAGAAAAACAACTGATAAAAGGATGTAAAGATTATGCCGTTGTCAGAGCGACAGCACCAACACCTAGCGCCCCACCTGAGAGTTGAAGTTTATTCATTAAAGTATAGAGCATAAGACATAAGCAGCATACAGTAACAGAGTTGAGCACAGAGTGAAACTTATTAGCATAAGCTAGGATGCTGTGCTGGAAGAAGTTTAGGATGCACAATGAACACTTATTTCAACTGATGATACCAGACCGTGGGAAGAGGTCTGAGAGACAACAGTCAGGAGAGGCTGGGTGGTGGCACAGTTGATAGTACTACATGATAGAGATTTCTCTTTAAATCAAACAAAAAACTAAAATAACATAAAAATTATGCAAACCTTCAAGCAAATATCACAGTAAAGAAAACTTGGGCACACTCAGAATGGACGGAATGTAACATTACTTCTTGATCTCCAATAAAATATGTAAAGTAAAATGAAAATGAGCAAAAGCACAGTTATTCTACAATATCAATATAATATCACACACAAGATTACTATTATGCACAGTTATTCTACAATTTCAATATAATATCACACACAAGATTACTATTATGCACAGTTATTCTACAATATCAATATAATATCACACACAAGATTACTATTATGCACAGTTATTCTACAATATCAATATTCTTCTTCTTCTGCGTTCGATGTACAATATCAATATAATATCACACACAAGATTACTATTATGCACAGTTATTCTAGACTATCAATATAGTATCACACACAAGATTACTATTATGCACAGGAAACAGAAGAGTACAAATATTGTGGAAAACAAAAAAAAATGCCCCTCAGACTCATGATCACTATCTACAAATATGCTGTTCAAAAACAAAAGCGAGACAGAGTTAATTTTTCTCTCAAAAACTGACAAAATATAAATGTAAAAGTAATCATGACAAATATAAATCAAAAACAAACTATCAGTAAGGCAAATGTGATAGTGCATGGTGCTTACAAGAAGGTACAAAAATAACATTTCTTCACACATAAAATACAGCAATGAAGTTTACATCAGAACTTATTTGAAAAATGACACTTTAATTCTCCCTTAAACTTTAGATGCAAAACTTGCATGGACAGTTTTTAAGGTGCAAGAACAAATATACAACTACTTTATTGCTAATATTGTACAGTAACTATACATTATTTGTTTTGTTGACAAAAATATCTCTCCCTCACTTGCATGGACAGTTTTAAAGGTGCGAAAACAAATATATACATCTACTTTGTTGCAAATATTTTTCACACTATACGTTATTTGTATTGTTGAAAAAAATATGACATTTTACACCAATCGAGACTGTCAGTGTTCCTCCGAGACCGCCAAGGGGTTGATGTGAACAATGACTGTCGAGATCTGTGTAAAAGTGTCATATTTTGGACAATACAAACAACATTTAAGTATCGATTGACTTAAGCTCAAATTCCTTTTACTTTTTACGATTGAACGCACATGCACAAACATGCACTCTTTTGTAGTCTGGGCTAACCGTCTGAACATGAGTTTTTGTTGGACTCTGACGTCACATGGCTCAAAGAAGGGAATTTTTTGTTGTTGTTGTTGCTTAACGCCCAGCCGACCACGAAGGGCCATATCAGGGCGGTGCTGCTTTGACATTTAACGTGCGCCACACACAAGACAGAAGTCGCAGCACAGGCTTCATATCTCACCCAGTCACATTATTCTGACACCGGACCAACCAGTCCTAGCACTAACCCTATAATGCCAGACGCCAGGCGGAGCAGCCACTAGATTGCCAATTTTAAAGTCTTAGGAATGACCCGGCCGCGGTTCGAACCCACGACCTCCCGATCACGGGGCGGACGCCTTACCACTAGGCCAACCGTGCCGGTTAAAGAAGAAGGGAAATCCTATGTTCAATTGAGACATAAGATAATAACTGACGCTGTGTCTAGAATTGTGCTTCTTTTTCTAATAATGGCCGAATTTCCTTTCATACTGGAAGGGGACAGGACAGATGAAATTGCGCTGAGCGGCTTGCTATGTACATGTATGTGACAGGGTGATGCAGTAGTCCGCCTTGTCACGGGCAGTTTCTCTGCATTGACGGAGTTGTCTCCCTGCCAACAATGTAGCCCAACATTCTTAAGGCCTGTCCAGACACTCCAGGCTGACCCTGTCCACATTTGACTTATGCTCAAAACGGTCCCACTGGGCGCGCCGCGGCGGGCTATGATCGCGTAGCGTTATTTGCAGAAGAATAGAACGTGTTCTAATTTCTCTGACACAGACATAGAACGGCGGAAATTTGACCACTCAGAGCAAACCAGAGCGATGACGTCAGCCGCTCGCGGCGTGGCAGTCGATGTAACTGAACCTTCCTGCCTTTAGGTGACCTTGACGCTTCCACTCCACTGATACCGCGTTGTGAAAAAAGTCATCGATGTGTGGCCACTCGGCAAAATTCCGCGCGACGCATAAAACGGCCTGCGGCGCATATACCGTAAAACGGCGTCCAAGTCTGGTTGGCCCTTTAGCAAGTCGGAAGACGCCACACCCGTGAAACGTGTAGTGGCTGTCGTGATGGGGTCTGGCCGCTGTTGTCACTAATTGTATGCTCTTGGGAATCTTAGCGTACCCATGGCACTTTTTGTAGGGCTATCAAGTTAGCTCTAAAATTCTCCACCCTGTTTGACTGGCTTTGCCTCCGAAGGTGATTGTTGTGCTTAATGCAATTCGTTACATGTACATCTTCAATCCCAACAACTTACACGTTTGGCAAACAGTTCCCTTTTTAATTTTTGGCTAGATTGTAGCTCTGCAACCATTTCAGTGTTAAATATACCTCTTGAAATGCTCCAAATCTGAGACAGATTCTTACTCATATACCATACTGATTTCAGTAAGCACGAACCAATGTAAATCCTGTAAATGTCAAAAGAACTTTGTCATAAAAGAGTCTAAAAACATTTGCAAAAATACAAAACATCAGTAAAAATGTGTGCATTCTCAAGTTCAAATTTCAATGTTAAAATGGTAAATCAAAGCCTGAAAGATATTCGCTCAGATCTTACCATGGTTAAACATTGAGTCTGTAACATGGATCCGGATCAATGTCAAGAAAAACAGAGGAAATTACATAAAAATTGTACATATTGATAATTTTCCTGGCAATTAAATCTCAAATCATTAATCAAATATCAGTTTCAAGCAATCCCCCAGTCCACAACAAACTTACACCATCGCTGCCTTTCAAGAGAAGTTTCACCAGGTAGATTGACACAGAAACAGGTAGAAAAAAAACTATGCATAAGAAGCACGATGACTGCATGTATAACAAAAACATGTTTTTAACAATCTGCAACATCCAGAACATATTTTTGGTCCTCTTTCTGTCAAAAGAAAAGTTCATTCTTCGATCGTAAAACAATTATGCTCAGCAACCGTTTGCTGCAAATGTTTGCATCCATTAAAAGTTACCTTCAATGTACAAGAAGTGATTCACTTAAAAATATTACACAACTCTCATGATTAAAATACATCCTGGAAGATCAAAAAAAAGATCCCGTCGCGATATAACCTTGAACGGTTGAAAACGACGTTAAACACCAAATAAAGGAAAGGAAAACAAAGATGGAAGAAGAGTAGGATTTCTTCTTCTGCGTTCATGAGCTGAAACTCCCACATACACTCGTGTTTTTTGCAAGAGTGGGGTTTACATGTATGACAGTTTTAATTACCCTGCCCTTTAGGCAGCCATACACTGATTTCAGGGGATGCATGCTTGGTATTTTTGTGTTTCTATAACCGACCGAACTCTGACGCGGATTATTGGATCTTTTCCGTGCGCACTTGGTCTTGTGCTTGCGTGTACAGACGAAGGTGTTAAGGTACAAGCAGGTCTGCACTGGTCTGGGAGATCGGAAAATTCTCAAACCTCAACCGACCAGGCGCGGCCAGGATTCAAACACTTCACCTTCTGTGTGGGAGGCCGGCGTCTTATCCACTAGGCCATTTCACCCGAATGCAGTGACACGGAACTTAACAGGCGCGGGAAAAACATGCATCAGGCACAGTGAAGGTCAGTGGGGTGCGTCACTGAGGCTCGTGCAGGGTTGAAATTTACCCAATTTTGGTTGAATCACTTATAAATTTATGAGGGTAAAGCAAAAACGATTAGGGATGGCAATTAAATCTTTTAACACAAGATAGTACTAATCGTCTTGAGCAAATTTTCTTCTAAACACTGTATAAAAGTCGCTTTGATTTATTTAAATAATTAACAAATGTTCTCCGCTAGCACCTCGGCCGGACTATACTAACAATGGCCGATTGCCTTGACAGACAGCAAGCGAGAGGACAGATGAAATTGCGTTGAGCAGCTTGCTGTGTACACGTACATCTTCCATGCCACCAAGATAGGAGTAGGATTTCAGGCGGCACAGGTGACCAGTGTCTTGGAGTCTTCCTCCTGGTCTTGGGGCAGGCCATCCAATGCAGCTTTTGCCTGAAAACATAACGCCAGCCAAACATGTTTCCACATATTCACAATAAACGCAGTTGCTTCCCTTAAAAGTGACTTCGGGCACACACACACACAAAAAAAGCATGCCCCCCCCCCCCCCTTCCCCCCCTCCTCCCCCTTGTTCTTTTTGAGAAATAAATCTCTCTCTCTCTCTCTCTCTCTCTCTCTCTCTCTCTCTCTCTCTCTCTCTCTCTCTCTCTCTCTCTCTCTCTCTCTCTCTCTCTCTCTCTCTCTCTCAACACACTTTGATGACAACACTTGCACTGACCTCGTCCTTCAGACTCTGATCTCGTGTCATGGCGGTCACCAGCAGCAGCAGCTGACGGGCCGGTCCCGTGTTGCCCTTGGCGATCAGAATCTTCGCTACATCCACTTTCAGTCTGGCAGGATCAACTTCCTCTGGGTTGAGCTCCTCGTTGCCTTTGCTGTAAGTTCTGACAAGGGCGTCTAGGAATGGGAATGCTTCTGTGGGACGGTTGAGATACATGCACACACGCATGAACAGCCTCTGGACTTTCTGTAAACACAGCAACAAATACCCTGTCGAGATATGCGAGAGAGAATGCCTAGGAGGGTTGGAGAGTCTTACAATACTCAATCAATCAATCAATCAATCAATGACGCTTATATCGCGCATATTATAAAAATAATAATAATACGAATATTTATAACGCGCACATATCTCACCAACAGGCGACTGTGGGTACAGTTCTAGGCGCTCTGCAGTGATGCCGTGTGAGATGAAATTTTATACGGCCAGTAATTGCAGCCATTTCGGCGCATATTTACCTTTCACGGCCTATCATTCCAAGTCACACGGGTATAGGTAGACAATTATTAACTGTGCCTAAGCAATTTTGCCAGGAAAGACCCTTTTGTCAATCGTGGGATCTTTAACGTGCACACCCAATGTAGTGTACACGGGGGGGGAGTTCGGACACCGAAGAGAGTCTGCACACAAAGTTGACTCTGAAATAAATTTCCGCCGAACCTGGGATCGAACTCACGCTGACAGAGCAAATTATGCCTGCTTGGTATTTGTATGTTTCCATAACCCACCAAACTCTGACATTAGCTAGGATGATAGGATCTTTTCCGTGCGCACTTGGTCTTGTTTTTGTGTTTCCATAACCCACCAAACTCTGACAAGGAAGATAGGATCTTTTCCGTGCGCACTTGGTCTTGTTTTTGTGTTTTCATGACCCACCAAACTCTGACAAGGATGATAGGATCTTTTCCGTGCGCACTTGGTCTTGTTTTTGTGTTTCCATGACCCACCAAACTCTGACAAGGATGATAAGATCTTTTCCGTGCGCACTTGGTCTTGTTTTTGTGTTTCCATAACCCACCAAACTCTGACAAGGAAGATAGGATCTTTTCCGTGCGCACTTGGTCTTGTTTTTGTGTTTCCATAACCCACCAAACTCTGACAAGGAAGATAGGATCTTTTCCGTGCGCACTTGGTCTTGTTTTTGTGTTTCCATGACCCACCAAACTCTGACAAGGATGATAAGATCTTTTCCGTGCGCACTTGGTTTTGTGCTTGCGGGTGCACACAAAGGGGGTTAAGGGTTAACAGGTCTGCACATTAGTTGACCTGGGAGGGGGTGCATGAGGAGCCGAAGGAGAGGGTAAGGGTGAAGAAACAATACTGCTGGTAGGAAAAGCACAAATACAGATGCATACAACAAGCAGCTCTCAGCTGATACATGTTGCTAAATGCCTTACACACAGTTTTGCATTGAGTTTGCATCAAGTGTGTTCCCTGAATATTCAGTTTTGTTCTCTTATCACACTCTTCTTTCTTCCAAGCGTATGTGCATGAGTGCATATTCCTTTTTGTTCATTTGTTTCTTTCTTCTAAAACTGACCTCCTCAATAAATTGTCTTTAAACCTTCAACCTTGTAAAATAACGTTCGTTCGTTCATTCGTTCGTTTGTTCGTTCGTTCGTCCTCTTGTCCAGTATCCAAAGCTTAACTACTGTCTTGTATATTGTATGACAAACTTTTCTCCCAACAAACCTTGTCCATCAGGTTCTCTTCCAGGCAAGACTTGAGGCATTCAAACCACAGCTCTTCCTTTCCTTCTTGCTGGGCGTACTCTGTGATGATGCCCACCTGCCCGTAATTCCAGTCAGTGTAGTGAGCGGCCATGTGCGAAATGAGCGACCTGATGCCCTCTCTGTCGTCCTTGGGGAACAGTTCAATCTTCAGCTTCACCTGGATCACCTCACTGTACATGGTGTGCGTGGCAAACCTGGAGAGAAACAAAACAGTATTATGTGAAAGCAGCTTAAAACTATTCTTGCAAGTATCATGTGAAAGCAGCTTAAAACTATTCTTAGCGGTGGTGACCTTACGAGTATTTTTCTACTGCTGATATGACGAGGTCACTGAGACAAACATTTGTTTACTCAAATTCTCTATCATTTCCTCAGGAGATTTACATTAGAAGTGACAGAACTTTTTCTTGACGCCATTATTCGCATTAATGACGTCTTCTCATACTTCGCTACGCTTTTAACGTCAGAGAATTCACCGTGGTTGAGAGGGTCAGGAAAAAACGTCTAGGTTTGTTCAATCTCCCCCGAAAGCGGCGTATGAAGGCCTGACTGGCAGGGTAAAAACGGTCAAACAGGTGAGCAAAAACATGAGTGAACATGGGAGTTTTAGCCCATGAATGAAGAAGAAGGAGGAGAAGGTTTGTTCAATAGATGTCGTATCTCATTAAACATAAGTCATGCTAAAAGTTTAGCCTATGCCTTACCTATCCAAACATCCATCAAGGGTGAAGCGGAACGGTCGTGGCACTCGCTTCTCTGCAGGAAGCGCCTTGTCAATGTCGTTCAGCTGGAAGTAGTTCATGGGGTGTGCCTTGGGGCTGTCTATCAAAGCCATGCTGATCTCCGCCGCCTTCTCCAGCATCTCCGGTTTGTTGTCCATCATGTACTGCACCATTTTCCGGTGCATCCCCGCCAGGCACTCCTCCAGCCAGCCGTTTTGGTTCAGGATGTCAACTGCACAATATAATAATAATAATGAACACTCATGAATCGCCCTTTCTCACTAGAGCTCACGGAGTGGTACAATAGCAAAAAACATCAGCACACACACACACACACACACACACACACACACACACACACACACACACACACACACACGATATCAAAATCCAATTGATACAGTTAAATAAAGCTTCTATCCCTACATAACCATAACAATTATTGGTCTAAAACTCAACAATACAGTGGAACCCCCCTTTAAAGACTTTCAACAATATGAGAAAATCAGGTCTTCAAAAGGAGGGAGTCTTAAGATGGGGGTCAATTTGGAGAGAGCTGTTATGAACAGAGAATCTGAGAAAACAGGGTCTTAAAAGGGAGCAAGTCTTAAAGATGGGGGTCAATTTATAATAATAATGAACACTTATATAGCGTGTCCTCCTCTGAAAGCGGCATATGGCTGCCTAAATGGCGTGGTAAAAACGGTCATACACGTAAAAGCAGTGGGAGTTTCAGCCCATGAACGAACAAACAAATAGCGTGTCCAACCACAGAATATTTCTGTGCTCTCCGCGCTTCACAAAATTTAGAGAGGTTTTGAACAGCTAGAGTCTGAGAAAACAGGGTCTTAAAAGGGAGGGAGTCTTAAATTGGGGGGGGGGGGGGGGGGTAAAAGGGGGGTTCCACTGTATATACCTTAGGTTTTAGTACACTACAATTTTGCAACCCTCTTTTAAAACTTCCAACAATATGAGAAAATCAGGTCTTAAAAAGGAGGGAGTCTTAATCATAACAATTGGTTGCCCTACATACCAACCGGCATAATGGGCAGTAACTAAGTAAGTAATCATAACAATTGGTTGCCCTACATACCAACCGGCATAATGGGCAGTAAGTAAGTAATCATAACAATTGGTTGCCCTACATGCCAACCGGCATAATGGGCAGTAATTAAGTAAGTAATCATAACAATTAAGGTTGCCCAACATACCAACCGGCATAATGGGCAGTAAGTAAGTAAGTAATCATAACAATTGGTTGCCCTACATGCCAACCGGCATAAAGGGCAGTAAGTAAGTAAGTAATCATAACAATTTGCTGCCCTATACATACCAACCGGCATAATGGGCAGTAAGTTAGTAAGTAATCATAACAATTGGTTGCCCTACATACCAACCGGCATAATGGGCAGTAAGTAAGCAATCATAACAATTGGTTGCCCTACATGCCAACCGGCATAATGGGCAGTAAGTAAGTAATCATAACAATTGGTTGCCCTACATACCAACCGGCATAATGGGCAGTAAGTAAGTAATCATAACAATTCAAAAGGGACACATTATACTCTTTATTGTATCATTTCAATGGTAATTTTTGATCCCCTAAAGTCACTTTTAACATGTCCACAAATACTTACATATTTCAATGAACAAGGGAAGCGCATCCTCCTGCTTATTCTCCTGTTTCATCATGTTTGCAAACAAGTTTTCTCGACATCGACGATATTCCTTCTTTGTCTTCTCAAACTCGTTCTTCTAGAAAACGAGAACAATCATGAATTAGAGTCGGGTTGTTTGTTTCCATTGCATATGCCTAAAAGTATATGTGTGTATTTGTTTGTCCGTACTGTTCCCAAAGAAATCAACGATACAACTAAATATGTCTCTGGTACAGGTCAGACAGGAACTTCTGCGATTTACAGTGGAACCCCCCTTTTAAGACCTCCAAAAATCTCAACAAATCAGGTCTTTAAAATGAGGGAGTCTTAACACTATTGTGACTAGCACTGCCACGGCGTTGACGTCCTGCCTGCCCAAGCTTGCCACCAAGAAAATTACAAAAAATCAGTAACTGTAAAGAAATCTGTCTAGCAAGCTTGAATTAAGTCCAATCACCACCAAATTTTTTGTACTAATCAAAAAATGGATGCCCAGTTCAGTCGTGCTATTTATAAGTTTGTCACGCGATTTGTTTTAGCAAAGGGGGGGTGAAAGGGGGATAATTTGTGTTTTTTAACGTTTTTTTGTGTGTGTTTTCTTTTCCACTGCTTTTTTACAAGTTATTTTTTAACAGAAAGTATTATAAATAATTTTATAACCAAACAAGGTGTAAAACCTATGAATTAGCTGAAATATTGTTAAAATTCTACACAGAAATAAGGAGACAGTACAAAGAAAAAAACAAGCAAATCCCGCATTCACTCACAGCATCCTGACTCAAATGAAACAAAACTGTGACACTCACCAAATGATGTCTAGGTAATCCATATTGAATATAAGTCACATTTTCACAACAAAGTCCCAACTGTACACCTATGAACATTTCCAAAAGGATTAGGACGCTCCAGCCATCCATTGTTATCAGTGCTGCCACGCCCCCCTTGCAACTACACATTCGAAGATTCATGCAGTAGACCTACCACCCTAACACGTGTAGTTTGCCGACTCATACTAGCAACACTGAACAGGACTGTTTCTTCCTCAATATCACTGCTATTATCGCTTTCTTGAGGCGAAAACAACACGTCGGAATCATGATCTACAGGGTCCTCAAGATCCAACATCCGGAGAATCTCCTCCCGTGACAAGGCTCGCCTTCGATTCATTTTTTTTCTCGAAAAAACCACACAAATATGGCGGAAGGGCACGCAAAGTGTGTCAAGGGAAACAACTCAATTTACTGCAAGCTTCAAAAACCGGGAAGCAATCACGAGTCGTGTACCCTGTATGGCTGTTACTGATTTATAAGCGTCCCGTCCATGGGCGTGTCAGCGCTGTTACTGATTTATCAGTGTCCCGTCGCGAAAGTGTTAAAATGGGGGTAAATTTACAGGGCTAATGAAAAAAAAATGCGAAAAGACAAGGGAGGAAGTCTTAAATTGGGGGGTCTTAAAATGGGGGTTCCACTGTATAGTTAATGGCTAATGTACTTGGGACTTCCACTACATCGAGAATTGGCAGCTGGGACCTACCTATTCTTCAAGGTCATCAAACTAATGTGTACATCACGCATCAAACTTGACACCACATAGACAGCGTTGCGCTACTTCTTCTTCTTTGTTCATGGGCTTAGAGTAGACTCCCACGTTCACTCATGTTTTTAGCACAAGTGGATTTTTACGTGTATGACCGTTTTTACCCCGCCATTCAGGCAGCATACGCCGATTTCGGGGGAGGCATGCTGGGTCTTTTCGTGTTTCCATAACCCACCGAACTTTGACATGGAATTACAGGATCTTTTCCATGCGCACTTGGTCTTGTGCTTGCGTGTACACAGGAAGGGGGTTAAGTCACTAGCAGGTCTGCACATAAGTTGACCTGGGAGATCGGAAAAATCTCCACTCTTAACCCACCAGGTGGGGCGGGGATGTAGCTCAGTTGGTAGCGCGCTGGATTTGTATCCAGTTGGCCGCTGTCAGCGTGAGTTCGTCCCCTCGTTCGGCGAGAGATTTATTTCTCAGAGTCAACTTTGTGTGCAGACTCTCCTCGGTGTCCGAACACCCGCGTGTGTACACGCAAGCACAAGACCAAGTGCGCACGGAAAAGATCCTGTAATCCATGTCAGAGTTCGGTGGGTTATAGAAACACGAAAATACCCAGCATGCTTCCTCCGAAAACGGCGTATGGTTGCCTAAATGGCGGGGTAAAAAACGGTCATACACGTAAAATTCCACTCGTGCAAAAAACCACAAGTGTACGTGGGAGTTTCAGCCCACGAACGCAGAAGAAGAAGAAGAAGAACCCACCAGGTGGCAGCGACCGGGATTCGAACTCACGACCTCCCGATTAGGAGGCCGACGTCTTACCACCACTCCACGGCGCCCGTCAGTTGCGCTACTTATAAGGCCTTCCTTAATTGAGCTCAAAGTTGACTTTGCAAAGACTTGGCTGGGGGCTGGTGAACAATAGACAGTGGGGAGGCGGGTTGTGACAGTGGAAACAGCACTGTTTCTGTTGTACAGTCCAATCAATCAATGAGTCTTATATCGCGCATATTCCGTGGGTACAGTTCTAGGCGCTCTGCAGTGATGCCGTGTGAGATGAAATTTTATACGGCCAGTAGATTGCAGCCATTTCGGCGCATATTTACCTTTCACGGCCTATTATTCCAAGTCACACGGGTATAGATAGACAATTATTAACTGTGCCTAAGCAATTTTGCCAGGAGAGACCCTTTTGTCAATCGTGGGATCTTTAACGTGCACACCCAATGTAGTGTACACGGGGGGAGGTTCGGACACCGAAGAGAGTCTGCACACAAAGTTGACTCTGTGAAATAAATTTCCGCCGAACCTGGGATCGAACTCACGCTGACAGCGGCCAACTGAATACAAATCCAACTGAGCTATATCCCAGCCACAAAGGGAGCTAGGGTGGGAGAGAAGGTGAACGAACAGGGCCGGTGCTTGCACGTTAAGTTATTGAAGCAGATGAGAGATTTTGGTCATGAAGATCGAGAGAAACACAATCACAGATGTAGACCTTTTGATAAGAGCCACGTCGCATATAAAAATGACTTTCTTCTTCTTCGTTCATGAGCTGAAACTCCCACGGCTTTTAAGTGTATGACCGTTTTTACCCCGCCATAGGCAGCCATACGCCACTTTTAGGGGATGCATGCTGGGTATTTTTGTATTTCTATAACCCACCAAACTCTGACATGACTGTTGCGCCAATATATGTCAGCAACATTGCGTGCCCTGGTCGGCACCTACAAATGTCAGTTGCAGGGCCCATATGCAATGCTGTGATCTGCAGCGATGAGGGTAGTTCTCATAAAACCCCTTCTTGAACACATCAACCTTACGCGTTCAGAAAGTATTCATCCAAAATCTTCTGTACGTGTGCATGTGCATGCATCTCTCTGTCTGTCTGCCAAGTGTGTGTTTTCCATATGTCGTGTCCAATGCTGATGGGGTCTAGCTATGTCGACCAAAAGAGTGGGATTCCCTGTAGGTGGAGTTCCACAGGGTGGAGTTTTTCAATAAAACTTGCAAACCATACTCGAATTTCTAAGAAATATCAAAAATTCTAAGAAATATCAAAAAAGATTGAAAAACATCAAATTCTACCGATGTCGCTAAGCATCACGTGACTTTCAGCGATATCAGCGACACGCTACAGAAACTAAATCCTGTGGTATTCCCTGTATACAGGGAATCCCCCTCCAGGAACTCCACCTACAGGGAATTCCACTCTTTTGGTGGACATAGACCCCATCAGCCTATTGTGTACTTTGAATGCTAATCACAACAAATAAAACAATCATTTTACCTTGTAGACCTCGATTGCCTTGCGTGTCCATTTTTCTGCAAAATCAAATCTACCACGGTGCATCTCTAGAGTGCCAAGGTTCATGTAGGCTGTGGCGATAACTACATGATCCTCGCCTACTGCGTTTTTCTTAATCTCCAGCGATCTGCACACACATTGTTACAAGCTCTGATAAAAAAAAATGTACAGTGGAACCCCCTTTTTAAGACCTCCACAAATCGGAGAAAATCAGGTCTTAAAAAGGAGGGAGTCTTAAAATGGGGGTACGTTTACAGAGGTTATGAACAGAACGTCTGAGAAAACAAGGTCTTGAAAAGGAGGGAGTCTTAAATTAAGGGGGTCTTAAAAGGGGGGTTCCACTGTATAACACACTAAAAGAAAATCAATTACATTAATTCACCCTTCTAAGACCCCCCAATGTAAGGCGCGCTTCCTGTCTTTTAAGAACTTTGTTTTTTCTTAGATTTTTTCTTCATAAACTCTGTAAATGTACCCCCATTTTAAGACTCCCTCCTTTTTACATTTCGTCAAGTTTTGACTAAATGTTTTAACGTAGAGGGGGGAATCGAGACGAGGGTTGTGGTGTATGTGTGTCTGTGCGTGTGTGTGTGTAGAGCGATTCAGAGAAAACTACTGGACTGATCTTCATGAAACTTGACATGAGAGATCCTGAGTATGGTATCTCCAGACGTTTTTTCATTTTTTTGATAAATGTCTTGGATGACGTCATATCCGGCTTTTCGTGAAAGTTGAGGCGGCACTGTCACGCTCTCATTTTTCAAACAAATTGGTTGAAATTTTGGTCAAGTAATCTTCGACGAAGCCCGGACTTTGGTATTGCATTTCAGCTTGGAGACTTAAAATCTAATTAATGAGTTTGCTCATTAAAGTTGTCATTAAAATTGATTTTTCGCAAACAGATTTAAAATTGATCGCATCGTAGTCTTCATCACATTTTGAATCTAAAAATATATACAAATGTCATGTTTACTCTTAAAATGTGATCACAATTAACGAAAATAGATTAATTAGTCTTACGATTAAAATGTAAGAAATCGATCCAAAAATGATTTCATCTTATTCTTTATCATTTCCTGATTCCAAAAACATATAGATATGATAGGTTGCATTCCAAACAAGCTTAGAAACTCTGAAAGTTAACAAGAATACAGAAAAGCGGGCTTTCCTGCTTAGCACAATACGCTACCGCGCTAATCTGGCGTGTCAATATCACTACGTTTTGCACGTGGAAGGTGAGCGATTTCCTTCACGCGGGGATTGACGAAGCTGTACTGTCTTGGTGAAAAAGTACAGTGAGTTCAGTTTCATTCCGTGAGTTCGACAGATTGACTAAATGTAGTAATTTCGCCTTACGCGACTTGTTAAGACCTGATTTGGTCAGATTTGCGGAGTTCTTAAAATGGGGGGTTCTTCTGTATCTTCATATACCACTGGCCACAGACATGCATGTACAGTCATAGAGATTAACAAAATATGCAAACAAACTACATATACTGTACGGTACCTATGCATATATACGTCACAGAGTTAAGAAGAGAGATAAAGAGGGAGAGGGGGAGGGAGAGAGAGGTGGTAATAGTTTAAATCAAACATTTTTCAAAACAGATTCTGTAAATGGGACTTATATAAGCTGTTAAATTTAAGCAGTAACACAAAGTGGAAATGTAACATAAAATAAACATTTCTTGCTTCTGTCATGCTTCTTCTTCTTCTTCAGTGTTCCAGAATTGTCTGGTTACGTGTGAGCTCGTTTGCCCATTTGGGTTCCCCACACTATACTCTGATAGCATAGTCAGCTTCACTCCGCTTTCGTTGGGTAGGCATGCTGGGTATTTTCGTGTTTCCATAACCCACCAAACTCTGACATGAATAACAGGATCTTTTCCGTGCGCACTTGGTCTTGTGCTTGCATGTACACACGAAGGGGGTTAAGTCACTAGCAGGTCTGCACATAAGTTGACCTGGGAGATCGGAAAAATCTCCACTCTTAACCCACCAGGCGGCAGCAACCGGGATTCGAACTCACGACCTCCCGATTAGTAGGCCGACGTCTTAAGTTAAAGTCACACACGCGATTCAATCGTTGAGATTCAATCGCGCGATTCAATCTTGAGCCGATCGCACATCACATCGTAGGCCATTGACCCGTCACACGATGAACGATAGACGAACGATTGACTAACGACTGACGAACGATAACTCCACGCGAGCTGGGCGGAAGTGACGTGTCAGAGTGAACACGGCAAACGCGCTTTGCGAGAGCAGACGCTAATTAATGTTCGAACATCGCTCTACCTTTCTAAAAAATACCTTTCAGCATTACGCCTTTGCGAGAAATAAAGTTCCCAGACAGTTGCAATTAATGGTTCCCGACCGCTGCACACGCTTAAAACGTCTCCTTTATATCTGAGTTTTGAATCGACGAAGAGACGCTGTCCGCCACTGTCCGCCATTTTTTTAGGTCACGACGTGATGGCCGCATCGACGCGTTCTGACTGGCTCTGCCCCTGCGATTGACTTACGACTGGGTCGCAGGAATAGAACAAGTTCTAAAGCTCAAAGCTACGAGGGAATCGCATGAGACTGAGTCGCATACTTGTCGTAGCTATTTTCCACGACTCAGTCGCCCGTGTGACAGGGTAAATCTCACGAATGAATCGCGTGTGTGACTGCCCCATTACCGCCACACCACTGCGCCTGTCTGTCATGCAACATACCGGACTGGGAGCAAAGTCTAAACCACCACATTTACTAAGAACAGTCAGGCTAATGTTTGAAAAATCAAATAAGGTTTATACAATTCTACAGGGAAGAGTGAAGTCATGTCATGCATGTGGGCTAACCGACACAACATGCAAGCATGGGTGCAAGCTGGCACACACACACACACACACACACACACACACACACACACACACACACACTCACACACACACACACACACACACACACACACACACACACACAGTAATTGTTGAAAAACCACTATACCAACATATATATCTACAGTCGAACCCACTTAAAACGAACACGCTTGTTACGAATTTTGACTTATGACGTATTAGTTTTAAGTTCCCAACTGAATGCCTCTTTCTTCATGCTTAAAAAAAATGCTTAAAACGAATTCTTTAAGACGAATTTATGCTTATAACGAGCACTTTTTGGATTCCCAAGCATGCATAATGTCTGTAATTTACTCACGCTTATGACGAAATCTTTAAACTCGTCCCGAGATCGACATATCATGGGAATTTAAGAAGTTTGAATGTGTCAAACGCGCCGGAATGCAAGTGTTCCGCCATGTTTATCAACGCACATGGACCGGATGTAATCATATTGCAAAGAGTATCTTCCCTTGCGTCGACTGCTTGAACCATCGCTCTACCGATCACTGAATAAAGTTAAACTGATTGTACTGTACTCACAAAACAAATTTAAATTTAGAATCAAAGTGATTGATAGCTCAGACACTGAACATGAATGACTGATATAAGGATCAGCTTTGATCGCGACTGCAGTCAGACAGATCGCCTACAACGATGGCAGATAAGAAACGAGCGATCTCTCTTTTTTGAACGGACGCCATTGTCAAAAAATATAGATGCCAGAGTGGTTTCCCTTGGACAACGTTTGCGTTCGCCGGTACGCGATAGTTTATCAGTCAGTCAGTACTATCGATTTGGATTTGAACATCATGTTGCAACAAAACAAAAAAAACTAAATTGGCCAAGGTTTGCTACCCGTCGCCAAGGTAAGTGATTCCGGACAAATGATAGGAACACCGCGAATGTGGACAGTGTCAGTGTGTGCGTGTGTGTGACCAAAAACGTAACAACTGGATGAAACATCTGTGTGCTCACTCTCACTCAAACTCAACAATCATCACTCAACATGAGACACACATGAACATGTAACTGAATATGTCACTTTATTGTCTAAACGTGAAGCAGCATGAAAGTTGCGAAAGAAACAAATTGAAACACCATAAAATGTACAAGACTTAAAAAAAAAAATATATAAAAAAAAAAATAAAAAAAAATCAATCAATTTTCTTAATACGAATTTTGGTTAAGACGAACTTTTTTTCCGATCCCCAGTGATTCGTCTTAAGCGAGTTCGACTGTATCATACACCTGTACGCATATATAGGCACAAACACACACAGAAACTACACGTAATGCAAAACCACCATATTAACACATATATTCATGCATTCACCTGTATGCACACACACACACACACACACACACACACACACACACACACACACACACACACACACACACAAATACACACACACACACAGAGAGTAACTCACTTTAAGTAGGCCTCCTCAGCTTTGTCAAGGTTATTCATGCGCCTGTGGACAAGGCCAATGTTGGTGTACAGGTTGCCAACATCCATAGTCAGCTGACCAAAATGTCCCTCTTCATATGCCTGTGATCACAAGTGTTTGGAAGTGATGTCATATGCTAAATATAACTACCAATTAGCATGATGAACAAGAACGCAAGTACGTGATAAGTCCTTTAGTCGCCATCTTAGTATTCTTCCCGAGACTCTTGTATTGATGCCAGAAGTCAGAGCTTAAAAGACAGAGTCTTAAAATGGGGGTAAATTTACAGAGGTTATAAAGTCTGAAAAAACAAGGTCTCAAAAGGGATGAAGTCTCAAAAGGGATGAAGTCTCAAAAGGGATGAAGTCTCAAAAGGGATGAAGTCTCAAAAGAGATGAAGTCTTAAATTGGGAAGTCTTAAAAGAGGGCCGGCTCCATTTGAACAACATTTTGCAATTGACCAAATGCCACTGATAGTTATATATGAAGTGTACCACAGGTAAACAGCACAGGTGAATCACAGAACCATCATATTTTTAAGCAGCATATGTCTTTGATAATTAGCATGGTGTCAAGCATTTATACATACCTCAAGGGCTTTTTTGTTGTATTCCAATGCTTTCAGAAACTCTTTTTTGTACATGTGCAAAAGGCCCAGGTTAACGTAGCCCGCAGCTTCATTAGTCCGATCTTTCTGTTCCTTGTGAAACTCAGCTGATTTCTTCAGGTACTCAATTCCCTACGAGTACAGAAAAAAATCACCCCTTCTCATTAATGGTCAACCTTAAAGGCATAGTCAGCCTCCCGTAAACCATCACAGACACTGTCAGGCTTTTACACATTGTACAAACACCCTTTCATTTAAACGCTCACCGCTTGAGAACATAATAGGTGCCCTCCGTAAAGACCGAGCAATTTTCAAAGAATTTATTTTTGCGTGGTCAGTTTCCTTTTTTTCACAATTTAGTCATCAGTTTGTGATTTCAATGCGACTCGCTGTAAGCTTATCTGCAATAGCACGTTATTGTGTACCTCTGAATCTAAAACGCAACAAACGTCTGTGAGTCACATGAACTAGAGCGGTGGCGGTTAACGTTCAGAGGAACTGGCGCTATGCAGAACAGTCGTCTTCTACAAGAAAGACGTTTTGCGTGACACGTTTCCGGGCTTTTCTTTTTTCAAACATTCAAAACTTCGAATTGTACTCATCTTGTCTTGATGAAAAAAGAATTCTTTTATGATTTAAGAATGTTTGTGTAACAAGCTGTCAATCTATTATTTAGATTTTAAAAGTTAGGTCTAGCACCAAAACGAGGCGCCTGATTGTCCGTTCGGATAGTCCACGAAAATACATTCTTTGAACATGTCTCACTCTCGACAGAAAGCAGCCAGGATGTTCCCGTTCGGTGAGCGTTCAAATGGAAGTATGCTTGCACTGTATGTAGAGGCTCGGGAAGCTCAGTGATGGTTAACAAGAGGCTTACTGTGCCTTTAAAGACAAATTCATGCTGCCCGATAGGAAACGCAGAAAACGCTAGCAAATGGGCACAAACACAAAGAGGACAGCAAGCGGGCAACACAGAAAGGAAGATAAATGCATGGGCACAAATTAAAAAAAGACAATACATTGGCACTAACACAGAAAGGTTGGGCAAATGGGTACAAATGCAAAAAGGACAGTAAATGGGCACAAACACAGAAATGACAGTAAATAGGCACAAAAACAGAAAGGACAGTAAATGGGCACAAACACAGAAAGGACAGTTCATGGGCACAAAAACAGAAAGGACAGTAAATGGGCACAAACACAGAAAGAACAGTACATGGGCACAAACACAGAAAGGACAGTACATGGGCACAAAAACAGAAAGGACAGTACATGGGCACAAACACAGAAAGGACAGTACATGGGCACAAAAACAGAAAGGACAGTACATGGGCACAAACACAGAAAGGACAGTACATGGGCACAAAAACAGAAAGGACAGTAAATGGGCACAAACACAGAAAGAACAGTACATGGGCACAAACACAGAAAGGACAGTACATGGGCACAAAAACAGAAAGGACAGTACATGGGCACAAACACAGAAAGGACAGTACGTGGGGACAAAAACAGAAAGGACAGTACATGGGCACAAACACAGAAAGGACAGTACATGGGCACAAAAACAGAAAGGACAGTTCATGGGCACAAAAACAGAAAGGACAGTACATGGGCACAAAAACAGAAAGGACAGTTCATGGGCACAAACACAGAAAGGACAGTTCTTGGGCACAAACACAGAAAGGACAGTACATGGGCACAAACAGACAGGACAGTACATGGGCACAAACACAGACAGGACAGTACATGGGCACAAAAACAGAAAGGACAGTACATGGGCACAAAAACAGAAAGGACAGTACATGGGCACAAACACAGAAAGGACAGTACATGGGCACAAAAACAGAAAGGACAGTACATGGGCACAAACACAGAAAGGACAGTTCATGGGCACAAACACAGAAAGGACAGTACATGGGCACAAACACAGAAAGGACAGTACATGGGCACAAACACAGAAAGGACAGTTCATGGGCACAAAAACAGAAAGGACAGTTCATGGGCACAAAAACAGAAAGGACAGTACATGGGCACAAAAACAGAAAGGACAGTTCAGCACAAACACAGAAAGGACAGTTCTTGGGCACAAACACAGGAAGGACAGTACATGGGCACAAACACAGACAGGACAGTACATGGGCACAAACACAGACAGGACAGTACATGGGCACAAAAACAGAAAGGACAGTACATGGGCACAAAAACAGAAAGGACAGTACATGGGCACAAACACAGAAAGGACAGTACATGGGCACAAAAACAGAAAGGACAGTACATGGGCACAAACACAGAAAGGACAGTACATGGGCACAAAAACAGAAAGGACAGTTCATGGGCACAAACACAGAAAGGACAGTTCTTGGGCACAAACACAGAAAGGACAGTTCATGGGCACAAAAACAGAAAGGACAGTACATGGGCACAAAAACAGAAAGGACAGTTCATGGGCACAAAAACAGAAAGGACAGTACATGGGCACAAAAACAGAAAGGACAGTACATGGGCACAAAAACAGAAAGGACAGTACATGGGCACAAACACAGACAGGACAGTACATGGGCACAAAAACAGAAAGGACAGTTCATGGGCACAAAAACAGAAAGGACAGTACATGGGCACAAAAACAGAAAGGACAGTTCATGGGCACAAACACAGAAAGGACAGTTCTTGGGCACAAACACAGAAAGGACAGTACATGGGCACAAACACAGACAGGACAGTACATGGGCACAAACACAGACAGGACAGTACATGGGCACAAACACAGACAGGACAGTACATGGGCACAAAAACAGAAAGGACAGTACATGGGCACAAAAACAGAAAGGACAGTACATGGGCACAAAAACAGAAAGGACAGTTCATGGGCACAAACACAGAAAGAACAGTACATGGGCACAAAAACAGAAAGGACAGTACATGGGCACAAACACAGAAAGGACAGTATATGGGCACAAAAACAGAAAGGACAGTTCATGGGCACAAAAACAGAAAGGACAGTACATGGGCACAAAAACAGAAAGGACAGTTCATGGGCACAAACACAGAAAGGACAGTACATGGGCACAAACACAGACAGGACAGTACATGGGCACAAACACAGAAAGGACAGTACATGGGCACAAACACAGAAAGGACAGTATATTAGCACAAAAACAGAAAGGACAGTTCATGGGCACAAAAACAGAAAGGACAGTACATGGGCACAAAACCAGAAAGGACAGTTCATGGGCACAAACACAGAAAGGACAGTACATGGGCACAAACACAGACAGGACAGTACATGGGCACAAACACAGACAGGACAGTACATGGGCACAAACACAGACAGGACAGTACATGGGCACAAACACAGACAGGACAGTACATGGGCACAAACACAGACAGGTTGGCTAACAGGCACGAACACAGAAAGGACAGTTAATGGGCACAAACACAGACAGGTTGGCTAACAGGCACGAACACAGAAAGGACAGTTAATGGGCACAAACACAGACAGGACAGTACATGGGCACAAACACAGACAGGACAGTACATGGGCACAAACACAGACAGGTTGGCTAACAGGCACGAACACAGAAAGGACAGTTAATGGGCACAAACACAGACAGGTTTTGTTTTTTTGTTTTGTGTGTATTTTTTTTCGTCTTTACACCTGTTCTTTTGTCCTGTTGTGCTCTCACACCGCCCCGTCCCTGCACTCGCTGCTCCAACCACCTCTGAATTTAAGACCGCTGCCAGACTTGTCGATTTTACAGACGCTCCAGGGGGGATGTCGGGTTGCTGCGGTAGGCTACCCTCGGAAGATGACGCTGCACTTCTGCTGAGTCACTTCGACAGTGTTCAGTAGTAGGCCAGTCCCGAGCTAACGGACGCAGCCCACTACCTACTATGCCCCCTACAAACGACATTGACTTTAAGTCGCGGAGCCAGACTGAGTGAGCGTCCCCTCCAGAGATCAGACCGCCACCACGTCCCTACGTCGACCCCTCAGAACGTCACACGTTCACGACTGACAGCAGAACTATTATTCAGGGAAGAATGGAACAGGAACACTGAGACCAAGGTCACCATGAGAGCTCCGGGCATCGAGGGGCCACAAGAGCAAGGATAATTTATATTTTGGATGATTAATGAGATGAGGATGATTATAATGATGATGCT
Source organism: Littorina saxatilis (assembly GCF_037325665.1). NCBI lineage: Eukaryota > Metazoa > Mollusca > Gastropoda > Littorinimorpha > Littorinidae > Littorina > Littorina saxatilis. The sequence goes on from NC_090261.1 coordinate 60,477,212, forward strand.
TTGGATTTCCAATTTGGTTTTGAGACTACGTGACAGGGCAGCACTCTACGCTTACTGTCATAATATATCCTGGCGTCAACCAGGCCCGAGAAATGCCGCACCTGCGGTGTTGGTCAGGTATACAGAACCTGAACACCCTCAAAGTCGCATTCGTTAAGTGAATGACACTCGGCTGTGTGGTCCCTGCCTTCCCATAGGAACCATAGCACTTCAACTCTGGGTAGGAGCCGACCGTAGCCCGAAAAACCCACATGACCCTGATGGGATTCGAACCCACGACCTCCCGGCCCGCAGCCCGATGCGCTAACCACTGCGCTACGGGGGCCGGTTAACACAGACAGGTTGGCTAACAAGCACAAACACAGAAAGGACAGTTAATGGGCACAAACACAGACAGGTTGGCTAACAGGCACGAACACAGGAAGGACAGTTAATGGGCACAAACAGAGACAGGTTGGCTAACAGGCACGAACACAGGAAGGACAGTTAATGGGGACAAACAGACAGGTTGGCTAACAGGCACGAACACAGAAAGGACAGTTAATGGGCACAAACACAGACAGGTTGGCTAACAGGCACGAACACAGAAAGGACAGTTAATGGGCACAAACAGAGACAGGTTGGCTAACAGGCACGAACACAGGAAGGACAGTTAATGGGGACAAACAGACAGGTTGGCTAACAGGCACGAACACAGAAAGGACAGTTAATGGGCACAAACACAGACAGGTTGGCTAACAGGCACGAACACAGAAAGGACAGTTAATGGGCACAAACACAGACAGGTTGGCTAACAGGCACGAACACAGGAAGGACAGTTAATGGGCACAAACACAGACAGGTTGGCTAACAGGCACGAACACAGAAAGGACAGTTAATGGGCACAAACACAGACAGGTTGGCTAACAGGCACGAACACAGAAAGGTCAGTTAATGGGCACAAACACAGACAGGTTGGCTAACAGGCACGAACACAGAAAGGACAGTTAATGGGCACAAACACAGACAGGTTGGCTAACAGGCACGAACACAGGAAGGACAGTTAATGGGCACAAACACAGACAGGTTGGCTAACAGGCACAAACACAGAAAGGACAGGTAGTGGGCACAAACACAGACAGGTTGGCTAACAGGCACAAACACAGACAGGTTGGCTAACAGGCACGAACACAGAAAGGTCAGCAAATGGGCGGCAGCAAACACACACAAAGGCACACAGCTAAAGACAAGGACCGCGACACATGCAAATGGACAGACAGCCACAGACAGAAGGAAAAAGAAATGGCAGCTGAAACCAACCTTATCAAAGTCTCCTGTATTCATGCAAATAATCCCCAGCCCATTGTTGGTGTAGGCGATCTGTCTCTTTAATATCAAATCATCCTTCTCTGCCAGAGCTCTGCAAAACACAGGATAATTCATGACCTAACCTTCCACACAACCGTCCTATGGCACGATGTGACGGTTTGATAATCCTTGCAACTAAAATTAGAACAAAATTCTTTTAAATACACCTAAAGTCTGGACAAGGCACTTTCTCACTGAAAGGATTACAAGAGGGTGGAGTGCCCTCCACACACAGACACACACACATACAGACATACAGACACACACACACAGACACACACATACACAAACACACACAGACACACATACAGACACAAACACAGACACAGACAGACAGACACAGACACACACACACATACAGACACACACACAGACACACAGACACACACACACACACATACACAATGTGACACACACACCAACTCAATACTCTCCTTCTCCTTGCTTTCTCATATTTTCTGTTTATAAAGTCAGCATATAAATCCACCTTTATTTTAAGACCAACTCTGATTTTCCAACACTCTGGTGTTCTTAAATAGGAGGTACAGTGGTACAGTACCTTTGTTTAACGACTTTGAAAATGTAACCGAAATTCAGTCGTTATATCGGAGGAGTCCTAATATAGAGTTTTGGTTTGTTACGTCAATGTCTGGGTCCGTTAATATGGTACGGAATGACATGGACTTTTTGCTTAATACCGCCCATCAAAGTGATCATGTTTAATTTCTTTCCTTAAACAATAATGGTAACAAGTTGACTATTAAAATTAATTACACACATATAGTTTTGTTGCTTGTTTAATATTATTTTAGCCCCATAACTACTTGTCGGTTAAAGTTTGCAATAAACACAAAGAGGTCGAACAAAAGCTGCATATGCACATCGATGTTGATACTAGTGTGCCACTATATCCAGAATGCACACAATCCGGCTGCTAAACTTACAGCAGATTAATAAACCTCACTTCTCAAACTCAATCATATTGGACTCGTGCATGGCCTTGGCGTCATCGTAGCGATCCTGGGAGGCGTAAGTACAGGCCAGGTAATACCGAGCATCTCTAAGGAGCTCCAGCCTTAAGTTCTCGTCCATTTTGCCTTCAGTATTCTTCTGTTAAACAAATGACCTGATGCATGACATGTGAAATGGCCACCTCAAAAATTCAGTCAAGAAAAACTCACCAATGCAAAATAGTCTGAGTAAGCAAAAAAGAAAAAAATCCTTAACTTCAATTTGGTGTTAACATCAAATATAACCATTACAATATAGGTATAAAGCAGTGCATGGGTATCTTTTTCATACAAGAAACACTCAAATCATAAACCTGCAAATTCTAAAACAAAAACCATCACAGTCACATCAAATTCGTCTGCTTCTGCTCAAAAATACAACCCAATAATTATTAACCCTCTGTGACTGAAAATTTAGACTCACAAACACACACACACACACACACACACACACACACACACACACACACACACACACACACACACACACACACACACACACACACACACACACACACACACACATACACACACACACACATTTGCAAATAAATCAAAACATATGGTTATACCTACCAGCATTCCAATTTCTCGTTTGAGACAGATCTCCTCTCCCTTCAAATGATTTGCCAGACTGAAGAAAAGCCTCATATGCCCAAGTGCTGGTCGCATCTGTAACAGCACCCCCACCTCAATTTAAGTTTCCCTCTCCTTTAACAAGAAAGAACATCACGTATCTTCTTGACCCTCTCTTCAAAATTGAGATATCTGATGTCAAAAGCAGAAAAATATTTGAAAAGATATATGTACAAATAATGGTGTCACATACAATTTCGGTCACTTTTTCTGCATGTCTCGACAGTTGAAAATAACACAAAAGGTCACGTACATCAATAAGATTACCTGTTCATAACATCTGTAAATTTACCTCCGATTTGAGACTCCCTCCTCCTTTCCAAAGCCTAATTTTCTCAGATTTTTGGTGGTCTTGGAAAGGGAGTTCCACTGTACAGTACAAGGTCTTTGCGATTCCTTCATAAAAGAACATCCACTAGGAGTAAAAATAACAACACGCAGTGCTGGGAAAAAATCTCTAAAATATAGTGTAACCCTCCTTTTAAGACCCCCAATTTAAGACTCCCTCCTTTTTAAGACCTTGTTTTTTCAGACTTTCTGTTCATAACCTCTGTAAAATTACCCCCATTTTAAGGCTCCCTCCTTTTTAAGACCTTATTTTCTCAGACTTTCTGTTCATAACCTCTGAAAAATTACCCCCATTTTAAGACTCCCTCCTTTTTAAGACCTGATTTTCTCAGATTTTCTGTTCATAACCTCTGTAAAATTACCTCCATTTTAAGACTCCCTCCTTTTTAAGACCTTGTTTTCTCAGACTTTCTGTTCATAACCTCTGTAAAATTACCCCCATTTTAAGGCTCCCTCTTTTCTTCAGACCTGATTTTCTCAGATTTGTTGAGGTCTTAAAAGGGGGTTCCAGTGTACCTTAACCCCAGGGCAGCTCTCTGCCTCCAGTTCTCCTGCCTCTCTTGCCAGGTAGCAGTCTGCGATACCGATATCGAGCGCCTTCATCAGCAAGTTGCAGATTTCACTCCCCTTGGTTCCCGTCCATTGCCACAATGACAGCAACTCCAGTTCATGTTTACTGCAACATCATCACCGTACAGTCAACCTCATCATCATATTAGTGTTCTAGATGATTGAACGTGTAGCAATTAAAGACCTGTACGCGTACGTGTAGATATTGCGTCACCCGTGACTCACTTTTTTTCTCCAAATTGTATCAAATGCATACGTTGTTTTGCTCCCACCCAGACTTGGCAAACGCGTGACGTAAAAACTAGATTTGATGACGTTACCGTACACATGCTGAAAAGTTCCACATCTAGATCTGTCCACTTCATGATGCCAAGTCAAATACTTTGGTACAGTTGTACCTTTGAAAAATGGGCCGCAGCCTCCTAGTGGGTTAAGGGTGGCGATTTTTCCAATCTCCCAGGTCAACTTATGTGCAGACCTGCTAGTGCCCTATCCCCCTTCATGTGTACACGCAAGCACAAGACCAAGTGCGCATGGAAAAGATCCTGTAAACAATGTCAGAGTTCAGTGGGTTATGGAAACACAAAAATACCCAGCATGCTTCCCCCGAAATTGGCGCATGCTGCCTGAATGGTGGGGTAAAAATGGTCATACAGGTAAAAATCTACTCGTGCAAAACCATGAGTGAACATGGGAGTTTCAGCCCATGTATGAAGAAGAAGAAGAATTGGCAAAGTTTAACTTGGGAATAGCATAATATGTCCCTACTTTGTAGGTGGCCTGTCATGACAGGTATATTTTGGTGACAGTAAATGACAAAAGGACCACAGAAGGTGTCCTTTCACTGAGGGACCTCACATTGCAGGTACAGCGGTACCTCCCTAAATGACCCTTCTATTTTACGTCTCCCTCAATATTACGACCCATTTTTCTGACGGATTATTTTTCCTTCGATTTCTTTGTATTTCTTACTCTATACTACGTCCCCCTCTCTGATACAACATACAGCCGACCATCCGTGAACTTATAACTTTTCCCAAAATTATCAAGAGTTTGGTTTACTTAACTTCCTCTCTAGTCAAGTCAGTACGTGAAAACGTGGTAAAATCCTATCTGGGTACAACATCAGTTAGGGGCACAAACTAAAGTGTAGCCACATTTGTTCCTATCTATTTCAGCTTTTAATTATTACCCTATTTTGTCTAAATAAAGCTCATTTGCCAGATCTCTTCTTTATTCTGGAAAGAACGTTGCAACAACTCCATGTACATGCATGCAAAGTTACAAAATACGCTACTGCGTGTCGTGCCAGTGGGATGAAAAGCAAGTGAACCCACACCACTGGCTGCCATGCTTGAAAGTGTCATGTTGGTGGGAATCAATAAAGCAGACTAACTTGTTTATGGTTCTGAAGACGGCAAGGTCGGTGAGGGAGCGGATCTTCTTCTTCTTCTTCTTCTTTTTCGTTCATGGGCTGAAATTCCCTTGTTCACTCATGTTTTGCCACAAGTGGGTTTTTGTGTGTATGACCTTTTTACCCTGCCATTCAGGTAATTTCGGGGGAAGCATGCTGGGTATTTCTGCGTTTCTATAACCCACCGAACTCTGACATGGATTACAGGATCTTTTTCATGCGCACTTGGTCTTGTGCTTGCATGTACACACAAAGGGGGATAAGGCACTAGCAGGTCTGCACATTAGTTGACATGGGAGATCGGAAAAATCTCCACCTTTCACCAACCAGGCGGCAGCAGCTGGAATTTGAACTCACGACCTTCCCATTAGGAGGCCGATGTCTTACCACTACGCCAATGCTCCCCGTCTGTGCCTGCCGGCATAGCAACCCGCTTTACCCCCCTCTCTCTCTCATCCCCAACCTCCACTCTCTCTCTCCTTGGATCGTAGGCCTTTGCAAAAGTAGGCCTATAGAATCGAAACCTAGAACTTGCTGCTCGACGACACTGCATGTGGTGGCCACACGTGCTTTGCGTGGATCTTGAGATTCTTATGTTGGTTCGCTGCACCGAGATTTATAATGGAGAGACTCGAAGGGAGGTATGGAAATAGTAAAAACCTAAAATTTAGACCATTAATTAATTGTTTATTTTTAGTAGAAACGGCACCCTTTTTATAACCTCTGGTAGAGAAGTTGTGACCTAGACTTTGTTTTTTGACATTACGCAAACTTACGTTTTACTAAAAATAGCCGCTCCCCTTCAAGGCCGCTCTCGGTGTCACGCTCTTTCCAAATCGGTCTATTTTTTTGTGAGTGAACTCTGTCACGTGAAGAATTCTGAGTCTCTGCATCCAACGAACTTAGAATTCAGTTGGTGTGTCGAGCTGGTAGGCGAAGGGTCGTCCCTTGAAGTTGAATTGTCTGAAGAAGAACCCACTGAAGAATTCGCCGAGAGTAGCAAGAACTTAGAAGAACACACCGAAGATGAAGAAGAAGAATCTACAGAAGTTATGAAGACTCAGAAGTTATCTCCGTAATCCCGAAGTCTCACAGGCCAGGAATAGGTAAACTTTTACTCTTTATGTTTAGTTTAGCCTTGCAGCCTAGAAATAAAATCCAGTTTTATAAGGCTAGTCTCGAATTGACAGAAAATAGGCTAGAATTTAGTGGTAGAACAGTGTCAAATTGTGGTCAGCATCTTTAGGAATGATGAAAACAAAGGTGTTGAATTTTCTATTGTTTTTGTGCCTTGTAGCACATAAGTTATGATTTGACTTGTTTTTCAACTAAGTTTGGCACAAGAATGCTTGGCTTCTCTCAAAGTATAAAATCTTGGAATTGGCATAAGAAAAGTTCTGAATTCTCAATTGACCTTTTGAACTTAAAAACCCTTTTGAGTCAAGTTTCTTTATAGAAACATTTTTTTTGGTTTTCTTTGTGATAAATTGTTATTCCTTTTTTGTGCTTGTTTTTCTGCCTTTTTATGAACTAATTTTAATTGCCAGTTTTAAAGTTTTATAAAAAGGATAAAGACAATCTTGCTGACCGCAATGAGAACCCTTTTTTTTGGTATCCTTTTGTGATTTGATATGAAATGTGACTGAACAGCCTGAATTTATTGCGCTTTTATTGCGCTTTTTGAAATGAATTTTTGAAATATCATCCTGTCGGCAAATGCGATCATTGGGGTAAAATATAATTTGATTTACTTATTGTTCTTGATATTGATATTGGAACGGATGACTGCTATGTCATTGTAATTTCAGACCATGATTTATTTTTGAATTAAATTGAACACACAGTGAAAATTATACAGTTTGGTAGCATTTTGTTGTGTTTGCTTTGTGGAGTGATCAACTGAACATGTCGACGGTTTGGTGGATTACTTCACCCTTTATTGTAGAACAATTACATGATTTTCACTTGAACTGGACATTGAATATTTTTTCACCCAAATTGGTTGATTTATCTGAACTTTGAAACGCAATTTTGTTTTCTGAAATTTACCCTTTGATTGCTGCTGCTGCCAGTGTTGATTGTTTTTTGTGTCAATGATTTTGTATGTATGAATGATGTTTTTTGCCATGATAATAAATTTGGTCGAAACAGTTTTCGACAGGTTCAACAACCTAATAAACCTCGTTTGCGGAACCAAACCTGTTGGACAAGCCTTCATTTGTGTGACATCGGGCTGAATGGGTGTGAATCCACTGCAACACTGCATTTCCCACACCCTAATAAATGCTTCAGCATCCCAAGCATCTACACCGTCGATGACACGCAAGTGGAATGACACGCAAGTGAACCCACACCACTGGCTACCATGTTTGAAAGTGTCATGCTGGTGGGAATCAATAAACCAGACTAACTTGTTCATGGTCCTGAAGACAGCCAGGTGTCATGCTGGTGGGAATCAATAAACCAGACTAACTTGTTCATGGTCCTGAAGACAGCCAGGTGTCATGCTGGTGGGAATCAATAAACCAGACTAACTTGTTCATGGTCCTGAAGACAGCCAGGTGTCATGCTGGTGGGAATCAATAAACCAGACTAACTTGTTCATGGTCCTGAAGACAGCCAGGTGTCATGCTGGTGGGAATCAATAAACCAGACTAACTTGTTCATGGTCCTGAAGACAGCCAGGTGTCATGCTGGTGGGAATCAATAAACCAGACTAACTTGTTCATGGTCCTGAAGACAGCCAGGTGTCATGCTGGTGGGAATCAATAAACCAGACTAACTTGTTCATGGTCCTGAAGACAACCAGGTGTCATGCTGGCGGGAATCAATAAACCAGACTAACTTGTTCATGGTCCTGAAGACAGCCAGGTGTCATGCTGGTGGGAATCAATAAACCAAACTAACTTGTTCATGGTCCTGAAGACAGCCAGGTGTCATGCTGGTGGGAATCAATAAACCAAACTAACTTGTTCATGGTCCTGAAGACAGCCAGGTGTCATGCTGGTGGGAATCAATAAACCAGACTAACTTGTTCATGGTCCTGAAGACAGCCAGGTGTCGTGCTGGTGGGAATTAATAAACCAGATTAACTTGTTCATGGTCCTGAAGACAGCCAGGTGTCGTGCTGGTGGGAATTAATAAACCAGATTAACTTGTTCATGGTCCTGAAGACAGCCAGGTGTCGTGCTGGTGGGAATTAATAAACCAGATTAACTTGTTCATGGTCCTGAAGACAGCCAGGTGTCATGCTGGTGGGAATCAATAAACCAGACTAACTTGTTCATGGTCCTGAAGACAGCCAGGTGTCATGCTGGTGGGAATCAATAAACCAAACTAACTTGTTCATGGTCCTGAAGACAGCCAGGTGTCGTGCTGGTGGGAATCAATAAACCAAACTAACTTGTTCATGGTCCTGACGACAGCCAGGTGTCATGCTGGTGGGAATCAATAAACCAGATTAACTTGTTCATGGTCCTGAAGACAGCCAGGTGTCATGCTGGTGGGAATTAATAAACCAGACTAACTTGTTCATGGTCCTGAAGACAACCAGGTGTCATGCTGGCGGGAATCAATAAACCAGATTAACTTGTTCATGGTCCTGAAGACAGCCAGGTGTCATGCTGGTGGGAATCAATAAACCAGACTAACTTGTTCATGGTCCTGAAGACAGCCAGGTGTCGTGCTGGTGGGAATCAATAAACCAAACTAACTTGTTCATGGTCCTGACGACAGCCAGGTGTCATGCTGGTGGGAATCAATAAACCAGATTAACTTGTTCATGGTCCTGAAGACAGCCAGGTGTCATGCTGGTGGGAATTAATAAACCAGACTAACTTGTTCATGGTCCTGAAGACAACCAGGTGTCATGCTGGCGGGAATCAATAAACCAGATTAACTTGTTCATGGTCCTGAAGACAGCCAGGTGTCATGCTGGTGGGAATCAATAAACCAGACTAACTTGTTCATGGTCCTGAAGACAGCCAGGTGTCATGCTGGTGGGAATCAATAAACCAAACTAACGTGTTCATGGTCCTGAAGACGGCCAGGTGTCATGCTGGTGGGAATTAATAAACCAGACTAACTTGTTCATGGTCCTGAAGACGGCCAGGTCGGTGAGGGAGCGGATGAGCCCGTCCTTGTCGCCCTGTGCTTTCTGCAAAATGACCAGCTCCAGCATGGCGTGGTCCAGGTAGCGCTCGCCCAGCCTCCTGTCCACTGTCCATGGACGCAGCTGTTGCTGTTAGAGACAAACAGAAATTAACAGTTGTACTCTGGAATCCCTTTTTTACAGCCTAAATAAATAAAAATTAGAATTACAAAAATCTGTGAAATCCAGGTTTTTAAAAAGGAGGGAGACTTAGAAAGGAGGTAACATTCACAGAGGTTATGAACAAAATATCTGGGTGGGGGGGGGGGGGGGAGGGGGGGCACGGGGGGATAAAGTCCTTAAAAGGAGCAGAGTAATAAATCTGTAGGTCTTAAAAGTGAAGTTACACTGGACATACAAACCATTATGCAATTGTTTCTCTGCTGTCACAGGTTCAAAGTTAAAAGAAGTGCAGCACTCTCGACCTTCACGATTTACAGCATGCATTCTACTAATTAGTGTCTGTCAATTTAGTTGTCCTGCCTTATCAGTTTCAAATAAAGAATAATTAAAATACAAACCCTTCTGACTCCATCGAAGTAGCTGATCAGCTTTTCCCTTGCTTTTGCTCTGGAAAAAGAAACACAACAAAAACAATCAGGACTACAGTTGTACACATTGTTCAAAGTCATGGAAAATTAATTGTGGTAAGTGGTAGAAAGTTGTTAATTAGTCTGAGCCAATTTCCTAGATGTTTTCACCACCGCTTAACTCATTGTCTCCCAGGTACGGATATATCCGTACCAACTGATATGGCTCTATCTGTCCAGGTACGAATATATCCGCTCAGACTGTTGGCTTCAGTCGCTTCCTGTAACGTCCATCTATAACGCCTGCATTCTAGCGTGTTGATACACTGTTGCTACACAGTTACTAGAATTCTGAGTGACCTGCTGCAGCAAAACTTGTCTCGGCTAAAAAAAAAAGCTTGGTCAACATAGGTGGGGTAAAAAGTGTAAAGTCAAGCTCTCATTAATTGATATCATACTCATTGTGTATCCTATCCCGCCATTTTTGATTAGTCCCTCTTAAGGGTGAGGGCCAGATGTAAAAAAGCAGATCACTGCTTACTCTATTACCCTCGTTAAATAAAGAATTGTCATTGTCCTATAAAGAAGTGCTTGTGTGCAGCCAATCACTTGTCAGACTATTCTGGCTCAAGCTGGCAGGTGGGGCCATGCTTGTTAACTGTAAAACCTCATGAGATCACGGATCACGTTGACACACAATGACGCGTTTGAAATCTCGCTGACACGGTTTTCAGCGCAATGTGTATGCCATGGCATATGGAACAAAAATGTGCCTCTTGTTCCTGCAATGATATTCGTGGTATACTAATGGCTTTGTGACAAATTGATCACACAGCTATTGTAGCACTCTTTGTGCAGTGAGTGAGCACTTGTTAGTAATAACGCTTATTTAAACAAGGACCCAAACAACATAAACGAAATGTGCTTACACTGCATCTTCACTCTGAAGGTACTTCTCCTGGACAGCCTCTCGAAATTCACCAAAGGCAAATCTACAAAGAAACACACAGAAAAGCATTTTCTTCACGTTCTCGTCTGTTTTGTTTTATCAATTCTATGAATTCCTATGGTTTGAGTCAAATTCAACCTTGGAGAAACTGGATTTGAAATCTTAAACAACCCACTCAAAATGAATAAAAATTCCTTAAAAATCTAAATAAAAAAACCAAGAAGGTAAGTTGTTGAAACGTTTGTCATTGACAAAACCATACATTACAGTCACAGATATTTCAACCCAGCGGTCTTTTAAGGGCACAGACAAACAAACATTAATCAAACCAAAAAAAGACTTAGCTTTTTTGGGAACGTTGGCAGTCTTATTGTTTTTGGATTTTGTCTTAAAATTCTAAATATTTTAGATTTAGATAACGTAAGCACAAATTCAAAGCACTGACCCGAGGCTTCCCAGGTTGGATATGAGGAAGAAATCCATGGCAAAGTTGAAAGGTGACCAAACATTGGACGGAATGTGGAAAATGTTGATGATCTCACTCTCGGACAACCCTTGGTGAGCCACATAGATGGCCTTCAAGATCTGCAAAGACAAAACAAAACTAAAAACATACAAATCCAAAAACAAAGAGACTGCCAACGTTCCAAAATTCAGAATCAAAAAACAAGAAAGGTAGGTTGTTGGAACGTTTGTTATTGACAAAACAATACATTCGCAAATGTATCGACCCAACGGTCTTTTAAGTGCACAGACAAACAATAACGAAAACTTATCTGGCTGACTTTTTCTTCCGCCTGCCACTTTTTTTTCTTTCTTTTTTTTTAAAGAAAAAATCAGCCAGATAAGTTTTCGTTATTGTTTTTCTGTGCACTTAAACGACCGTTGGGTCAATATATTTGTGAATGTATTGTTTTGTCAATAACAAATGTTCCAACAACCTACCTTTCTTGTTTTTTGATTCTAAAAACATACAGAAAGTGTTTGCATGAACCCTCACATAATCACACACCAGCACACAATCATATGCGCACACACACCAACACACGATGATGATAAATGTTGTTTTATGCCCTTACAATAAAATCATTGAGGGTATAATTATGCTCCAGGGTTTTACTTCAGATGATGAACTGCAAAACAAAAGCCACTATCAACACTAACACATAGATACAGTCACTGTTAGGAAACGCTACCGTTGCTGAGCTTTGGTTCAGTTTTGTGTGTTGCATGTAGTTGACTTATTTGTACTTTGTGGGAAAGTACCGATATTATATTTTGTAAACACAATATTTATGCTTGGACGAGAATGCAGGTGAACTTTCTAGTCCTGTCAAAACAAGTTGTTTACCATGCTGTTTTAGTCGTGAGTTCGTGGCGTTCGTTCGGATTAAGTGCGTCGGCGCTTTTGATGTACGTCATAGAGAATGTCGCTAGTTTAGTCCATGCACGGCTCGTATAATGTAGTTGTATCATGTTCGGTCTGGAATATTCTCGAGATTGAGTATTTACTATATATGCCAGCGCGATTTGTATGTAAAAAAGCTTCTTTTTGAGTTCTGCTACGATGTGCAGTTGTATGTATGGAATGCTAAATAAATCCTCGAACTCAATTTGACGAGTTGTTTTCTGCTGCTGCGAAGACGGGCGACGTAGAATAAAAGAACACAACTATACGGCATTTGAGAACTTGTGGCAATCTCAAGTGTCGTGTAACAGACACACACAGACAAACAGCCACACACAGACACACACACACACACACTCACACAAACACACATATTGTGTCCCCTCCATTGAAACTGTTGTTATTTCTCTAAGATAGGATAGATCAAAAGCTTGCATTTTGCCACGGAATTCTGTTTAAACAACAAAAACAAATCCTTCGCGTGTGACTTCAGAGTCTTATTATGTTTTCATGCAATCCTGCACAATATATGTGTAACCGAGTGCCGAAACACCACCATCACCTTTGGAGGCGAAGTCCAAACAAACAGGATTGAGAATTTTAGAGCTTATTTCTAAGCCCTATAAAAAAAACTGTTATGCATTCGCAAAGGAATCCATGAACATACAGAGAGACAAAAGCCGCCAGACCCCATCACAAACAGAACTCTACAATCCACAGGTGTTGCCTTGCGAGCTATAAATAGCTTGCAACTTCTAAGGCGAACAACTCTGCAGAGTCTGCTGTGAAGGGCGACGGTAGTCTCCCTGTCACACATGTATAAGTCATATAAGCATATCATTTATCATAAAGAAAGCAATTTTATTTTCATGGATAGAAATAGCTCTTCAACAAACTCTTACATCTCCTACAAGATTCCCTGGGTATTCAGATACGTTGTAGTCAGCTTCCAGACGCTTCAGGCAGTTGTGCAGTAGTTCCTTGATGCTGTGAAGGAGAAAGAGAAAACCATTGTCTATCCTTAGTGGATGATGACATTATTCGGTTATTTCACACAAAAACATAAATGCCGCAGAAAAACGGTTTTGCGTGTATGTGTATACATGTGTATGTGGGCATGGGATTATACACATGTATGCACCTAACTGAGAAAAAAATGCTGCAGACTGGATGATGACAAACTTCGGTTCATCCACGGAAAACCCGTTCTTCCACAGCATTTCTGTTATTCCGCAATAAAAACGGAATACTGTCATTATATGCTAAGGATACTCATCAGTGGAGGTTATAATGCACTGCATTAAGAGGCATGCCTCAATTTTCAAAAGAAACTCAAAAGTAGACTTAATGATCAGTAGAAAATCCTGATACAGGTGATCGACCAATGTCATTCAAATGTGGTAAGTATATGTACATTAGTATCTGCTGATAAATGACGCCCTTAGGACCAATCAAAAGCGTCCCTTCATTGCAAAGTGGCCTGTCATGACAGGTATTTAAGTCAAGAAAATAGACAAAGGGACTAGTACTACAAAAGATGTCTTCTACTGGCAAGTGTTCTCTCTTCGGAGGGGCCTCATATCACAGGTGGCCTCATATCACAGGTGGCCTCATATCACAGGTGGCCTCATATCACAGGTGCCATTGCAAAGCTCAACACAATCTCACAGTCTGCACAATTTGAATTCTCTGGTTTTAACAAAAATTGCGATACTACCACAAAAAAGTTTGCCTCTAAAACTAGTCCGGCCATTTGAAACAACCTTCTAATTACTCAAGTGAGTGAATAATAAACTTACCTGGACACTTCTATCAAGGAATCAATTTTCTTATCAAGCTCACGGAATTTTCCAAAGATAGCCAGCTCCTGTAAAAAGTCAAGTTTTGTTAAATCAATATAAGCATAATCAGACATACTTCAGAGAATAAGTTGAAGATTTCAGGTTAATCAAAGAGTGTACAGAAGTCTTTCAAGTTCTTTCATAGGCAAGCTTACAGTTCATGTGTTAACCCATGATCAGGGAGTTCTATAACTCTTTATATTCATACGTTTAACAAACATTTAAATTATTTCACTCAGACCCCTCTTTGTCCAAACTCTCATTTTGGCAGTAAAGTGCATGTATGTGTGTAATGCCCACACACACATGCACAAACACACACTGACACAAACACACACTGACACTCACACACACACACTCACACACACACACACACACACACACACACACACACACACACACACACACGCATGCGCACAAACACACACACACAAACACAAACACACACTGACACAAACACACACTGACACACATGCACGCGCACACACACACACACATATGCACACACACACACACACACACATACACACAAACACACATACACACAAACACACATACACACAAAGTGCTATACATGCATTCTCCAAATCTTCCATTAGAAAAAATGCGCCCGGTGGTACTAACAGCAAGAACAATTTTGAGAAAAAGCGGATTCTCTGTCTGCACGGCTTTGACGATTCGGTCAAGTTGTTCTGGTGACAATTCCTTTCCACTGCGTTTCAAGGTTTGCTGAAACGAGAAAAACAAAACACAGCTATAGTTTGAAAATATGCCTTTAGTAAATTGTAGTACTGCAAAAATTAATTTCATGTCCTGATACAACTTGATAAGCAAAATCCAACACAGAGCTGTTATGCATTTAGTAATAAGCCCTTCCCAAAACAGACTCGCTGCTATTCATCTCTACTTCATATGAAAAGGGGAACCTGGATTTAGTAGGTTATGACAGACAAAATAAATCTGGGTTGTGCCACACAATTAAACCAAGATCCACTGGTTACCTTGGGGGGTGGGGGGTGAATCTTACACAAAACTTGAAAAAGTTATAGGAGCGCGACAGAAGGCTGTACGTGACTTAACACTATCGAGAAATTTAAGTTCTCAGGGATTCATCTAGGGCTGCGCCCTGCGCCAATGGAGCATTCTATCTTGAAATGACCCATAGAACCTTGAGCAAGTGCGCCGTATGACCCATCACTTAAGTGTTGCAATGCGCCAGCCTTCCTCCCTTTTCTGACTAGCTCACTTCATATCACTGCCTCTAGTACTTCCTAGCCAAGATAAAATGTTAATTAGTTTATTTTCCTCCTTTCAAATAAAATAATTCGTGACGGTCGTCGCTAACTGGAAGAAGAAAGGGAAGACGGCGACTGTGTGGTTGTGAAGAGAAACTGTCGTCTGCTTGTACAAGGGGAAGTAACTGTAATCGCCGGCACAGAACGGAAACGATGTTTGATTGGCTCATGAAATTGGTTTTCCCGGAAACGTAACATTTGGTTGTTGATCCCAACAATAATAGTGTCAGTGAAAATGCCACCGAAAAAGAAACTGAAGCTGATCAGCGGTCAAGGGAAGTTAGTGTTTGTGTGTGTGTGAGTGCGTGCACGTGCATGTGTACAGCAATTTATTTGGCTACATTTGTTTGCGGTGGCTTGACCCATTATCATTCAAATTGACCCATACATTTTCAAGAGAATGGGTCAATTGACCCATATGCCTGTCATTCTAGATGAATCCCTGAGTTTTACGCCCTCACGGCAAAGCCATTAGGAGCATGTCCCCGGGTGTTACCCCAACTTTAGATGTAACCAGCCACCTGCACTTATGGCAGAATGACCGAGGTCTTTTACGTGCCATTGGGGTGACACCGGGTTGGGACATGGATACTGTCTCTGAGTCTGCACACAAGTTGACTCGTGTCCCTCTTGATTGGTACTGGTGACCCGAGGATCACAAGTACGGTGCTCTACCACCTGAGCTACCCTGGACCCTCTACCACCTGAGCTACCCTAGCCCCTCTTAACACTTGGCTGTGCACACGTGTCAGATGTAGGGAGCTTTTTGTGATAGGGTCTGGCTGCTGTTGTATTCTGGTATGCTCTTGTGAACCTTTTGTGTCCACATATAGCACATTTGTAACCCTTTGCTTACTGATTTAATCCAAACCCAACCCTCCAGGGCCACTAATAGAGTCATGGCTCGCCCTGCCTGGCCTGGTTTATTTTCAAGCCTCAGACAGCGTGGAGAGATGGCTATTAATTTAGCCTAGACCATGCAATTCCTGCTTAACTTGCTTTGCCTCTAAAAATGATTTGAGTGTCATGTACACTTGGTTATACTTACTATACACAATTCACGCTGAGTCTCATGGTCCAGTGGCTGCATCCTCAGCACCTGATAACCAAGTTCTTTCTGCAGCTTGTCCACAGCGTCTTGGTCTGTGTCCATGGTGGACACTACACACATCACACCCTCCGGCAGCTTCTCTGGTAACCAGTGCAAAGCCTTGAACATGCACATATTATGTTATTTGTATTTTTGACCAAAATATGACATTTTACACAGATCGAGACAGTCACCTAACGGGCGCAGTGGCGTGGTGGTACGTCGTCGGCCTCCTAATCGGAAGGTCGTGAGTTCGAATCCCGGTCGTTGTCGCCTGGTGGGTTAAAAGTGGAGATTTTTCCGATCTCCCAGGTCAACTTATGTGCAGACCTGCTAGTGACTTAACCCCCTTCGTGTGTACATGCCAGCACAAGACCAAGTGCGCACGGAAAAGAGGGGGGAGGGGGGGGGTGTTCCAATGAATATCTGACAATGATACAATGATGCAGTCGTTCCCTGTGTCATGATAGAGGTGTTGTGATTGCCTCCCTTACATTGACAGCTATACAGTTTGGGGAGCTACCAAAGTCAAAGATTAATGCTGAATTTTTTTCCGGTACATGACAACATTTGTCATTCACAGGAAATAACACATTTTTGTTATGGGCTATATGATCGTATAATCTAAATGCTCCTTCAGTATCCTCACTCTTCAACATTTTTTCTACTGTGGGAGAGTTTTAAAAAAAAAAATTTAAAAAAAGTTGAACCTTGCGTATTCATTGATATTAGTGTAGCTGCAGGCTAAGGCCTAAAAAAAAAATAGGTGTGGTTATGGTAACCCGACCTACCCTATTTTTAGGGGCCGACGCTATAACTTTTTATTACATTTGTTAAAAAATAAATAAATAAATAAAAATTAAAAAAAAACGAGTGCAGAAAACGCAAAAGCAAAAGCGCTCGAGTCGCACACTTATTTCCCTGTCAAGTAGGTTGAATTTGTACACATTAGAAAAAAAAAGTTTAAAAAAAAAAGTGATTGCCTACCTTCCTACCCTATTTTTTTTGGCCATGTTACCTTAACCACACCTATTTTTTTATTTTTTTTTGCCTCAGCAGTGTCCAGTAACCAACAGAGATGCCCTTTCTTTCCCCTTTTTTTTTTAACTGATCCTGTTGGCCGTGATACAGTTACCAGAATGCTGTGGGCTTTACATATTGGTTCTATATACCGGCTGATGGGTTAAGAGTGGAGATTTTTCCGATCTCCCAGGTTAACTTATGTGCAGACCTGCTAAGTGACTTAACCCCCTTCGTGTGTACACGCAAGCACCAAGTGCGCACAAAAAAGATCCTGTAATCCATGTCGGAGTTCGGTGAGTTATGGAAACACGAAAATACCCAGCATGCCAATACCAACGAAAGCGGAGTGAAGCTGACTATGCTCTCAGAGTATAGTGTGGGGAACCCAAACGGGCAAATAAGCTCACACGTCACCAGAATTTCTGGAACACTGAAGAAGAAGAAGGTTCTATATAGCACACACCTCCCCTCCTCCTTCACCAACATTACAGGCTGACATCACATCTCAATAAAAACCCGAGAAAAAAAAATCACCATACTTAACTGGGTGACAGGCACTACAGTTAAAATTGTGACATGTACAACAAACTCACTACACTGATCTTGGCAGCCACCAGACGGTTGATGGCATCAAACACAAGCACAACTCGGCGACCCTCCTGAACAAGCTTCTCCAGTTTCTTCACCATCTGATGCTGCAGTTCTTTCCCCTTGGGGCGAGGTGCTGCCTTCGGTTTCTTCAAGTCACCTTCGTCGTTTGATTTGTCTTTGTCTTGAGTGCTGTCCTCTTGTTTGCCTCTGGGAGTGTCTTTTTCCTTTTCAATTGTCTTGGTTTCATTGTCACTCTGAATACCATCTCCTTGGTTGTTTCCTTCTTGTTCTGTGTCTTCTGTCTTGCCGTCGCTTAGAAGGTGATCCAGCTCACTGTACACATAGCCCAGCAGCTCTTCTGTACCTGAAAGCCAGCAGTGAGAAACATGAATGCGTAATGATTTTTTTATAAATGTGTTTATAAAAAAGAGTAAAAAAATGTGGTAAGGATCAAAATAAATGAATCATAAACATATGAACTCCCGCCCCCCCCCCCCAAAAAAATTTTTTTTTTTTAAATAAAAACTAAAAACAGGATGAAGCTAAAGCAGAAAAGAAAGCTTTATTTAAAAACATTTAAATATGGAAAATCTCATCAATAAAAATATAGGTTTCCCATTCAACTTTTAAAGTCTGCCTTCATGGCAAGAATCTTATCATTAGTATAATCAGAACGGTTTCTTCAGCATTAGCAACCGTCTGAACTCCATCCAAATTGCAATGAATTATTATACGAAATATCTTACAAATGAAAATATTTTCAAAGTAGAGCCCATATGGCCGTGGGCAAAACAGCAGATCTGGTGAAGAGGGTGGTAACGATAATGCACAAACCTCTTGTGCCGGCTGCACAGCCAATGTAGAAGGGAATAGCAACAACATCGGGTTGTTTTGCCACACAGTCATTAAGCCAGTTGCTTAGCAACGCAGATTTCCCACAACCAGCCGGCCCCAAAACCAGCACGTGAGGACAGGAGTTGGAATCATCACTGTTCAGTGTTGCTGCATATGCACAGAAAGACGCTCTATAAGCACACAGGGCCTTTAGTACAGTGGTATCTGGAAGGAAAGGATACCCTTGGGACAAGCCAAAAGTGTCCCTGCATTGAAGGTGGCCTCTTATGACAGGTAAATGTTAGTAGAGTTTTTTTTTATTTTTTTATTTTTTATTTATTGACAACCCATATTTTTTGCCCGATTTGTGTAATATTTTATTTTATTTATTTATTTATTTATTAATGTTAGTAGAGATAATAATAGTCAAAGGGACAACAGGTGTCCTTTCAAGGGAGGCGTCCATTCATGAGGGGCCTTACCTCACAGGTACCACTGTACTGAAAAGGAGCTTTGATTTAGTTGTACAATATATGCGCAACATCAATAACATTCTACTTTGCAAACATCATTGTGACAGCACCAAACAATGGCTTCTACCTTAAGTTAACCTGCCACAGAGGTTTGCTGGAAATGTGGAATGGAATATGTGCTGCTAAAAACAATCTTTGCTGCTCACTGCGCAAACCATCTCATTCCCTGCAACTTTTGTGTCAGCATCTAGGACCCAAATGGCCCATTCTGGTGTTCCTTCTACTACCAAAAACGTTCAAATAAGCACACCTACACTCTCTCCTAAATTTCAAAACATCATTTAATGCAAACAACCCTCGCTGAAAACTCCCTGTGAATCATAACAAATCCTAGCCAGTTTCACACATGTTTCAACAGCACACTTACTCAAGGCAAAAGCATTGTCCAGAACATCATAGTCTTTCTGGTTAGGGATGAAAAGGGAGGTGCGGCTGACAGCAAAGGCTTTGTGTGGAGCCTGGTCTTTCTCCCTTTGCCCCAACTTTGTGCTCAGCTGAGTCAGCACATTTTCTTCCAGGTACTTGACCACAGCTTCGTACATCAGTTTGGCTCCCTAGGTTAAACAAGAGGCGAAGCCTTCAAGGCTCACGTAAGAAATCGACAAACAGTAACACAAACTCAATCACTCCGTCACACATACACACACACACACACACACACACACACACACACACACACACACACAAATTAAGCATAGGTGAAACTGTGCAGGAAAGCGAGACACTAGATCTGCCAACTAGTCTCGGCCCACTCACAATAACAATGACCGAGACTTTCAGTAATTCCTTCGCGTGACGTCTAACCCTCTTACGTCATAATATGACGTCTTCAAATGTTAAAGTTTCTATCACACACTTCAAACACTTTTGACCGAGACGTAATCTTCTTATGCGAGCTTTATCCATAGACTCGGAAATGTTAAAGTTTCTATCACACACGCACGCACGCAGGCATGCACGCACAGACAGACAAAAGTTAGCATCGCATAGGCTACACTTACGTGAGCCAAAAACACAATAAATTAGCGGGTGTATGTTTAGCTAGGTGTCGTCAGTCAAGCTGCACAAAATATTCTCACCGTTTTGGAAACAAGTAGTTTTAGATACAGTGGCACCTCCCTATTGATTAAGACCTAAAATTTTATTTTTAAGAAAAAGAGGTCCTAAAAAGGCGTTAGTCTTAAAATGGTGGTAAATTTACAATGTTAAGAATAGCAAATCTGCGAAAAAAAATATCTTAAAAGTGGGTAAATCTTGGATTGATTATACAGTTACCTCAAGGGGATGTAGGTAATCCATGTGAACTGCTAGGGCCTGGAAAACACAGAAAAATACATATAAAATGCAAACCGAATGGTACTTAAAACAACCGCTGAAGACAGAGCACATATTCAAGTACAGTGACACCTGTCAAAGAAAACCACCCCAGGGCCAGCAAAATGTAGTAGATAGGAGTGGAATAAAAACAGGTAGATAGACAAACAAAGACAAAGAAACCGACAGAATCTTGTTTTTTTCAAAAAATAATTTACACCGCTAAAAAGAGGAACAGAAAGATATTCATTATTCCATGTCTGCGTATTTGAGCATGTGTGACAGTGTGTGTGACAGTGTGCGTGGGTGGGGGTGTATGGTTGTGTCTGTGTCAGTGCGTTTCTGTGTGAGACAATGTAAGAAGGTGAGTGTCAATAATACAGTGGAACCCCCATGTTAAGACACAACAAAATCTAAGAAAATAGGGTCTTAAAAGGGGGGGGGGAGGGGGTTCCAATGTGATGTAAAGAAATACCTACATGGTTTGCAGTATCCTGCACCCTCTGCTTGAGTTGACACAGTTTTTCCACTGCAGTGGGACCCTCAGATATGTAGTTAACTGCTTTTTCTTTTAAACGGTCTTTCATCAGATCATCAAATTTCTAAAACAAAGAAATGTAAATACAATCCTTCTTTAAAAATATCATATTTGTGTCTGTGACCCAGGGATTTTTTTTTCTTCACTAATTTTCACTTTCGTATTAAAACAAGTAATCAGAATCACAGGTATAGTACAAGACTAATTAAGTTAGAGAACAGCCCATGGCAAAAACACAACAACAAAACAAACAAACAAACAAAACAAAACAAAACAAAACAAAATCATATTTCTGAAAAAAACAACAAGAAAGGTTAGTTGTTGGAACGTTGTTATTGACAAAAATATTGCGGCGGGAAAGCCATAATTGTAAAAAGTTTAATGATTATGGGATTAAATATTGAAGGTTCAGGACAGTCATGGCATACAGAGTCAATCTGTCAAGCTATCGCTGGCCTCAGCTTTCAAAAGAAGCGTAAGAGTAATTGGTATCGAAACCAAAAGTAGACGACGCAAGGGAGGTAATCGAACTTTCGGTTTCTGTTTCGGTCGGCCATTTTGGACGGTACCGATGCGGTCTACCAGTAAAGATTCATAAACATTGGGAAAATGTGTTAGTTAATATAATAAACGGTAGAAGTGTGGAGGAAAGTGTTTGAAATATGTTTTCAGGCCATTGAAAGGTAGTTGTCAATTTAGTCAGGCAACGCGAAAGTCATAGCGACTCGTTGTTGTGGCAATAACGTTAACCGCTAGTCGTTCAGTGATCTTACTTGGATAAACAGAATTCATAAAAGAGAGGAGAGACAAGGTTTCTTTGATGAAGATAGTGATGTAGGTTGCTTAAATATTGCGAACAGTTATTAAAAGAGCGCTTGTTGTGATCAGCAAGTGTAAAGATAAAGGAAAAAGGACGGACTACATTATCCGCGTAATGTTTTGAAAGTAGTGCGGTTAATGTTCTTAGTGCGGTTAATGTTCAGCCAATCTGCCTCTGGTTCTGTGTGTTTGTTTACGTTGCCATGCAGATTGGTATAAAAGACAGTGTAAAATGAAGTTCCTACACGCATTAGGACAGGCTTTAGAACAGAATAGAATGGGTTAGAATAAGGACATAGACTGAGGGCGCTAGGTTAGGGATTAGAATAGGGAGAGAGTAAAGGCAAGGTAGACTAGATCAAGATTTAGAATAGGGACAAGAAGAAGAGACTTCGCATTCTTTCAACGGGATAGCATAGGGAAAAACGCAGAGTAAAAGAACTTAGAGAATCTTACCATTTCGTCATAAAGTCAGAACAGTGTAGGAGTAATCCAGTTTCAAAGGATAACCGCGCTTGCTACAGGCTTTTACCTCAAACACCAGTAAAGGTTCAAAAGATACATAGGCGAGAATTCGTAGATAATCAGAAATAAACAACCGGACTGTTAGAACGTCAGGTGACGTTTGATTGAACGGTCCTAAAATAGCTAGCTAGGCGGGGAAATTAAACCTAGGTGACCTGCGCAAACTCAGATAAGCTCCTTTTGGTGTCCCGTCTGTTTTGCGTATGGTACTATTAAATTGATTTAGGTTTAGGGACAAAACACTTTGGTGAAGAATAGGGGGATTCGTCCGTCCGGTTCTCCTCAAAGTTAATATAGCAAATTCTGAGGTTTTAGACCATCCTTAAATTGATCCCAATAGGGAAGAATAGGGGGATTCGTCCGTCCGGTTCTCATCGAAGTTAATATAGCAAATTCTGAGGTTTTAGACCATCCTTAAATTGATCCCAATAGGGAAGAATAGGGGGATTCGTCCGTCCGGTTCTCATCGAAGTTAATATAAAATACCGCCCTCCCCCCAATGCAAAGAACAAGTTCACATTCCCCATGTTTCTCACAGAAGCTGAAGAAATGCTTGAACATCACAACACTCACACCTCAAACATCGTCCTCATCGGCGACTTCAACATACAATTCGACCAGCCACAGAACACCGACACAAGACAGACGATGGACCTTCTTGACTGTCACGACCTCAAACAGCATGTAGACGCTCCCACACGCAAAACACACATCATTGACTGGATTGTCACCCATGAGTCCACTGACCTGGTGTACGACATCCTGCTGAATGACTACCTCAGATCCGATCACTCTGCAGTTTTGTTCTCTCTTAAAATGGCCAAACCATCCAAACAGAAAAAGCGCGTAGTCCGCCGTAACCTCAAAGAAGTTAACACTGACACATTTCGCGCAGAAGCAGCCCGCCGACTGCTTGATCCTCCGGTATCCTCAGACCCTGTACGTCATTACGACTCCACTCTCAGCACACTTCTTGATGAACATGCGCCCGCAAAAACCAAACTCATCGTAGATAGGCCTTCTGCACCCTGGATCACAGCTGAAGTTAAGTATGCAAAACAGTTGCGTCGCCGAGCAGAGAGGAAGTCGCGAACCTCAAAGCTGGTAGTTGACAGACAGATTTACAACAAGCAAAAGGAACATGTTCAGACACTCATCGCAGACGACAAAACATCGCACTACAGCACCAAAATCTGTGAAACAACCTCTGCCAAAACACTCTTCTCCACAATGAATGACCTTCTTGGCTGCTCTTCTGCTTCTCCCTTGCCCAACAACATCGACCCCTCCAAACTGTCGCAAGCTTTCTCTGATTACTTCCATAACAAGATCCAAACCATCCGTGACAAACTAGACAAAATCCCACACCAAAACTCTGAAACTCCTCCTGCATTTACAGGCACTCCCTTCACACACTTTCAGCCTCTCACTCTCACTGACCTGGAGAAAGTCCTCAAAGAAATGACCTTGAAAACCTGTGACCTTGACCCTCTTCCCACACAACTCTACTCTGACTGTCTTCCTGAACTCCTCCCTTCTATTCTCAAAATCATCAACACTTCTCTGCAAACAGGCACTGTCCCCAACTCCTTTAAGACTGCTATTGTCAAACCTCTACTGAAGAAACCATCGCTTGACCCAAACACCCTCAGCAACTACCGCCCTGTCTCAAATCTTTCCTTCATCTCCAAACTCCTTGAAAGAGTCGTCCTGAAACAACTCAACTCTCACCTTCTTTGCAACAATCTTCTCTCTCCGCTTCAATCTGCCTATCGTCCTCACCACTCCACCGAAACTGCCCTTCTCAAAATCACTAATGATCTCCTCCTTGCCACTGACCAAGCTGAAATCTCTGCCGTCGCTCTACTTGATCTATCAGCGGCCTTTGACACAGTCGACCACAACATCCTCCTTCAACGCCTTCAGCACACCTTTGGTATCCATAGCACAGCTCTTTCTTGGTTCTCTTCTTATCTTACCGACCGCTACCAGACTGTTTCGATTGACAAACTGAACTCTGACCCCATCAGGCTTGAAGCTATCCTAATAGGCACTACATCCAAACTCTCCAAAGCCACCTCCGACTCTCTTCAACTCTCTGACTCTTCTGTCCCTCTGTCTTCTGCTGTCAAAAACCTCGGAGTCACTCTAGACAACACCCTTTCCATGAAACAACACATCTCTTCTGTCTCTCGCACCTGCTACTTCCAACTCCGCCGCATCGCCACTATCCGCAAGTACCTCACCACAGATGCTACCGCCAAACTGGTCACTTCCACCATTCTCTCACGTCTTGACTATTGTAACTCTCTCTTGGCGGGTCTTCCCTCTTCTTCTATCTCTCGTCTCCAACGCATTCAAAATAGCTCTGCCCGTCTTGTCTTACGAAAGAAAAAGAGAGATCACATCACCCCCCTCCTAAATCAGCTCCACTGGTTGCCCGTTCCTGCCCGTATCACCTACAAAATCAACACTCTCACCTACAAATGCCTCCATGGTCTCGCCCCTGCCTATCTCTCCGACTCTCTCTCTCTCTATGTCCCTTCACGAGCATTCAGATCATCTGCTGACTCCCTCAAGCTCAACATCCCCCACACCAAACTCAAAACAGCAGGTCAACGCTCATTTTCTTTCCAAGCACCTAGCCAATGGAACACACTACCTCTCCCCCTCCGTCAACAACAGTCCCTCGAATCATTCAAATCTGCACTCAAGACATTCCTTTTTTCCAAATAATCCATGCATTCTACACTGCCCACCCCATCCCACCCTGAATAACTGTACATATTTTAATGGTTGATGGTGTGTGTGTGCTAGTGACTTTAAGTCTCCGTGTGTGTGAATGAGTGTATGTGCGCCTTGAGTCGCCTGTTGGTGAGATATGTGCGCGTTATAAATATTCGTATTATTATTATTATTATTCGTATTATTATCATAGCAAATTCTGAGGTTTTAGACCATCCTTAAATTGATCCCAATAGGGAAGAATACGGGGATTCGTCCGTCCGGTTCTCATCACAGTTAATATAGCAAATTCTGAGGTTTTAGACCATCCTTAGAAACGGAGACTACAACCCACAGGAAGACCCCATCAACAAACTAGACCGGAGAAGCCAAACCACCATTTTCCGTCTAAGGACAGGGCACTGTGGACTGAAGAAACACCTCAAGAGACTGGGCCTTGCGGATGACGCACACTGTGAATGTGGCTCGGAAGAGCAAACTCCGGAGCACATTCTCCAGAACTGCCCCCATCTAGAGACAATACGCCAGAAGTTCTGGCAAGAAGAGACCAGTGTTGGAGCCAAACTCTGGGGTCCTGCCGACGAACTGCGCAAGACTGCGGACTTCCTGGCAGCCACTGGTCTGAGGATCTAGCACGGCCACCAACATCGAACGCAGAAGAAGAAGAAGAAGAAGAAGACCATCCTTAAATTGATCCCAATAGGGAAGAATAGGGGGATTCGTCCGTCCGGTTTTCATCGAAGTTAATATACAGGCATGGGAATTGAAAATTGTATAAAAGGCGGAAAATTTATAACTGAAGACGCGAAGCGTCAAGTCGACGGCGCGAAGCGCCTAGCCTTACTAGGGGGGTCCGGGGGCATGCCCCCCCGGAAAAAAATTTTCTCCAAAGAACCCAGATGGTGCAATCTGGTGTCATCTGAGCTCCAAGTTTGCCATTAAATTCTGTTTTTAGAATCAGAGTTTTTAGTACAAAAATGTACCAATTTTTGCTTTTTTGAAGAAAAAAATATATACATGTATTTAGAATCAGAGTTTTTAGTACAAAAATGTACCAATTTTTGCTTTTTTGAAGAAAAAAATATATACATGTATTATATGGTTTAAATTTGTAAAAAAATTGATCTGTTGAGACAAACAGGAAAATGTAACTTGTAACACAATCTGTGCAATCTGGTTTACTTTCAAACATAAAAGTTCAATAACTGAGGCGGGCGGTAGCAGTGCGTGAACAAAGTACGGACAGTTTTCGCGGGCTTTTGCGCAAAGGCCAAAGTAACCGGTGCTTTTTTTGTGTGCCTCCCCCCTTTATTTTTTCGGCGGACACTTTTGCATTTTCGGCGGAACAAAAAAAAATTTCGGCGGAAACCCGCCATTCGGCAGACAATTCCCATGCCTGATTATATAGCAAATTCTGAGGTTTTAGACCATCCTTAAATTGATCCCAATAGGGAAGAACCGTTTCTTCCATCTAGAGATCCCATAAAGTAAATAGGTTTGAGAGAATTTCATAGTTACTAAGTTAGTCAGTCAGGTGACAAAAGATCCTGTAGCTAGCTCGATATGCGGAGTCTCGCCTTATGATAGGATTAGCTGGGGAAGGGAGATTAGGTGGCTTCATTGTTTTCTTATGATAACTTGCGCATTTTTGATGTTTGCCGTATAAAGGCGACCCGGGATTTTGTACCGACTTTGTATGTGAATTACACATTAACATGCTTCCATTTGAAACTTCGAGGTCTTCATCGGGGATTGACGCCCGACCAAAGGTAATTGAAGCCCGACGGAGCAAAGCGACGGAGGGTTTCAATTAGACTTTGGGAGGGCGTCAATCCACGATGAAGACCTCGAAGTTTCAAATGGAAGCATGTTAATGTTATTGTAATTCAATCTGACGACGATCTCTTTCCTGCTTTCATGCGATGGTAAACAGACAGAATTGGTTCTGTTCTGTTCACACACTACTTTCAGTCCACCTACCTGCAAGGGTCAAGTCCCAAGAAATATGTCTCTGTATTCCTATCGTATCACTCTGCTCCTGTTTTGTTTTCTTTCACACACATTTTCCCTTCTTTTTTGACGAGTTTCTGGACAGCAAACTCTAAAACAAATTCTTTTCATCACAAAAGCGATCTTTGGAATTGACTGACGTAGTCCGGAAGAATTCATGCATCAACTTACGTCATCACTTCGCATACCTTATGGTCTCGGTATTTCGTTGGCCTTCATATTTCCTACTTGTGAAATGACCCTCAAAGCTAACCGAGACTAGTTGAGGCTGTATCAATGCGCCTCGCCAGCAGGTTGTTAATGGATTTTTTACCGAGTGGTTATCGACAATTAATGACCGGTAATTTTTAATGAGTTGGGGCATTCTGACCAATCACAGGATCTGTTTCATTAAAACGCAAACTTGATTGAATTACAATTTATAATATTGCGTAAATTGCGCTTGTTGTATTGTTCCATTTGTACACTTTTCTAAATAATAAATAAGTCTAATAAACTATTTTATTGAAAAGTGATCCCATGAAATTGGCTCTATTATTCGTCTGAATGGTTTTCATTGTCACGTAGGTCGTCATTTCTTCTCGCAATCATAGCCTTTTTAGGAAGATAAGCTAACCCAGTAATTTTAGGTGAGAGAGGATAAATTATGCGAAAGACAGATTAGAGGTGCAGGCACTAGGAGAACGAACACAACGCGAGGTAAAAACTAGACATAAAAGTGAGTAAATAACAATTGCACGCACAAGAAAATAGATCTGCAGAGCTAAACAAAAGACGTTGGTTGTTTCTTATCTACAACTCTCACGGTTTTCCGCCGGGTTATATACCATCTTCATAATAGGAAAACTGCTACAATATATTACAATCACAAATATATTGACCCAACAGTCTTTCAAGTGAACAGACTTAACTTGGATTTTTTTTTTCTGAAAGAACTTACTTTATCCCTGAAGCAAATCACGGATGGGAGGTTACCAGGGTTGTTGAGGTGGCCATGAAGAAGTTCCAGTTCAGTTACACTGACGTCACGCACATTGTCCAGCCAGGGGTACTTGTGATGAGCATTGTCAAAATTCTCCTGCAGGCTTTGATCATCTACCCCGTGCCAGCCATATCGCTTTAAAAGACAAATTTAAGAAAAGAAAATATCACTCAATCAATGATTAAAATTCAGCAAAATAAATCATGTTGCAAAGGGGTGTGGGAATGTAAAACGGATGGTAAATGATTAAATATATATATGTTTGTTTGTTTGTGTGTGTGTGCATGTGTATGTGAGAGAGTGAGAGAAAGAGAGAGGCATTGTGCGTGCGTGCATATGTGTGTGGGAGAGAGAGAGAGACAGAGAGAGAGAGAGAGAGAGAGAGAGAGAGAGAGAGAGAGAGAGAGAGAGAGAGAGACTCAGAGAGAGAGAGAGAGAGAGAGAGAGAGAGAGAGAGAGAGAGAGAGAGAGAGAGATTTTGTGTGTTTGTGTGCGTGTGAGTTTTAACAGTATATATCACCTGCCCAAAGAAGCACACCATCATGTCAGACCGGTCTATCTCTCTCAAGCAGATGTTGATAGTCTGTGCCTCTTGGGCCGATTCCTTGCTGATTCCCCATCGCATGTCAACCGGAACGAACTGTAACCCCACTTCCGCGCACTTGTGTTGAATTTCAGGGAAATATTTGCGTGTTAACTCCTCTCGTTCTTCTTCCATCCCCTTGAATGGAGAAGAGAAGAAAACTCGAAAAGTCTGCGGGTCTTTGAGCTGCCTGGCCATTGCGGCATTTGGTGGAAGAAGAAGCTTTAATTTACTGTCATCTTTGAAAGTACGTGTTTACGCACCCGTCGTGACAACAAGTCAAGGGAAACTACTCTTCTTCCCTTTGTAGTAGTTTAAGGTTTGTCGCGATTTTGGGACATGCGAGTGGATTGTTCAAGCTAAAAAGCTCCAGTATGTATTTCAGGCAGCACAAAATAAAAGACAAAAGCACATTTTTATGGTCAGCATTTGATTCTCCAGTGGTCGAAGCATAGCTGGGGGGTAGCTGGACCACAGAGATATCTCTGTGAGCTGGACGGTCATTTTGATGTGCAGACGACAAAATCCCACAGGAAGTTGTAAAGAGTAACGTCCCCTGCAACAACAATGATGGCTTCCGTACACGTGCAGTATGATGTTAGTTCAGACAGTGAAGTTGAACAAGACGATTATTCAGGTAAGACTCATTTTATGATCAATATTGTGTTGACTTTGACAATTCAAAGATCGTGCTCTGGCTTCAATCATTCATTCCTGTGGACCTCTGATGCAAATAGAGCCAATTGTATTGCCAATGCCACTTTTGGCCACATGATTCTGTTGCAACTTGCATTGTGATTGTATAATAAATATAAATTTGCAAAAAGGAAATATTTAGATTACCTAGCCTTCTTCTGTTGAACAGAATATGACCGACCATTTTCTGATTTTTATTTTCTTTTATCTTTAGATAATGACGGCAACCCAGACGGTACACACCTGACAGCACAGAATGGCACAGACCAAGAGATCAAGACTGAACCAGAGAGTGAAACCGATGAGGCTCTTCCAACCACTGATAACAACACACAAGAAGATAACCAGAAAAGTGGTATTGCGGACGTTATGGCAAAAATTCTTGGCAAGAAGATCCCAAAACACAAAAACCCTATTCTTGCCCGAGGTCAGACCGACAGAGAAATTCAGAAAAGAAAAAGACAGCGAGAAAAGGAAAGTGGCATTGTCAAGAAGAAGACAAAAAAGTCTAAGGATGGAAATTGCTCTTCAGATTTGACGGATGAGAGTGATGATGACAGTCCTGAGGCCAAGAAAAATGCACATTTGAGATTGGAAAAGGTACTGTAATATTGCAGTTGTTTTTAACCCCCCTGTGCAACCTGTACTGTGCTTGAACCTAGCTGTTCTCAAACACACACACACACACATACACACACATATTGGTCTTATCAACAACAACAAAATGTTTGATCTGTAAAATTATGATTAATAATGTAAGTGCAGAACTTTGCAAAACATATTTTTTCCTTGGGACTGGGAGATGAGACTAGGCTTGCAAAGCCACCTCTGGGTACTTCTAGGTACACCGATAAATTGAAATTGAAGGAGACTAAGAACAATCACCACAGGAAGAATTGTGCCTTTTAAGAAAAAAACTAGCAAACAACAGTACTGCAGTGGATAAGAGATCGGCCTCCTAATCAGAAGTTCGTGAGTTCAAATTCATCGGGTAAGGCCAAAAAAAAAATGGTCTGTTTCTGGTCACCCGACCGACCCTAAATTTCGGCGCCAACCCTAAACTTTTTTTTTTCCAAACTCCAATTTTTTTGTTTTTTTTGTTTTTGTGGTAAAGGACAGGGTGAGAAAATGAACAACAAAAACGTGTAAAAACGAAAGTCCGCTGACGATTTGTAAATGTGTTGAGTGTCTTGTCTCTATGTATAGTGAATCCAGTCTCTTTGCGCGATTTTTAAAGTTAGTTTTATTGGTCTACATTTGGGGTAAAAAAAAAAATTAAAAAAAAAAAAATAAAAAAATCCCTACCTACTGACCCTATTTTTTTTTAGCCATGTTACCTACCAGAAACAGACAATTTTTTTGTTTGGCCTTATGGAAACACAAAAATACCCAGCATGCAACCCCCTGGAAGCAGCAAAATTGGCAGGCTAAAAAAGGTCATACACATAAAAGCCGTGGGAGTTTCAGCCCATGAACGAAACAAACTGCAGTGCAGCTGGAAATCGCGGCAAGGAATAGTCAGCTTCAGTGTGCCTTGATCGCACACTTGAACGGACACAGTCTCTATTGTTTTAAGAATAAGGGGCACAACTCTTCCACAGCCCTGATAAAAACCCTGTACACAGTCAAAGTCAAACTCTTTTTTAGGTTATAAATTAGAAGAGAACCAAGGAACACTGGAAGGCTGAGTTCCTTTCTGGGATAATAGTAATACTAATAGTCTTGAAAAAGGCTGAATAGTATTGATAGTTATTATAGTGATGCACAGCACATGAAAACCTATTAAGCGTGTATTGTGTGTATAGTAAAAAGATTTTTTTTAAATAGATTGCACGAAAGAAATAAAGGTGTTTTGTCTTATTTCAGAAAAAAGAATGGGAGAACATTGGTCGTGTGAAACCAAATGTGTTGGAGAAAGAAAAAGAGCGGAATCTCCAGAAGGTTGCCACAAGGTGAGTTCTAAACAACTTCCCTTCCCTCCCATGTAATTTCTTTCTTTGACTAGAGTTCTTTCCCTCTATGTTTTACTTTTACTTTTAGTTGCATATACAGTCGAGATCGCTTTACACGAAATGAAAGGGACCAATAATTTTTTTCGAGTTAACGTTTTTTCGCGATAACGAAAATGATCAAACTGATCACTTTTTTTTTAAGCAAGAATAAGAAGATAAAACAGTGCCATACCTTAAAAAAAAAAAAAGCCTCCGTAGTGCGCGGCGGACGAAGTACACGGTTCAGTCAGAGTCGACAGTTTTGTCGTCTGCTACAGTTCATTATTTTGTTGTACACTTTAATTCCCCACAAAAAAGATTAAAATCCATTGCAGTGTTTAATATCCATTGCAGTGTTTATGAATTCACACAGGACGAAAGAAATCCGTCAACTTCAACTGTTTGACAGGCTCACTGCACTTTCCGACGAACCGTTCAATTCTTGTGAAGTCGTCAAACATCCGCTTTCGGTTTGGTTGAACATCACATGACACGTACGCATCTTCAATCTTTTGTCTATTCTTGATGAACGTTGACAGAGTTGAATTTGCGATTGAAAACTTCTTACAAATTTCAGTCTTGTTCAGGTTTTTTTGGGTCAAACTCTTCTAAAACTTTGATTTTAAACGCGATTGTGTGGCTTGCTTGTTTTCTCTTCACTCCTGTTTTCGAGGCCATCTTCAATCACGGTCAGAAGGAAAATGAGATATTCAGCCAGTCATGCAAACACGTGAACACTTCTCGCTTTGGAAGCTACAAGTTGAAAAAAGACCGAGAATCGGCTTAATTTGTGTAAACGTTTTTTGCGTGAGTCTCAGATCGTTTTATTTCGCGTTATGATTTTTTTTTAGTAGGGTTTATGAAGGGAATGATTGGGACTGACAACACGTTTCGCGTAATGTTTTTTTTCGGCTTATCGTTTTTTGTGTTAAATGATCTCGACTGTTATATATTTCATTCATTTTTTGGTTCTCAGTAATTTGCTTTTGTATTTAACTTTTATTTGTGTTGTGAAGAAGCCTATAAGTCCAAGGGCAAAAGTTTTGCTTTGTATTTGTGATGTCCTTGTCTTGGTTAGTTCTTTTGTTTTCAACAAGGTGAGTTAGTAGCTCTTGACACTGTATTTTCTCAACGGTAGTCTGAGGTTTCTAAACTGATTATTTTGTTTTCTAAACTCTAGTTTCAAAGAAAGAGCTTTTTAGTGAGCTCAAAAACTTGTAACTACATGTATTAGAAACTAATTTTTCCAGTACGTAACTTTTCAGTTTTTGATTTTTGAACAGCCTCTCTCTCATTCTCTGGTCACTTTTTACATCTATTCCCCACCTTGATCCTTGGTGCGACGGGCGCTGTGGCGGGGTGGGAAGACGGCGGCCTCTTAATCGGAAGGTCGTGAGTTCGAGCCGCGGCCGCCTGGTGGGCTAAGGGTGGATATTTTCCGATCTCCCAGGTCAACTTATGTGCAGACCTGCAGGTGGCTTATTCCCCTTCGTGTGTACACGCAAGCACAAGACCAAGTGCGCACGGAAACGATCCTGTAATCAATGTCAGAGTTCGGTGGGTTATACAGGGGTGGGACTTTTCCGCGAATCTGCGGATTTCCGTGGACACAACTGACGAATTCCGCTGGAGTAATCTATTTTTCCGCGTCCCATTTCATCACAGTATCTATAACTTGTTGACTGAATGATATGGAGAGAAGTGAAGATGGAACATAAATTATGCTGACTGAAAACTCCTGATAACTAATAGTCATTTTGAGCTTCAATGCATTGAATCATACTATTGGATTATGGATACATGGTTCATTACGTAAGTATGCACCATTACAATGTTACCATTGTGAAAGTGTGTTTTGTGTTTGTTTTTGTGTGTGTGTGGTTTTTTTGTTCGTGTTTTTTTTTTTTTTTGGGGGGGGGGGGGGGGGAGAATGCCTTTTTTTACCTAATCCAAACGAGTTGAATTTTAGTCTCAGAATGCACCAGATTGCACAGATTTTAATGTACCATTTTAACAAAATGTCGGGGAAGCATGCCCCCGAACCCCCCTAGATAAAAGGGATTTCCTCTTTTTTCATCACAAGAGAGTCCCACCCCTGGTTATAGAAACACGAAAATACCCAGCATACCTCCCCCGAAATCGGCGTATGCTGCCTGAATGGCGGGTAAAAACCAGGTCATACACTAAAAAATCCACTCGTGCTAAAAACATGAATGAACGTGGGAGTCGAAGCCCACGAACGCAGAAGAAGAAGAAGAAGAAGAAGATCCTTGGTGCAGCAGAACCTTATTAACATGCTGGCTCTTGATTGAGTCACTTGAGAAAAAGTGACTCTATGTAATCGGTCAGTGTTAGTCTGTCCGGCCGGCCGGCCGGCCGTCCGTAGACACCACCTTAACGTTGGACTTTTCTCGGAAACTATCAAAGCGATCGGGCTCATATTTTGTTTAGTCGTGACCTCCAATGACCTCTACACTTTAACGATGGTTTCGTTGACCTTTGACCTTTTTCAAGGTCACAGGTCAGCGTCAAAGGAAAAATTAGACATTTTATATCTTTGACAAAGTTCATCGGATGTGATTGAAACTTTGTAGGATTATTCTTTACATCAAAGTATTTACATCTGTAGCCTTTTACGAACGTTATCAGAAAAACAAGGGAGATAACTAGCCTTTTCTGTTCGGCAACACACAACTTAACGTTGGGCTTTTCTCGGAAACTATAAAAGTGACCGGGCTCAAATTTTATGTGAACGTGACTCATTGTGTTGTGAATAGCAATTTCTTCCTGTCCATCTGATGCCTCATATAATATTCAGAACTGCGAAAGTGACTCGATCGAGCGTTTGCTCTTCTTGTTTTTGTTATGTTTTTATTTTTTTATTTTTTTCCCAAAATGAAGAAAAAAAGATTGGTTGGGTTTCTCAACTTACGGTTGTCGCAAATGTTAACCTTGCATACATTTGTCACGCAGGGGTGTTGTGCAACTCTTCAATGCAGTTCAACAGCAGCAGAATATCATGGGCGAGAAGTTGTCAGAAGCTGGGTCATCTGAGCGACGCAGAGACAAAGCCCTGGGATCCTTGAACAAGAAAAGCTTTCTGGATCTCTTGGACAATACCAAAGCCACAAAAGCTCAATCTACAAAACTAAAGAGAGAGGTACAGTGTTTCCTTGTCTTCAATCAATCAATCAATATGAGGCTTATATCGCGCGTATTCCGTGGGTACAGTTCTAAGCGCAGGGATTTATTTTCTTCAAGGCGCAGGGATTTATTTATGCCGTGTGAGATGGAATTTTTTTACACAATACGTCACGCATTCACATCGGCCAGCAGATTGCACCCATTTCGGCGCATATCCTACTTTTCACGGCCTATTATTCCAAGTCACACGGGTATTTTGGTGGACATTTTTATCTATGCCTATACAATTTTGCCAGGAAAGACCCTTTTGTCAATCGTGGGATCTTTAACGTGCACACCCCAATGTAGTGTACACGAAGGGACCTCGGTTTTTCGTCTCATCCGAAAGACTAGCACTTGAACCCACCACCTAGGTTAGGAAAGCGGGGAGAAAATAGCGGCCTGACCCAGGGTCGAACACGCAACCTCTCGATTCCGAGCGCAAGTGCTGTTAAAAATTCACAAGCAGAAAGTTTTGTTTCAGGGTGTTATGTGCAGACACTTAAACAGCAGTTGAGCTCAGGAAGGTCACAAGGGAGGCAATACATCTGGGCAAAGCTATATGTATTTCCTCTTTCTTTCTGTCCTCTGCAGAAAATCTTCTTATGTATAAGAATGTAATATTCTTTGCTTATAATGGGCACATCCAATGCAATTTACTTCACTCTTGATTGAATATAATATTAATCACACACACACACAGAGAAAATCATACAGTCTCTACTTTTCACACACACACACACACACACACACACACACACCCCCCCCCCCCCTTTACATTTTTTTTTTATGTTTGCTTACTTTGTCATTTTGTTGTTTGTGTTTATTTGCTTGTTTACTTACTTGTCGATTGTTTGGTTGCTGGTTTGTTCATTTAATTTGTTTATTTGTCATGTTGTTTTGCTTGTGTCTTGTTTATCATTTTTTAAACATTTGTATTAGAAGTAAGGACTGGTTGTAAGAAAAAGCGTCGCCTAAACCTCTATCCTTGAAAAATAAAGTTCCATCATCATCATCATCATCATCTCTCTCTTTATCATCATCAGATCTATCATTACGAACCGGTGACTGTGGCTAAACAAATCTTTACATTTTCTGACATACGAGCACATTGTAAAAACATCTGCATCTTTGTTGTTGAACAGATAAAGCAAGAGACAGACGACTCTGGAACGTGGAGCATTCTGAGAGATGACTTCATGATGGGGGCGAGAATGAAGGACTGGGACAAAGAGGACAACGACGGAGAAGATGAAAACACAGACGTTAAGCAGGAGAGTGCAATATCAGACAGTGAATAAATGAATTTTCACAGTAAAATAATTTTGTTTTATGTATGGGCAGATTGTTTGTGTGTGAGTACATGTGTGTGTGTGTCAGCCTGTTTGTTGGTGTGTTTCCCTCTTTCTGTCTTCTATGTTGCAGGACAGATTGCAAAGAGAGAGAGAGAGTGTGTGTGTGAGTGTTATAAGGGTGCCAGTTCCGCAGAAGAGCACAAAAGTGTCTGACACAGAGAATACTTTTGTTCAATCCACAGTTAATAAACATGATGTATGAGTCAAGGAAATACGAAAGGTACAAACAAAAACTTGCTCTACTAAATGACTAATTATTAGGAGGTGCTTCTTCTTCTTCTTCTACGTTCGTGGGCTGAAACTCCCATGTACACTCGTGTTTTTTGCACGAGTGAAATTTTACGTGTATGACCGTTTTTTACCCTGCCATTTAGGCAGCCATACGCCGTTTTCGGAGGAAGCATGCTGGGTATTTTCGTGTTTCTATAACCCACCGAACTCTGACATGGATTTCAGGATCTTTTTCGTGCGCACTTGGTCTTGTGCTTGCGTGTACACACGGGGGTGTTTGGACACCGAGGAGAGTCTGCACACAAAGTCGACTCCGAGAAATAAATCTCTCGCCGAACGTGAGGACAAACTCACGCTGACAGCGGCCAACTGGATACAAATCCAGCGCGCTACCGACTGAGCTACATCCCCGCCCTAGGAGCAGATTACACTCATTAACAATAACAATTACAATAACAACACTTTATTGTCTATTAAAATGTTACATAAAAATGGAAAATTTTCTTCGGCACACTTACCCTGCCTGCCTGTAAACAATTATAAGAACAATTGGACAAAAGGAAAGTACATGTACGGACTAGAGGCATAACGAATCAGAGTTCACTTTTTTTTTTCCCCCAGCATATCTATTTTCTCTATGCATGTCTTCTCAATATATCAATTTTCGGAGCATTGACAGAGAAAGTGAGAGAGGGAGTCATCAGTTTGCTACGTACCTACCAAACGGCCTCCTCCAAGAAGAGGCCACACATACACGTATAGATTAGGGACTTTAGAATAGCCCCCATACGTACACATGCAAGCGCACGCACACACACACACACAGGCACACGCACGCACACACACACAGATTAAAACATGAACATGCACGGACATAAATACAAGCAAACAGTGTCACACAAAAATGAATACACACAGAGTAAAACATGCACGCACACACAAACATTGACTAACTTGTTCTATCTCAGGCTTGATGCGAGGACCATTTCCCAGCCCAGCATGACTTCACATGAAGTTCAATTCTATCCCAGCAACATGAGCTTCAGAGATTCAAGTACTAACGTACGTCGAGGAGGAGGAAGTGATATTACTTATCACCAATGGAAGTCGTCTTTTAATTTGATGCAAATGTTTCCTGTGGATACTTATGAGGGTTTAGAAGTGTCACCGATTCCCATATGTATTCTACTATTTGTTGATACCAATTGTTTTCCATCATTGAATCATGTACTCAACCTCGCTATCGTCGGTAAAACATCTTGACGAAGCAGGACATCTATTTTGTATTTCTACCTATTGTCATCACTTTTTTTCGTATGAGTGAAGATTGTTAGAAACCGTAGTACTACAAAAATCGTCAGTCAGTATTTCTTTTCCCTGTGGGAAAAATGCAAGGTAAGTCCACAGCCGGGAATAAAGTACCATTGACTAATTGCACACATGACTCTTCAGTCAACGTAAGCTGTTTTGGTGATTTTCCTAATGGGTGTGCAAAGACAGAATTAAGGAGGGTTATATCGGAATTTTAGTGCGACAGTTGGCTTGTTTTGTCGTGTGACTGTTGAGAAGAAAACAAAGATGAGTCTGGCTTGTTTCATTAGTGTGTGGTTGGTTGGGTTGTTTGTGTGCCCCAGTTACACGGGTTCGTACTTTTTCTGCTGTTACTGTTTTACCTCGTTATTTGTTTGTGTGTGTGTAACATATTTGTGTTTCTGTTATCTGTTTCACACACAAACAAACACACACACACACACACATACACACACACACAAGAAAGAGAGAGATAGATAGAGACAGACATACAGACAGAGGTGTACAATTATAAGACCATAACTGTCAGAATTAAATTTTGTTCGGTATTTTATTTACCAAACCTCTTCAACATTCATCACTTTTTGGGCTCTTTCACAGCATTTTGCATTTAAATTATTTGTTGAACACAAAAGAGGTAGAATGAATGAAATCTTTGTTTACTTTAATAAATTAATATCACAGCGGTGTAGTCTTTGAGTCTGGTCATTTGTTCACCTGCATACAGTCTTCATTTTCACAATATCCGGATATCTTCCAAAACATTCAGTTTTTCATCCATTCGTCGATTTCTGCCATGCACTTTCATCTAGCGTATTTACAAGTCCGTGGTTTAGTCCACCTCCTCCACAGTGGGTCCTCCGGCCTGACCGGCGGACTGTGACCCCGAACTGTTCTGTCCTTGACCTTGACCCTGGCCATGCAGCTTGGCCATGTGAGGCGAGCAGAGCTTCTGCACCTCCTGCAGCTTGTCCTCAAACTCCTCCTTGTCGGCCAGCGAGTTGCTGTCCAGCCAGCTGAGCGCCTCGTCACACACTTTGCTGACCGCCTCTCTGTCGTCGCTGCTCAGCTTGTCTCCGGCCTCACTGACCGCCTGGCGCACGGAGAAGATGTAGGCCTCCAGCTTGTTGCGCGACTCCACACGCAGTCGCTGTTTGTCGTCCTCCTCGCGGTATTTGTCGGCCTCGTTGACCATGCGGTCGATGTCTTCCTTGCTGAGGCGACCCTTGTCGTTCTTGATGGTGATGTTGTTGGACTTGCCCGTGCTCTTGTCCTGGGCCATCACCTTCATGATGCCGTTGGCGTCGATGTCGAAGGTGACCTCGATCTGCGGCACACCACGGGGAGCCGGAGGGATCCCCGTCAGCTCGAATCGGCCAAGCAGGTTGTTGTCTTTGGTCATGGCACGTTCTCCCTCGTACACTTGGATGGTGACGGCCGGCTGGTTGTCGGCGTAGGTGGTGAAGGTCTGCGACGTCTTGGTGGGGATGGTGGTGTTGCGCTCCACCAGTTTGGTCATGACGCCGCCAGCCGTCTCAATGCCCAGCGACAGCGGCGCCACGTCCACCAGCAAGACGTCCTTGATGGCCTCACTGGTGTCCCCGCTCAGCACGGCGGCCTGCACGGCAGCTCCGTAGGCCACGGCCTCGTCAGGGTGGATGGACTTGTTCAGCTCCTTGCCGCCCATGAACTCCTGCAGCATCTTCTGGATTCGGGGGATGCGCGTGGAGCCTCCCACCAGCACCACCTCGTGGATCTGTCGCTTGTCCATCTTGGCGTCCCTCAGGGCCTTCTCCACGGGCTCCAGGGTGTGACGGAACAGGTCTGAGCACAGCTCCTCGAAGCGCGCCCTGGTGATGCGGGTGTAGAAGTCCACGCCTTCGTACAGAGAGTCAATCTCCACGCTGGCCTCGGCGCTGCTGGACAGGGTGCGCTTGGCTCGTTCACACGCTGTGCGCAGACGTCGCAGAGCTCGGGGGCTGCCGCTCAGGTCTTTCTTGTACTTGCGCTTGAACTCCTGGCAGAAGTGATCCACCAGGCGACTGTCAAAGTCCTCGCCACCCAGGTGCGTGTCTCCCGCTGTCGACTTGACCTCGAAGAGTGAGCCTTCCGAGATGGTCAGGATGGACACGTCGAAGGTGCCGCCGCCCAGGTCAAAGATGAGGATGTTTTTCTCGCCGGCCACGTTCTTGTCCAGTCCGTAGGCCAGGGCGGCCGCTGTGGGTTCGTTGATGATGCGCAGCACGTTCAAGCCGGCGATGGCGCCCGCGTCTTTGGTGGCCTGTCTCTGCGAGTCGTTGAAGTAGGCCGGCACGGTGATGACGGCGTCTTTGACTTTCTGGCCCAGGAAGGCCTCTGCCGTCTCCTTCATCTTGACCAGCACCATGGAGCTGACCTCTTCCGGTGCCATCGTCTTGTTCTCGCCCTTGTACTCCACCTGCACCTTGGGCTTGCCGCCGTCGTCGACCACCTTGAAGGGCCAGTGCTTCATGTCCTTCTGAACACTGTCGTCCGTGAAGCGGCGACCGATCAGTCGCTTTGCGTCGAACACCGTGTTCTCGGGGTTCATGGCCGCCTGGTTCTTGGCCGCGTCGCCCACCAGGCGTTCTGAGTCAGTGAAGGCCACGTAGCTGGGGGTGGTTCTCTGCCCTTGGTCGTTGGCGATGATCTCCACCTGGCCCTGACGGAACACGCCCACACAGGAGTAGGTGGTTCCCAAGTCGATGCCGATAGCTGGTGCTTTTCCCATTTTCACGTTTTCTGGTATCGCAGTGTAATGTCAAAAGTCTTTTTCCACGTAGGAAATGTTGTGAAGTATTCACTTCGCTTTAGTTTGTACTTGTAGTCGTTCGTTGCTTTGTTTCTTCTCATGCCTGCTCTCAACGTTGCGCCGCCTTATATACTGCAGCTCCGAAGGTTCGGGAATCCTACAGAAGGCGGCTTATCGATCGAGAACTAAAATAAGACGTGTTCGGGAATGCCCTGAGCCGTCCTTGTCTCTGATTGGTTGCCGCCAGTGGCATGCATCCATAATGGTGTCATGTTTACAGCGAAGGGCTGTGAACGCCAGCATCTCGACAGCTCTCGAACTTTCAAGAGATTTATTGATGTTTGTGTCCGATATACACGAAGAGGTAACCGAGTGCGAATACGGACCTGAGAAGGCACTCGAAAATGTCCAATTTGACAGTAGGGTGCGTATCGTTTGGTCCACAATACCGAATAAACATAATATTCGTATGTTGTACGTGGTACACACAGCGGAGCATTCAGTGAACACTTAGTTTGACCTACTTTGGCAATGCAGTATTTTAACGTAAACCGTGCATGGTCATAGTAAACGTGCTATTTTTTTTACAAAACATCTCGCTTTCCTTTTTAAATGTAAGCTCACTTGTTAACCATAATGCAACCCTCCAGATTACCCGTCAGTCTATGATGCATGCGCTGAGGTCATGTATGCTTTCAGTTTCAGTCAGTCACTGACTTAAATTCATTTTGACATATACCTACAAACTCGCTGCTTTCTTTGTTTATAATTTTTTTTGTTGAATTGATTTTTATAGAAAATGGCACATGTGTCCATGATCCTTCTTCGGTTGTACATGCTTAAACGTGTATCCCGTGTCATTGCAAGGACAATTTAATTAAGCGACTTAAAAAGCTGCGTGTATTATCTGGTTGGGTTTTTAATACACTTATTTCAAGACAAAACCTTGAATCAGTACGTGAACTTATATTGGTCTGAGAAGAAATTACTGTGGCATTGAATAGGCTACGAGTTATCAGTTTACTTCTGATTCTGTCAGAGAGCAGATTGAATATCGAATATACACAACTAACAGTATATGTGACTCTTAATCAGTTTAAGATGTTACAACAGCCCATGATGGGATTTAACTGTTTGTTTATCTATTTATTCATTTATTTCTTTATTCATTTGCTAATCTATTCATCCATTTTGATTTTTTGATTATTCAATTGATTATTTAGTTTTTTTAGTATTTAGTTAGTTAGTTAGTTAGTTTCTTACTTACTTACTTACTTACTTACTTACTTACTTTCTTATTTATACATTCATTTATTTATACATTTATTGATGTATTTATCTATTGATTTAATCATTTGTTTTCAAACGTTTAAAGGTACGTTCCTTTTTGTGTCGTAAACTACCATATGTAAACCACCAGGCTTTTACATTCCATAAGAGCATCCTTCCACTTGGAGACATACCAAAACATTATCTACAGCCTAGCTGCTTCCTCGACAAAGTGGGGAATTTCTGCTGAATTGATTTAGCATATTGTCATAAGCGTGAATTGCAAAGTTAATTTAGCTAAC
Source organism: Littorina saxatilis (assembly GCF_037325665.1). Classification (NCBI taxonomy): domain Eukaryota; kingdom Metazoa; phylum Mollusca; class Gastropoda; order Littorinimorpha; family Littorinidae; genus Littorina; species Littorina saxatilis. The sequence continues at coordinate 60,519,405 of NC_090261.1, forward strand.
ATATTCCCACTCTGCGTAGAGAAAGGCTATAGGTTGTAGACTGATATTTTATTGCAGTCACACAGAAGAGTACTTCGTGGATGATTGTTTGGGTGAATCCCTGATTCACATATCAATCCATCTACACAGAATAATCTGTTTCATTTGCATTATCGTAATAACTTATTAGGAGTAAGTCCAGAAAATGTTTCTTCTAGTTCCTAACTATGAGACTCGCCCACATGAAGTAAATTAATGTATTGATAAAGAGACGATGCTCCTTCTTTCCAAATCAATCTTTCTTAAATATCAGTTAGTTACTGAATCAATGTTTTAATCCATCGGATCATCAATTTCTATATTTTCACAAACCTTGCAGCAAAGTTGAGGTTGTTCCTTCGTTTACTATGCTTGGGTTTATTATCACAATTCTTCCACGAGAGATTGTTGCTATACCGTATTTTGCAAACACACTGGATTGTTACCAAGTTCACTAACACATGTATAAACCGTTGACAATAATATATATTCATACTTTCTCGGGTCGAAACTCTCATATTACTAGATCCTCCAGCATATCACCCACCACCCCCCGCCCCCCACCCTCTCTCACACACACACACACATACACACACACAAACACACACACGCATACCACATACACACACACACACACACACACACACACACACACACACACACACACAAAGCAACACACACACTCAAAGCAACACACACACACACAAAGCAACACACACACACACAAAGCAACAAAAACAAGACACTCTTGGTGGAATCGTGAACTGTGAAGCTTTCAAGTGAGGTACACTGACCTAAAATACGCTTATGAATCGCCAGCGTTTTGCCAGAGAGGTTCTTGCAAGATTCAGTTCTGAGATACGTTCTGTATTTTCCCACCATTCTGTTTTTTTCTCTGTGGCGAAATAAAAAGAATGCGAAGACGTGAATGTAATTGCTTTGAATTATATCATTGCTAACTTGTCAGTTCTAGGGAGAAGTTTGAGTGACTTCCTTGCATGTAGGCTAGGTTATATATTTCCGCAAGGAAGGAGTTGGGTGGCGCTGGAATATGTATGACAAATAGTTTGGTATCAAAACCAAGGCTTAGTGAATGTCAAACAGATCAATGATTTAGCAATATGTTTGTTTGCTTGTTCGTTTCCATATTTGCTAGTTTTTCTCCGCTTCGCTCGTGTGTTTCCTTTGTGTTTGTTTTGCTTGTTCGTTACAATAAAGGCAGATTTGTTCTGCTGTTGATGTGTTATTGCATAATTATTATGTGGTCTTTGGTTGTTTGTCTTTTGAAAACATCTGGGACAAGCTTGTGTTTGTGGAGAAAAGCGACTACAGGAATATTTTTGTCTTTTCTCCATATGCAATTTTTTTCTTAAAGTATATGGAGTGAAGAAGAAGAGAAGGCGTAGAGAGCAGAATATATTATCTAGGTTAGTATTGAAACGGTGTGGAATTAAGATTCACACTCTAAAATCATATTTGTTCTTTTGTTTAGTAAATGTTTGGAAATAGGTATGATACGGTCCCGTTTTCTATTGTTCTCTTGCGGTAGAATTAATTGGTTAATTGGTTTTGACACGATGGCGCCGACAGAACTGACGGGATATGACCCCTAGGTCGTTTCTCCTGTCACGAATGTTTATGCACGTGGGCCGTTAACGACTGAGGGCATTGTTTTGCTATATTCACCTCCCTTCCCAACCCCCTTTCCTTTTTGACCTGATTCTTTATTTCTAATACAGGTCTATGATAATACTTGTTACACACAGACGAACACACATACATAGACACACATACACATACAGACACACTCTCTCTACTCTCTCTCTCTTTTCTTTTCTGTAGCTTTTATATCATTCTTTCTTTTACCTATGTATTCTATATAAATATGTATTCTGTATTCATTTGTTTAGTAGAATGTAGATTTTATGTTTATCATCTACATATGAGAAGCCTGTTCAATATACACTGTGTTTGATTGTGGTTAACTTGTAACTGCATACAGTGTTTGGTGTAACATGACTATTTTGCGAGGTAATAGTCAGAGGTTTTGCACTTTGTTCACAGTGTTGATAACCGATGAGTGTTTGGTATCAAATGATGCGTCGAAGAATTTCCATTTTATTGATGTATATCTTTATAGCGTTTTTGATGTAGTTTTCTTAATACAGGAGTTTTTGTGTATGTTTGAGGGATTTTAACTGTAGCTTCTATGGAAGCTGACAGCAGCCTCGAGACTCTACCCCCCCCCCCCCCCCCCCCCTCCCTCCCCATTTTGTTCTATGACGTTGACACGATCACGCCGACTAAACTGGCGGGGTTGTGAACCCAAAGTCACGCTCCTGTCACTTGCCACGAATTTGTTTTTGCACGTGGACTGACGTCAGGGACAGTCGTGGAAGGTATATAAGCTGCTAGTTTTCAAGGTTCGGCGGGAGTCTTGGCAACCAACCTGGCTTAAGTGTCTAAATGGTATACCGGACTCCCCACCACCACTTAGGGTTACAGCATTGCTTCGGTGGGAATGGTTGTGGATGAGTCCAAACCTGAGTACTGAGAAGTATTTGTTGTCATCTCTAAATTGTCCTCCGGAGTTTTGGCAACCAACCTGGCTTAAGTGTCTAAATGGTATACCGGACTCCGCCCTGTGGACTGAACTGACAGGGTTAACAAAAAACGTTCCGCAGTCCCAGGTTACCACACGGCGAGTAAAGTGGCGTCGCTTTACTCTTTTACTTTATTTTTATCCAGGCCCCGAACCTCTGCCCAAATTTTCAGCCATTTTAGGACATAGGATATTGCTTTCAGTAGCGTATTTTGCTAAGGGTACCTACGGGTCATGCCCAATTTTTCAGCCATTTTAGGACTTAAAATATTTTTCGAGTAGTAGGAAAATTACAGGAATAGAGTGAACCAATGTACAGATATATTTTCTGAAAAGAACTACGCCTTGTATTGAGTTGTTTTTATGATTTGTTTTGATTCAATACAATTTTGAACTTTACCTGCCTCTTCTTGAGTTTATATTCTGTGTGTCTGTTTGTCCTGTCGTGTGATTGCCATCCTGACAAATGACCTTCAAACACGTATAACATCTAAGACACAGACACAGACAGTTAGAGTTAATGTGAAGCTAAGACCGCTCGGCTTTACAAATGGTGTCAGAAGTGGGATAAAGATTGGTTCACTGTAGTTTTGATAGCTTTCCGATTTGTTTTTACTTAGAGAGAGAAGATACCCTCCCATCCCTTTGTTTTTATTTTATTTTTCTCGGTCACTTAGCCAGTGACTGTTTATTTTTCTGGACTGCTGCAAAGCAAGATGTCTGACCTTGGTTCACAAGAAGACCTGCGGGCGTCAGGCGGTACTGACGACAAAGGTCGTCGCCTACCTCCCTTGAAACAGCATAATGCAAACACGAGCATATTTTTTTGTTGCTATTAGAGTTAGGTCTTTTTCTCTGTGTACTTTAAAGAGATGGGGCTGTTAGTGTTCAAAGCTTTAAGCTGGTTTTTCCTTTTGCTGGGCAAACCTTTTTTTTTCTTCGTCTGCTCCCTGAAAATCACCCTTCCTGCTGATGGCTGCGGACCGAAGCAAGATAGCGGACAATGAGGCAGTGTTCCAGAGGGCATGCAGTGCAGTCAACACATCTGGCAGTACTCCGATGCGGCACCGTCATGGAGCCAGTGGCTAGGAAAGCTGCTGGCATGCAGGGACAACACGGCACGTTGTCTTGGCAACGAGGAACACGGTCTACACGGCGCTTGGAGGAAAAGCAAGGAACCATCCGGACAACACAGCAGGGGTCGTCTTCAGTCAACTACACACGGGAGCAGTACAGAGTGGCTTTCCGGTCCGTCTCTCCAACTCGAGACCTGGACTGGGAAGCCAGAGCTGCATACTGTCGGCGACACGATTCACGTGTTGCTGGCAGGAGAGCAGAGCAGCCAACGCCAGGAGAGCAGCGCTCTGCGTCACGAGGCGACAACGCCGAAGGAGAATATTCGGGGACTGACAGCGGTCTTGGAGTCAGTCTCTGTCTCCCCGGATCACAGCGCGCACAGAACAACGGCAGTGGGGGACGAGCAGCCAGCTGGCGAGACAACTACAACTGCAGAAGAAGAGCGAGAGAGGCGACGAGACAGCGACAGAGGTGACACGAAGCTTGTCACTGGGGTCCAAGGACGATCGAGCTTTTCTGACGCTGCAGCCTCAGTGACACGCGGTCATCCTAACGTGTGTAACCTGGGAAAGCAACAGATGCCGGGCAGGGAGAACCTTCCCTGCTGGCATAGATGTCGAGTTCTGGACAGACAGGGACACTGTCTGGAACTCGAGGGAAGGAACGGCGCTTCGCTGACCGGCGGAAGCGAGTTCAACAGATGTCCGCCAACATTCAACGGAAAGGCGGATTGGGTGGCGTTCCGAGTTCAGTTCGAGATGATTGCAGAGCTGAACAGATGGACAGAGGCAGACATGGGTTTTCAGCTTGCTGTTTGTCTACGAGGGTCAGCTCTGGCAACGCTGAAACTCGTGAGACCCGAAGACAGACGGGAATATGGCTCGCTTGTTCGGGCCCTTGAAGCGAGATTCAGCACACAGATGCACGAGAAAAAAACTTTTACGGACGAACCTTCAGAACAGAACGCGTCAGCAAGATGAAAGTCTGCCTGCGTTAGCGGAAGACGTCAGGCGCCTGGTACAGATCGTCTATCCGGCAGCTAGAAGAGAAGACAGTAGCTGGAGGGGACAAAACCTGCTGAAGGTTGCTTCCGTGTGCAGTGCGGGACACTGCATGCAAGATACAGAGGGATTCTGTATACGTCCCAACAACTACACCGTCGGACATCTCGGCCCACAAGATTCCAGCGACGGCAGAGAAGAACTACGTCATTACGAAACGCAGCCGATACCAACAACAACACCGTACATCGAACTGACAAGGACAACCCAGCTGACCAGTGCGCTGCAGGGGATCCGGTCGGCGAGCGAGCTTTACGGCGCGATGCCAAGAGGCCGCGGTTCCTGCCTCTGTCTGACGAGACAGGGGAATCTGTCTGACGCTGCAGCTGGTGCGTCTCGAGTCCTATCACCGCCACAGAAGTCGTCACAGAGTTCACCCGTTCCTGCGTTCCTGTCCGGCGCCGCGAGGACGCGCCGGGTGTCATCTGGTCCTTTGTTGCTGTTCGGCGCCGCGAGGACGCGCCTGATGTCGTCAAGGTACCACTCTCCCGGAATCCGCGGAGCGAGGCTACATCAGCGACAACTCAAGCGTCAGACGTAAGCACGAAGGAAATAGGCACCAGTGACTTCGTGATCAATAAGATGTTTTTGTTCTGATTTTTGTTAAAAAGCATAGATTAGCATAACCAACGACGAAAGATATGCAGATAACAAAAGGAGAGACAGCAGACCGGCGTCATCGCCTGCTGGAGAGACTGAGATTTGACCATTAGAGGAGACTGAAGGGTTCACGATGGAGTAGACAGCGTCTGGCCAGAGCTGTTGAAACATTTGGTTTTTTTTCTTGTTGCAACAACTTACTACAGAAGAGTCATATACACTCTGCCATGGGTGTAGTCCAACAACCTGCGGGGAATTGGATTGGGAACCGTCTTGACCTGGTGTCACACTAGGTGGCACTGGAGGGTATGGTACAGAAGACCTACCAGAGGGCAGGCAAGGCAAGCATAACCGAAAGAGCGGTTTGAGCGGCGTGTGCTGGACCTATGCGGCCACATAGGTCGGGTGGGCTGATCAACTGGAGAGCTAAGTGCATCCAGCAGCGAGGGAGCCTGAGAGATGGACTTCTCGGAAGGGGACTTAGATTACAACGAGGGGTCCCGAAGACACGCATCGGTCACCAATCCATGAACCTATTGCAGAAACCGAGAAGGTTGTCAAAGAGAAGAACACAGAACCACAAATCTCTTCGAAAATCATTATCAGAATCTACGGTGGCAGTCAACGACACCACTACCTTCGTCCCGGTGAAGACACTGCGGTCGACCTGGGATGCCAGCTGCGTCTCGGCGTTAAACGGTGCTCCAGCTGGGGGTCGTCCGAGGGCGGATGTTTCACCGAGGTCGACGCCTTGGCAGTGACAGAAGAGACGGAGGTAGCTGTCTGGCGCCGCGAGGACGCGCCAGCCGATGTTGATGTCGTTGCTGTGACGGAGGTAGCTGTCTGGCGCCGCGAGGACGCGCCAGCCGATGTTGACGTCGTTGCTGTGACGGAGGTAGCTGTCTGGCGCCGCGAGGACGCGCCAGCCGATGTCGACGCCGATGCTGTGACGAGATGACGTCAGAGTGACGTAACATCATCGTCGTCAGCGCCGCATCCGTGATGTCGCCGCACCTCCAACAACGATGACGTCAACGATCGAAGGTTTTATTATTTTAAGCGCCAAAGACGTTGCTTTAATCGATTTCAAGAGTCAATAGATTGTTTTCAAAAGAAGGAGAAAGACAGATGTTAGAGGAGTTACCGCGTTGTGTGTGTGCGATTCAAAGACTGCTACGATGGAGACGGACAACAGATGCGGTGTTCATGTACACTTACGACTGGTAAGAGTATACATTTTGTCTTTTTATTTTGTTAAAGGTTTCTCGTACTTGCTGAAATGGCGAACATGAATACGTTTGAGAAAACTGGTTTTGTTGGTTGTTATTTTTTTTGAATGTTGTTAGGAATTTTGTTTACACATGTTTTTGATTTCAATGCTGAGTAACCATGGCGAAGTAAATCGGTGTGTGGTTGGTTTTTTTTTAAATGGAACAGAAGACTAGAGTGGAAAGTCTAACGTTCTTTTATAACAATTTTGTGTCACTATAACAGTTTTTTTTTTTTGTTTTCGTTGTTTTTACTGTAACCTGTAAAATACATCACTTATTTCATTGGGAAGGTCGCGAAGAATCCAAATTATTTCGACGTTTTTTTTAAACTTCCCTCCTTTTGGTGTCGGCGTAAGAAGCAATAATCGCATTATTTTAATATTTTTGTGTAACAATATATTTTGTTCTTTTTCTGCTTGCATTTTATAATGATAATAGAACTGAGAAGCTGAGAGAGGTGCTTTTATTTGGTTTGGGCCAAATTCACTATTTTTGAGTTGGAATCCAATAAGAACGGACAGAGGTTGTTGGTTCGGCGTTACAAATGGTGTTTCTAACGCAAATCTTATCCTTCCGCTCGTTTTTTTACATTTGGTGTCAGAAGAAAAAGGTATGGGTGTTTCACTGGTTTTATGTAAAAAGGATTTTTTGCTTTTTGTAAAAGGATGAGTACTTTTCTGCTTGGAGAAGTTTCAATACCCTCGGTCATTTTCAGTTTGAGGGCAAACTGTTTTTGTGGAGGGGGGCATTGTGGAGAAAAGCGACTACAGGAATATTTTTGTCTTTTCTCCATATGTAATTTTCTTCTTAAAGTATATGGAGTGAAGAAGAAGAGAAAATGTAGAGAGCAGAATATATTATCTAGGTTAGTATTGAAACTGTGTGGAATTAAGATTCACACTCTAAAATCATATTTGTTCTTTTGTTTAGTAAATGTTTGGAAATAGGTATGATACGGTCCCGTTTTCTATTGTTCTCTTGCGGTAGAATTAATTGGTTAATTGGTTTTGACACGATGGCGCCGACAGAACTGACGGGATATGACCCCTAGGTCGTTTCTCCTGTCACGAATGTTTATGCACGTGGGCCGTTAACGACTGAGGGCATTGTTTTGCTATATTCACCTCCCTTCCCAACCCCCTTTCCTTTTTGACCTGATTCTTTATTTCTAATACAGGTCTATGATAATACTTGTTACACACAGACGAACACACATACATAGACACACATACACATACAGACACACTCTCTCTACTCTCTCTCTCTTTTCTTTTCTGTAGCTTTTATATCATTCTTTCTTTTACCTATGTATTCTATATAAATATGTATTCTGTATTCATTTGTTTAGTAGAATGTAGATTTTATGTTTATCATCTACATATGAGAAGCCTGTTCAATATACACTGTGTTTGATTGTGGTTAACTTGTAACTGCATACAGTGTTTGGTGTAACATGACTATTTTGCGAGGTAATAGTCAGAGGTTTTGCACTTTGTTCACAGTGTTGATAACCGATGAGTGTTTGGTATCAAATGATGCGTCGAAGAATTTCCATTTTATTGATGTATATCTTTATAGCGTTTTTGATGTAGTTTTCTTAATACAGGAGTTTTTGTGTATGTTTGAGGGATTTTAACTGTAGCTTCTATGGAAGCTGACAGCAGCCTCGAGACTCTACCCCCCCCCCCCCCCCCTTCCTCCCCATTTTGTTCTATGACGTTGACACGATCACGCCGACTAAACTGGCGGGGTTGTGAACCCAAAGTCACGCTCCTGTCACTTGCCACGAATTTGTTTTTGCACGTGGACTGACGTCAGGGACAGTCGTGGAAGGTATATAAGCTGCTAGTTTTCAAGGTTCGGCGGGAGTCTTGGCAACCAACCTGGCTTAAGTGTCTAAATGGTATACCGGACTCCCCACCACCACTTAGGGTTACAGCATTGCTTCGGTGGGAATGGTTGTGGATGAGTCCAAACCTGAGTACTGAGAAGTATTTGTTGTCATCTCTAAATTGTCCTCCGGAGTTTTGGCAACCAACCTGGCTTAAGTGTCTAAATGGTATACCGGACTCCGCCCTGTGGACTGAACTGACAGGGTTAACAAAAAACGTTCCGCAGTCCCAGGTTACCACACGGCGAGTAAAGTGGCGTCGCTTTACTCTTTTACTTTATTTTTATCCAGGCCCCGAACCTCTGCCCAAATTTTCAGCCATTTTAGGACATAGGATATTGCTTTCAGTAGCGTATTTTGCTAAGGGTACCTACGGGTCATGCCCAATTTTTCAGCCATTTTAGGACTTAAAATATTTTTCGAGTAGTAGGAAAATTACAGGAATAGAGTGAACCAATGTACAGATATATTTTCTGAAAAGAACTACGCCTTGTATTGAGTTGTTTTTATGATTTGTTTTGATTCAATACAATTTTGAACTTTACCTGCCTCTTCTTGAGTTTATATTCTGTGTGTCTGTTTGTCCTGTCGTGTGATTGCCATCCTGACAAATGACCTTCAAACACGTATAACATCTAAGACACAGACACAGACAGTTAGAGTTAATGTGAAGCTAAGACCGCTCGGCTTTACATGTTTATATTCTCGTCACATTTACACCCCCCCCCCGCCCCCCGTGATAGTGTGCCTTGAAATGTATAAGTAATGTATAAGTAATTTTAGAAAAGTACTGGTTGGTGCTATATAAAGCAACTTTTGAAATAGCTTAAAATTGGTCTTGCAATGCCACAGAATAAACCTTGTGTGTGAAGCATGCAGAGCCATGGAAAGCCGCGAGTTTGTTGATATTCAGTTGGCCCATGTGTCCAAGCCAAGTAAACACATGCCTTTAGTGTAAGTATCCAAGACAAATATGTGGTGGTTTGCACGATGGTTTGCATGAGAAGAAAGAAAGTGAGAGGCTTTGCAAAACTGAACACGCTAAAAGATGGCCAAGGTTTATGTTAAAATATTGAATTGCTAAAGTAGGTCAAGCGAGCGTTTCACTAAATGCTCAGCCCTGCCAGTTCCAGGCTACCACGCACAATATTGAGTATCATGTTTATTCCGGTTTTTTTACCAGAAAAGTACACCGAACTGTCAAAGGGGAATTGTTCGGGTGCCTTCTTCGGTCGCTGTCCGCACTCTGCCACCTTTTCATGTATTTAGAAAACAAACATGAATAAAACTCTAACGAAACTTCGAGAGCTGTCGATGTGCTCAAAACATGATCCCATTATGGATGCATGCCACTGGGAGCAACCAATCAGAGACAAGGACGGCTCAGGGCATTCCCGAACACGTCTTTTTCTTGTTCTCGATCCACAGGCCGCCTTCTGAAGGATTCCCGAACCTTCGGAGCAGCAGTATATAAGGCGGCGCAACGCTGAGAGCAGGCATGAGAAGAAACGAAGCAACGAACGACTACAAGTACAAACTAAAGCGAAGTGAATACTTCACAACATTTCCTACGTGGAAAAGACTTTTGACATTATTGACACTACAATAATACCAGAGAACGTGAAAATGGGAAAAGCACCAGCTATCGGTATTGACTTGGGAACCACCTACTCCTGTGTGGGCGTGTTCCGTCAAGGCCAGGTGGAGATCATCGCCAACGACCAAGGGCAGAGAACCACCCCCAGCTACGTGGCCTTCACCGACTCTGAACGCCTGGTGGGCGACGCGGCCAAGAACCAGGCGGCCATGAACCCCGAGAACACAGTGTTCGACGCCAAGCGACTGATCGGTCGCCGCTTCACGGACAACAGTGTTCAGAAGGACATGAAGCACTGGCCCTTCAAGGTGGTCGACGACGGCGGCAAGCCCAAGGTGCAGGTGGAGTACAAAGGCGAGAACAAGACGATGGCACCGGAAGAGGTCAGCTCCATGGTGCTGGTCAAGATGAAGGAGACGGCAGAGGCCTTTCTGGGCCAGAAAGTCAAAGACGCCGTCATCACCGTGCCGGCCTACTTCAACGACTCGCAGAGACAGGCCACCAAAGACGCGGGCGCCATCGCCGGGCTGAACGTGCTGCGTATCATCAACGAACCCACAGCGGCCGCCCTGGCCTACGGACTGGACAAGAACGTGGCCGGCGAGAAAAACATCCTCATCTTTGACCTAGGCGGCGGCACCTTCGACGTGTCCATCCTGACCATCTCGGAAGGCTCACTCTTCGAGGTCAAGTCGACAGCGGGAGACACGCACCTGGGTGGCGAGGACTTTGACAGTCGCCTGGTGGATCACTTCTGCCAGGAGTTCAAGCGCAAGTACAAGAAAGACCTGAGCGGCAGCCCCCGAGCTCTGCGACGTCTGCGCACAGCGTGTGAACGAGCAAAGCGCACCCTGTCCAGCAGCGCCGAGGCCAGCGTGGAGATTGACTCTCTGTACGAAGGCGTGGACTTCTACACCCGCATCACCAGGGCGCGCTTCGAGGAGCTGTGCTCAGACCTGTTCCGTCACACCCTGGAGCCCGTGGAGAAGGCCCTGAGGGACGCCAAGATGGACAAGCGACAGATCCACGAGGTGGTGCTGGTGGGAGGCTCCACGCGCATCCCCCGAATCCAGAAGATGCTGCAGGAGTTCATGGGCGGCAAGGAGCTGAACAAGTCCATCCACCCTGACGAGGCCGTGGCCTACGGAGCTGCCGTGCAGGCCGCCGTGTTGAGCGGGGACACCAGTGAGGCCATCAAGGACGTCTTGCTGGTGGACGTGGCGCCGCTGTCGCTGGGCATCGAAACGGCTGGCGGCGTCATGACCAAACTGGTGGAGCGCAATACCACCATCCCCACCAAGACGTCGCAGACCTTCACCACCTACGCCGACAACCAGCCGGCCGTCACCATCCAAGTGTACGAGGGAGAACGTGCCATGACCAAAGACAACAACCTGCTTGGCCGATTCGAGCTGACGGGCATCCCTCCGGCTCCCCGCGGCGTGCCGCAGATCGAGGTCACCTTCGACATTGACGCCAACGGCATCATGAAGGTGATGGCCCAGGACAAGAGCACGGGCAAGTCCAACAACATCACCATCAAGAACGACAAGGGCCGCCTCAGCAAGGAAGACATCGACCGCATGGTCAACGAGGCCGACAAATACCGCGAGGAGGACGACAAGCAGCGACAGCGTGTGGAGTCGCGCAACAAGCTGGAGGCCTACATCTTCTCCGTGCGCCAGGCGGTCAGTGAGGCCGGAGACAAGCTGAGCAGCGACGACAGAGAGGCGGTCAGCAAATTGTGTGACGAGGCGCTCAGCTGGCTGGACAGCAACTCGCTGGCCGACAAGGAGGAGTTTGAGGACAAGCTGCAGGAGGTGCAGAAGCTCTGCTCGCCTCACATGGCCAAGCTGCACGGCCAGGGCCAAGGTCAAGGACAGAACAGCTCGGGGTCACAGTCTGCCGGTCAGGCCGGAGGACCAACTGTGGAGGAGGTGGACTGAACTTAGAGCCAGCAACTGAAGTGTGACTGATAGTGTGAAAAAAAAGCACAAGTTAAACATGAAAGAATGAGTGAAAAGAATGAGAATGACATGACAGTGGAGGTAAACAAGACAGTATTAAGAAGAAAAACGCTCAAGTGAATTGCCAAGATTGACGAATGGATGAAAAGCTGAATGTTGTGGAAGATATCGGATCATTGTGAGAATGAATTCTGTGCGCAAATGAACAAAGGACTCAAAGACTTACACTGTGATATTAATTCATTAGGACAACAAAGATCTCGTTCAGTCTACCTCTTTGCGTTCACCAAATATGTAAATGTTAAAGTGCTGTGATAAACTGATGTTGAAGAGGTTTGGTAAATAAAATACCAAACAAAATGTAATCCTGAGTATTCGTCTTATTTGTGTATCCTCTCTCTCTGTCTCTCTGTCTCTCTGTCTCTCTGTCTGTCTGTCTGTCTGTCTGTCTGTCTGTCTGTCTGTCTCTCTCTCTCTCTCTCTCTCTCTCTCTCTCTCTCTCTCTCTCTCTCTCCTGCTTTCGTTTTGAACTCGTGTGTGTGTGTGTGTGTGTGTGTGTGTGTGTGTGTGTGTGTGTGTGTGTGAAATGATGGACATTTAAAGACTAAAATGTCACACACACACACACACACACACACACACACACACACACACACACACACACAAAATAAAGCCTCACCAAAATACAAAAAAACAAATGTCACAGTTGTTTTCAAAAGATAAACAGCCGAAGACCACAAAATATGCACTAACACATCAACAGCAGAAAACACCTATTACCAAATAACAAGCAAAGAAACGAACGAACGAACGAAGAGACTAACTAGCAAACGGGCAAACGAACACTGGTATAATTCTGTACTTTCTTTGACATTCTCTCAGCACTGATTTTGAAAACAAACTAATTCTCATACCCATTCCAGTTTACCTTACTTCTTCTCTAGCAAATATACGTGCGCCTTGAGTTGCCTTGTGGTGAGATATCTGCGCGTTATAAATTCTTGTATTATTATTATTATTATATACATTAAAGAAAGTATTTGTCTCAGCGTTGACAAGTTACCACTGTAATAATTCAATGCAATTGTATTCTCGTTTTCGCATTCTCTTTGATTTTGCCACAGAGAAGAAACAGAATGGCGGGAAAGGTTATTCCAAGAATCTACATTCCCTAATCAGAGAAAAACTATAAAGATAAGCAGGATTACAAAATATAAAAAATTAAATTTAAAAAAAAATCTACACACCCACCCATACCTTTCTACAAGACCAATACAGAAATGATTTAACAGACGTTATTGAGGCTGAGTACTCAATTCACCGATTAAAAAGGTTAGTTACAGAAAATAATAGACTACATACGGGAATCATTGACACTTTTCGCCTTCGGATAACGCACAGGGATGCGGCATTCGAAACACTTGGAAAACTGGATGACACTTCACGAAAAAGGCGCACGAAGTAAAATTCAAGTGAGCCATGTTAACGGTCGTGTTTGGCTGAATGACGAACTTGGTTTGAAGGCTTGTATACAACAGATAATCTAAAGTGAATAATTATATCAACTGATTCAAAAATACCAAAACAGAGAGACTGCTATCGTTCCAAAATTTAGATTCCAGAACAACTAGAATGGTAGGTGATTGGAACGATTAATTTATGACAAAACAATACGTTACATTTGACATAGGACTGGGTGGCCGAGTGGTAACGCACTTGCGCTCGGAAGCGAGAGGTTGCGTGTTCGACCCTGGGTCAGGCCGCAATTTTCTCCCCCCTTTCCTAACCTAGGTGGTGGGTTCAAGTGCTAGTCTTTCGGATGAGACGGAAAAACCGAGGTCCCTTCGTGTACACTACATTGGGGTGTGCACGTTAAAGATCCCACGATTGACAAAAGGATCTTTCCTGGCAAAATTGTATAGGCATAGATAACAAAAAATGTCCACCAAATACCCGTTTGACTTGGAATAATAGGCCGTGAAAGGTGAATGTGTTATATATTGTGTGTAAAAAATGTCTGTTTGTCTGTCTGTCTGTAAAAAATTTCCATTTCAAACGGTAGAAATTAATATGTTGTAGTTCGCGCTATATAAGCTCCCCATAATAATAATAATACATTTACGGTCTTTCGAGAGGTCTTTTAAGCAAGCCTAGACAGACAGACAGACAGACAAACACTTAAGATGCAGATAATGAACATATCTCACAATCTTGCAAAACGCTGGCGAGGTAAATCAACTCTACTGATTCAGTTTGTCCCACACTTGTTTTAGGTGTCATTATATACTAGGCCCGCGGGTATGAGTACCTCATTCACCATCTCACCTAGAGTGTTTTGTTTTGTTTGCTTGGAAGGGGGGGGGGGGGGAGTGGTGGTATGCTGGAGGCGGGGGGGGGGGGGAGAGTCATTTTTGTCCCAAGAAAGCATGAAAAAGTATTGTCAACGGTCTGTACATGTGTTCGTGCACTTGGTACCAATTCCGACAGTAAAACACATATTTTCAGTGTGTTTGCAATAGACGCAACAGCAACAATCCCTCATAGAAGGATTGTAATAATAAACCCTAACAAAGGAAAAGTAGCAACAACCCCAACTTTGCTGCAAGGTTTGTGGAAATATAGACATTGATGGTCCGATGTATTAATATATTGATTCAATAACTGACTGAAATTTAATAAAGATAAACTTGAAGAGAATATGCATTGTCTATATATGAATACATTCATTTACTTCGTGTGAGCGAGAAGTTTGATAGGAAATAAAATAAACATAAACTTATTCCCCAATAAATATTTTTTTTAAATAATGCAAATTGAACATACATTATTCTGTGTAGGTGGATTGATAATTATATGAATGGATTCATTCAAACAATCATTCATTGATTACTCTACTGTGTGACTATAACAAGATCAGAATACATTCCTTCCAGGTTGACACATACCAAAAGTCTACTACCTAAAGACTTTCTCGGTGCAGAGTGGGAATGTGTTTTTTAAATTACTTTGTAATTCACGCCTATTCAGTAAAGCAAAATTAATTCAGCAGAAAGTGCACGTGACTCCCCACTTTGTCCGGGAAGCAGCCACACTGTAGACAATATTTTGGTATGATTTCAAGTGGGAGGATGCTCGTATGCAATGTAAAAGCCTGGTCAGATCTATGGTGTTTTACATGGTAGTATACACAAACAAGTCGCGTAAGGCGAAATTACTACATTTAGTCAAGCTGTGGAACTCACAGAATGAAATTGAACGTAGTCCGCCGCTAGTGCAAAAGGCAGTGAAAGTGACGAGCCTGTTTGGCGCGGTAGCGGTTGCGCTGTGCTTCATAGCACGCTTTACTGTACCTCTCTTCGTTTTAACTTTCTGAGCGTGTTTTTAATCCAAACATATCATATCTACATGTTTTTGGAATCAGGAACCGACGAGGAATAAGATGAAAGTGTTTTTAAATTGATTTCGAAAATTTAATTTTGATCAAATTTTTTAATTGTTTTAATTTTCAGAGCTTGTTTTTAATCCAAATATAACATATTTATATGTTTTTGGAATCAGAAAATGATGAAGAATAAGATGAACGTAAATTTGGATCGTTTTATAAAAAAATGTTTTTTTTTACAATTTTCAGATTTTTAATGACCAAAGTCATTAATTAATTTTTAAGCCACCAAGCTGAAATGCAATACCGAAGTCCGGCCTTCGTCGAAAATTGCTTGGCCAAAATTTCAATCAATTTGATTGAAAAATGAGGGTGTGACAGGGCCGCCTCAACTTTTACAAAAAGCCGGATATGACGTCATCAAAGACATTTATCGAAAAAAATCAAAAAAATCCGGGGATATCATACCCAGGAACTCTCATGTCAAATTTCATAAAGATCGGTCTAGTAGTTTACTCTGAATCGCTCTACACACACACACGCACACACACACACACATACACACATGCACACATACACACATACACCATGACCCTCGTCTCGATTCCCCCTCTATGTTAAAACATTTAGTCAAAACTTGACTAAATGTAATAAATGAGTGAATAAAAAATAAATTAGTAAATAAAATTAAAAATTTAAAAAAAACATCAATGAATAAATGAATGAATGAATAACTACTTGAATCAGTAAATATAATGAATGAATAAATAGATACTAAAAATAATAAATAATCTACTTAATAATCAAATAATCAAATGAATGAATAAATGAAAATAAATGAATATAAAATAAATAAATAAATAAATAGATCAATAAATAAAATAAATAAATAAATAAACAAATAAATAATTAAACAAATAAATAAATAAACAATTAAATTCCATCATGAGCTGTTGAGCTGAATAAAGGTCACATACTGTTTATTGTGTATAGTTGGAATTCGATATTCTGCTCTCTGACAGAATCAGAAATAAACTGATATTTGATCCCACCGTAATTTCTTCTCAGATCAAAATTAGTTAACATGTAGATTCAAGGTGTTTGTTCTGAAATTAGTGTACAAAAACACTGCCAAGTGCTACACGTAGCTTTTTACTAAGTAGCTTTAATCAAATTGGCCTTGCGATGACACGGAATAAACGGTTTGTACTAAGCATGTACAACATAATAATGAGCATGGACACATGTGCGATTTTGTACGAAATTAATTCAACATATAAATTCCATTTTCAACAAGGAAAGCGCCGAGTTAGTCGGAACATGCTATGTGTCCAAGTAAAGCGAAAGAACGTTCTTAGCGCATGTAGGCCGAGCATTGACTGACGGGTATGTGGTGATTTATATGATGGTTTATAAGTGAAAGGAAATGGAGGTAAAAATTAGCATGTTTAATTATTTTGACCAAGATCGTAGTTAGAATACAGTGTATTGAAAAAGTAGGTAAAGCCAAGTTTTCACCAAACGCTCAGCTGTGTCTAGAACGAACAATGAGTATTATGTTCAATCCGTGGCAATTCTTTTGACCAGAAAATACGCCGTACTGTAAAAGGGGACCTTTCTATAGTACGATCGTAGGTTGCACCCTGTCGCCTATTCGTGTATTTGACTCTTTTAGAAACAAACATCAACGAATATCTCCTGAAAGTTCGAGAACTGTCGAGAGGCTAGCGTTCACAGCCAAGCTTCGCTGTAAACATGACCTCATTATGGATCCATGCCAATGGCGGCAACCAATCAGAGACAAGGACAGTTCTGGGCATTCCCGAACACATCTTATTTTAGTTCTCGATCGATAAGCCGCCTTCTGTGGGATTCCCGAACCTTCGGAGCAGCAGTACATAAGGCGGCGCAACGCTGAGAGTAGGCATGAGAAGAAACAAAGCAACGAACGACTACAAGTACAAACTAAAGCGAAGTGAATACTTCACAACATTTCCTACGTGGAAAGAGATTTTTGACATTACACTACGATACCAGAGAACGTGATAATGGGAAAAGCACCAGCTATCGGTATTGACTTGGGAACAACCTACTCCTGTGTGGGCGTGTTCCGTCAGGGCCAGGTGGAGATCATCGCCAACGATCAAGGGCAGAGAACCACCCCCAGCTACGTGGCCTTCACCGACTCAGAACGCCTGGTGGGCGACGCGGCCAAGAACCAGGCGGCCATGAACCCCGAGAACACGGTGTTCGACGCCAAGCGACTGATCGGTCGCCGCTTCACGGACGACAGTGTTCAGAAGGACATGAAGCACTGGCCCTTCAAGGTGGTCAACGACGGCGGCAAACCCAAGGTGCAGGTGGAGTACAAGGGCGAGAACAAGACGATGGCACCGGAAGAGGTCAGCTCCATGGTGCTGGTCAAGATGAAGGAGACGGCAGAGGCCTTTCTGGGCCAGAAAGTCAAAGACGCCGTCATCACCGTGCCGGCCTACTTCAACGACTCGCAGAGACAGGCCACCAAAGACGCGGGCGCCATCGCCGGCTTGAATGTTCTGCGCATTATAAACGAACCCACAGCGGCCGCCCTGGCATACGGACTGGACAAGAACGTGGCCGGCGAGAAAAACATCCTCATCTTTGACCTGGGGGGCGGCACCTTCGACGTGTCCATCCTGACCATTTCGGAAGGCTCACTCTTCGAGGTCAAGTCGACAGCGGGAGACACGCACCTGGGTGGCGAGGACTTTGACAGTCGCCTGGTGGATCACTTCTGCCAGGAGTTCAAGCGCAAGTACAAGAAAGACCTGAGCGGCAGCCCCCGAGCTCTGCGACGTCTGCGCACAGCGTGTGAACGAGCCAAGCGCACCCTGTCCAGCAGCGCTGAGGCCAGCGTGGAGATTGACTCTCTGTACGAAGGCGTCGACTTCTACACCCGCATCACCAGGGCGCGCTTCGAGGAGCTGTGCTCAGACCTGTTCCGTCACACCCTGGAGCCCGTGGAGAAGGCCCTGAGGGACGCCAAGATGGACAAGCGACAGATCCACGAGGTGGTGCTGGTGGGAGGCTCCACGCGCATCCCCCGAATCAAGAAGATGCTGCAGGAGTTCATGGGCGGCAAGGAGCTGAACAAGTCCATCCACCCTGACGAGGCCGTGGCCTACGGAGCTGCCGTGCAGGCCGCCGTGTTGAGCGGGGACACCAGTGAGGCCATCAAGGACGTCTTGCTGGTGGACGTGGCGCCGTTGTCGCTGGGCATCGAGACGGCTGGCGGCGTCATGACCAAACTGGTGGAGCGCAACACCACCATCCCCACCAAGACGTCGCAGACCTTCACCACCTACTCCGACAACCAGCCGGCCGTCACCATCCAGGTGTACGAGGGAGAACGCGCCATGACCAAAGACAACAACCTGCTGGGCCGATTCGAGCTGACGGGCATCCCTCCGGCTCCCCGCGGCGTGCCGCAAATCGAGGTCACCTTCGACATCGACGCCAACGGCATCATGAAGGTGATGGCCCAAGACAAAAGCACGGGCAAGTCCAACAACATCACCATCAAGAACGACAAGGGTCGCCTCAGCAAGGAAGACATCGACCGCATGGTCAACGAGGCCGACAAATACCGCGAGGAGGACGACAAGCAGCGACAGCGTGTGGAGTCGCGCAACAAGCTGGAGGCCTACATCTTCTCCGTGCGCCAGGCGGTCAGTGAGGCCGGAGACAAGCTGAGCAGCGACGACAGAGAGGCGGTCAGCAAAGTGTGTGACGAGGCGCTCAGCTGGCTGGACAACAACTCGCTGGCCGACAAGGAGGAGTTTGAGGACAAGCTGCAGGAGGTGCAGAAGCTCTGCTCGCCTCACATGGCCAAGCTGCACGGCCAGGCTCAAGGACAGGGTCAAGGACAAAACAGCTCGGGGTCACAGTCTGGAGGACCCACTGTGGAGGAGGTGGACTAAACATAAAATCTGAAGTGTGACTGTTCAAGTGTGAGGCAACGAACATTCCAATTGTGGATGTGAATTACTGAGTGAATATGAGTGAGAATAAATGGACAGATACAAGAAAGATACTCATCGGCTACGAACATAATTAACAGACTAAGTAGCTTTCTGTGTGACAGTGATTGTGAAAAATAATTGTGTGCCAAAGAGAAATGTACAAACTGTCTCAGGAAAAATACTCATCAGTTCAATTGAATGCCTCTTTACAGCATTTGTGTAAATGACTTGCAGAAAATATGGCGTGAACACAACTGAATGAAATACCGGTGAGTTTTTCACAATAAAAATCAATGAAAAATTAATTTTCTGGGTTTGGTCTCTGTTTTAGAGAGAGTGAGAGAGAGAGAGAAGTGTGTGTGTGTGTGTGTGTGTGTGTGTGTGTGTGTGTGTGTGTGTGTGTGTGTGTGTGTGTGTGTGTGTTTAAACGAATATAAACTTAATTCATACACATTGTTACATTAATACATAAGCCTTTCAACACACTTTACCCAAAACAATTTCATGACACTATATGAATACAAGTCGCGTAAGGCGAAAATACAACATTTAGTCAAGTAGCTGTCGAACTCACAGAATGAAACTAAACGCAATGCAACGCAGCAAGACCGTATACTCGTAACATCGTCAGTCCACCGCTCACGGCAAAGGCAGTGAAATTGACAAGAAGAGCGGGGTAGTAGTTGCGCTGAGAACGATAGCACGCTTTTCTGTACCTCTCTTCGTTTTAACTTTCTGAGCGTGTTTTTAATCCAAACATATCATATCTATATGTTTTTGGAATCAGGAACCGACAAGGAATAAGATGAAAGTGTTTTTAAATTGATTTCGACAATTTAAGTTTGATAATAATTTTTATATATTTAATTTTCAGAGCTTGTTTTTAATCCAAATATAACATATTTATATGTTTTTGGAATCAGCAAATGATGGAGAATAAGATGAACGTAAATTTGGATCGTTTTATAAAAGAAATTTTTTTTTTACAATTTTCAGATTTTTAATGACCAAAGTCATTAATTAATTTTTAAGCCACCAAGCTGAAATGCAATACCGAAGTCCGATCTTCGTTGAACATTACTTGACCAAAATTTCAACCAATTTGGTTGAAAAATGAGGGCGTGACAGTGCCGCCTCAACTTTCACGAAAAGCCGGATATGACGTCATCAAAGACATTTATCAAAAAAATGAAAAAAACGTATGGGGATATCAATCCCAGGAACTCTCATGTCAAATTTCATAAAGATCGGTCCAGTAGTTTGGTCTGAATCGCTCTACACGCACGCACACACACACACACCGGCACACACACACATACACACACACACACACACATACACACACACATACACCACGACCCTCCTCTCGATTCCCCCCTCGATGTTAAAACATTTAGTCATAACTTGACTAAATGTAAAAAGCTGGTACCCAGGGGCTGACTGAGTTACGTGTGTGTGTGTGTGTATGTGTGTGCGCGCGTGCGTGTGCACCTGCGTGCGTGCTTGCGTGTCTGCATGACATTGAGTGCTTTCACTTGTCACGCCAGTGTAGCAAGGTTAGTAAAAAGATCTAACTGTAAGTTCGACCACTCTGTCCACACTCACCTGAGGGAGCTCTGCATTGGCCATTGTGCCCAAACTGAAGTCGCGTCACAAAAGACGGGCCTATTTTTCGGTTCGATTCATACAAACTGCACTTCCCAGTCAACACACGTTTTCAAGCAGGTTCTGAAATTCAATCAATAGATCAACAGGTATTCTATAAATAAGCTACCGTTTATTCATTTCAAACGCAAGGAAATATTTCGGCACACACACAAAAACAAGATTGAAGCGTAAAATAAGTAGAAATTTGTCTCCGAAAACTCATAACAAAATTACTTTGTGTCTGCCTATTGTAACTTTTGTTTTATCCTGAATTTTCTCGTCGATGAGTTTGTGAAATTTGCACAAGTTTGGTGTGCAAACGTAGTCAACCCTGCTGTGATTGGAAGCGTAAAAGCTGTCATTATAATGACACGAACCCGACACCCGGTTAGGTGGTCCGGTGCCCAAGGAGTTATTGGTAACGGAGACGAAAACCCCCTTCGGCTACCTCTTGACCCCTTTTTCCTCCCCTATGATATCACAGGTTGTCGGCCTAAATACGTAATATCTGCCAGAGCTTAAAGAACCTAGTTATACTGAACACGACTAGCACACTAATGGGAGAACAAATTTCACAACAATGCAGCATTTGTCCGCGGATTTAGGCCTACAAGACGCCCCAAACACTGCGGTAGGCATAGAATGTTGCTTCTTTTCACTTCGCTAATGGAAGAAACTTTCAGAAACAAATCTAATTTAAGGATTAAAAGGCCCATTTTCTGACTTTGACAAAACCGATTCTGCCCATAGACAAGCCTCTGCCATTTACATGACGTATTACACTTTATCTCACGTAAAGATTGGGATGGTAAGGAACATTAGAGAATTATAAACAGAGCCAGGAAGACCAATTCCGACAGACAGAGTTGCCGTGTACAAATGTTGTCAAAGAAAACGGAAAGAACAAACTTTGACGTGGTTATCATCCTTAAAGAAACATATCACGAAAGACGGGCCTATTTTTCGGTTCGACTCATACTATACTGCACTTCCCAGTCAACACACCTTTTCAAGCAGGTTATGAAATTCAATCTATGGATCAGCAGGCATTCTATAAATAAGCTACCGTTTGCTCATTTGAAACGCAAGGATATATTTCGACACACACACACAAAAACCTGATTTAAGCGTAAAAAAAGTAAAAATTTGTCTCCGAAAACTCAAAACAAAATTACTTTGTGTCTGGCGATTGTGACTTTTCTTTTATCCTGGATTTTCTGGTCGAAGAATTTGTGGAATTTGCACAAGTTTGGTGTGCAAACGTAGTCAACCCTGCTGTGATTGGAAGCGTAAAAGCTGTCATTATAATGACACGAACCTGACACCCGGTTAGGTGGTCCGGTGCCCAAGGAGTTATTGGTAACGGAGACGAAAACCCCCTTCGGCTACCTCTCGACCCCTTTTTCCTCCCCTATATGTTATCACAGGTTGTCGGCCTAAATACGTTATATATATGCCACAGCTTGAAGAACCCAGTTAATAGCACGCGCGACTAGCACGCTGCATCTTTTCACTACGCCGTGATGGGAGAATACCATTTTCTTCATATCTCTGCAGCAATTGTCGGATT
Organism: Littorina saxatilis; assembly: GCF_037325665.1. Lineage (NCBI taxonomy): Eukaryota > Metazoa > Mollusca > Gastropoda > Littorinimorpha > Littorinidae > Littorina > Littorina saxatilis. Next base: position 60,542,089 of record NC_090261.1, read on the forward strand.
TAGCCTCCTGAGACGCACTGACTTTTGTAACCAAACCAAACAACATAATTATCTTGTTGCTTCTCGGTTTTACTACGCTAATGGAAGAAACTTTCAGAAAAAAAGTCTTATTTAAGGATTTTCACACCACTGATTCTGACCATAGACAAGCCGAAACTGAAACTAATTCTGTCCATAGACAAACCTCTGCCATTTACAAAACGTATTACACTCCTCCAATTTGGCTGGCTATCTCACGTGTAAGAAAAAAAAAATTGGGATGGTAAGGAACATTAGATAATTACAAACAGAGCCAGGAAGAATAATTCCGACAGACTGACAGAGTTGTGTACAGAGATGACTAAGAAAGCGAAAAGAACAAACTTTGACGTCCACATTCACGAAACTGTAAAAAAAAAAAAAAGCTAACAGAGTCTCAGAAATGATAGTGCATACTATAGAGTATAAGTCCTAGGACATCATGGTCCCTCTTTTTAAATCACTAGTTCGCCCTATATGGTAATATTTGTGTGGTCACCATCCTTAATGAAACACATATTACTACTGAATAGAAAGTGTACAGCAGCGATTTCTGAGAAACCTATAGAGTATAAGTCCAAGGACATTTTTTTATGAGTTAATTTTGTAGATTGACACATAGGTGTCCTTTAAGAATTAATTCAGGGTAAAGTTGCCGCTCTGCACAGATACTGTCCCAATTCAGGGGTGATAGCTCAGTCAGTAGAAGCGCTGGTTGGAAACCAGTTGTCACTGTCGGCGTGGGTTCGACCCGCACGTCCGGCCAGGGATTTATTTCCCAGAGTCAACTTTGTGCAGACTCTCTTCTGTTTTCCAAACACCCCCGTGTGCATGCATGCGCACGATAAAGATCCCAAGTTCCTAGCGAAAGTCTCGGGGATTGGAAACATGCATATATACGCATGCAGGAATTAAGAGAAAAAAAGACGAGCAGTGCCGTACCGTATGGCCAGTTTTGTTGCTTTAGTCTTTTCTGTAAGTGTGTGTCTGTCTGTGCATCTGTATCTTTGTGTGTGTGTGTAACAGTGTGTGTGTGTGTGTGTGAGTGCGTGCATGCGGACGGTGTGTGTGTGTGTTTGCTAGTGTGCGTTCGCACGCGTCAGTGTGTGCGTGTGTGTGTGGTATATATGTGTCACGTGTGTGTGTGTGTGTGTGTTTGCCAGTGTGCGTGCGCGGCACGGCGCGTCAGTGTGTGTGTGTGTGTGCGTGCACGGTGCGTGCGTCAGTGTTAGTAAGACATTGAGTGCTTTGACTTGTCACACCAGTGTAGCAAGGTCAGTGGAAAGATCTAACTGTACGTTCGACCACTCTTTACACACTAACAGCTGCATTGTGCCCGAACTGAAGTCGCGTCAGAAAAGACGGGTCAATCTTACGGTTCGACTCATACAAACTGCACTTCCCAGTCAACTTGACAAACCTTTTCAAGCAGCTAGGTTCTGAAATTCGATTTATAGATCAGCAGGTAATCTATAAATAAGCTCCCATTCGATTTAATCATTTCAAACGCTAGGATATCTTTCGGCACACACACAAAAACTAAATTTAAGCGTAAAAGAAGTAAAACTATGGTTTCCAAAAACTCCTAACAAAATTACTTTGTATCTGGCGATTGTGACTTTTCTTTTATCCTGGATTTTCTGGTCGAAGAGTTTGATAAATTTGCACGAGTTTAGTGTGAAAACGTAGTCAACCCTGCTGTCATTGGAAGCGTAAAAGCTGTCATTATAATGACACGAACCCGACATCTGGTTAGGTGGTCCGGTGCCCAAGGAGTTATTGGTAACGGAGACGAAAACCCCCTTCGGCTACCTCTCGACCCCTTTTTCCTCCCCTATGATATCACAGGTTGTCGGCCTAAATACGTTATTTCTGCCACAGCTTAAAGAACCTAGTTAATAGCACGACTAGCACGCTGCATCTTTTCACTACTCTGATGGGAGAACCGTCATCATTTTCTTCATATCTCTGCAGCAATTGTCGGATTTAGGCCCGAGACGACTGACTTTTGGAACCAAACCAACCAACATAATTATCTTACATAATTATCTTGTACCTGCGGTAGGTATAGAATGTTGCTTCTCGGTTTTACTACGCTAATGGAAGAAACTTTCAGAAAAAAGTCTTATTTAAAGATTTTCACACCACTGATTCTGACCATAGACAAGCCGAAACTGAAACTAATTCTGTCCATAGACAAACCTCTGCCATTTACAAAACGTATTACACTCCTCCAATTTGGCTGGCTATCTCACGTGTAAAAAAACCAAGTCGCGTAAGGCGAAAATACAATATTTAGTCAAGTAGCTGTCGAACTCACAGAATGAAACTGAACGCAATGCCATTTTTCAGCAAGACCGTATACTCGTAGCATCGTCAGTCGACCGCTCATGGCAAAGGCAGTGAAATTGACAAGAAGAGCGGGGTAGTAGTTGCGCTAAGAAGGATAGCACGCTTTTCTGTACCTGTCTTTGTTTTAACTTTTTAACTTTCTGAGCGTGTTTTTAATCCAAACATATCATATCTATATGTTTTTGGAATCGGGAACCGACAAGGAATAAGATGAAAGTGTTTTCAAATTGATTTCGACAATTTAATTTTGATAATAATTTTTATATATTTAATTTTCAGAGTTTGTTTTTAATCCAAATATAACATATTTATATGTTTTTGGAATCAGAAAATGATGGAGAATAAAATGAACGTAAATTTGGATCGTTTTATAATTTTTTTTTTTTTTACAATTTTTCGAAGTCATTAATTAATTTTTAAGCCACCAAGCTGAAATGCAATACCGAAGTCCGGGCTTTGTCGAAGATTACTTCACCAAAATTTCAACCAATTTGGTTGAAAAATGAGGGCGTGACAGTGCCGCCTCAACTTTCACGAAAAGCCGGATATGACGTCATCAAAGACATTTATCAAAAAAATGAAAAAAAACTTCGGGGATATCAATCTCAGGAACTCTCATGTCAAATTTCATAAAGATCGGTCCAGTAGTTTGGTCTGAATCGCTCTACACACACACAGACAGACAGACAGACAGACAGACAGACAGACAGACACACACACATACACCACGACCCTCGTCTCGATTCCCCCCTCTACGTTAAAATATTTAGTCAAAACTTGACTAAATATAAAAAGGAGAGCAAAGCATTCACAAGTAACATTTTTCAAGCCCTTCACACCACGAAGCCGAAGACTCATAATAAAAACATTACCAGCCACAGGTAACACATTCCACACTGGCTACAGCTGCAATGATTTTTTTCTCCCAATAATGGATAATGTCAAGTTAATGAAATAGCAACAAATTTATCGTTAAGAGTCACACCAATATGTGATCATTGCATCCATTGTCAGTCTCTGTATTTACTGTCGATTTCAGGCTTCATAATATGTCTAAGAGTCTGTCTGTGTGTCTGTCTTTGTCTGTGTGTCTGTCTTTGTCTGTCTATCTGTCTGTCTGAAAATAATAGAAGTGATTTTGGGGAATATTTCTTTTCAACAAACAAGACAGAACAATACACTTACACGGCTCTCAACTGAACACTGTGTTAAAGTACGCGATCAAGACGTACATCGGATACACACACAAACATTAACAATGATGATGAAGCGGTAAAAATATAAATGTAATTTGAACGCAATCCGTATCGCTTGAGGTCGGTGTGCCCCTTTGTTTGTGTCTGCCTGCCTTAATTGTTCTCTGTCTGTTTATCTGTTGACCTACCGGTCACACACACGCACGCACACACACACACACACACACACACACACACACACGCACAAACACACAAACACACAAACACACACACACACACACACACACGCACAAACACACCAACACACACACACACACACACACATCAGTACACACACACACACATCAGTACACACGCACACACACACACACACACCAACACACACACACACCAACACACACCAACACACACACACACACGACTGTTCTCAAAGTGTGCATGCTAGTGTATGCCTTTGATGGAGACTTGTATGTGGGATATTCTCTAGATCGCTGTGTATCATTTTGTGACATGCATTTTCAGTCCTCTTAAATGATTATAACGTTTTTTAATGGCAACTAAATATTATAAAAATCTCTTTACTTTTTTCAGTACAACTCCAGTTAGTTATGATACAGACATGCAACAAAAAACATGATATATAACCGTGTTACTATTGAAATCCATGTCACAACCATTGGTTTCCATGTTACGACGGTAATGGTACTTTGACACACTTGTAATTTATTGAACGTAGACAAACAAAATGTGCAAGACAGTGTTTCTGATTCTTTCTCTGCAGGCCAAGGTTATACATGGAACCAGTAGTCTTTCTTTCTTTGGTGTTTAACGTCGTTTTCAACAGTTCAAGGTTATCATCGCGACGGGGAAAGGGGGGAGATGGGAAACCAGTATTCATTAATGAAATCAATGTATATAATTATGTCTAAGTTAAGCAAAGAAATATCACCTTTGAACATGGTTTTCACTGGTACACAGCTCTGGAGAATAACCCATATTATGGGGGCCAGGTTAGTGACACCCAGCAGTCAGGTCCAATGACAGATGCACTTATTTAAAATGACTCTCATAACAGCGTGCGATAAAGATGACATTCTGTATTGTCAGAACCTGGGGTTGTGTTGTTAAAATGTTTATCATACGCATGTTTTACTTTCCTAATGTCAGATTGAATAAACATCGTCGTCGTCATTAACATCGTCCTTATCATCATCACAATCATTATCATCTAGCCTGTTGTTGTTGTTGTTGTTGCTGTTATTGTTGTTGTTGTTTTTGTTGTTGTTTTTGTTGTTGTTGTTTAATGGAAGTGAAAAACTCACAACAGTTGTAGTGGTATTATCCGCCCAGTGCAAATTCTAGGTATTAAAGAGTTAATAACTTTAATGAGATAAAATCAAAGTTGTGAAAGAAACAGTTGAAAGTCAGCAGAGACTTTCTTCCGATATTTGTAAAATCTCTTAGCATACTTCCGACTGATTGGTTCACTAAAACTGTTGGCGTAAGTTTTGCACTGCAAGGCGTTTTTTGTTGTTGTTGTTTTATATCAAAGTATCAGGTCTGTTCTGTACGTATACTTTATTTTCCGAACTGATCAATAATAGAGAAAAGACACCTTGCTTTCGTTCTATTCATACCGAGAATTTGTGTCCATAGAAGCCATTTTGATCAAAACGAGTATGCAGCAGAAACATACACACTCTTGCTTGAGTTACGACGATGCAAAGACAAATCTCGACTGATTATTATCAGCTAACATAAAACTTAGTCGAACATTTTCGCGAACATTCTATTCTTTCGCCAACCCCTATCATTGTATTGATAGTGTGTCTATTTATAGAAACCTAGCTGCACCGAACACTAACTCGGGAAACTTCGAGACTTGTCGGGGCGTTCACAGCCCCTCTCGCAAACATGACCTCATTACGCGTCAACCAATCAGAGACAAGGATGGCTCAGGGCATTCCCGAACACATCTTATTTTAGTTCTCGATCGATAAGCCGCCTTCTGTAGGATTCCCGAACCTTCGGAGCAGCAGTATATAAGGCGGTGAAACACTGAGAGCAGGCATGAGAAGAAACAAAGCAACGAACGACTACAAGTACAAACTAAAGCGAAGTGAATACTTCACAACATTTCCTACGTGGAAAAAGACTTTTGACATTACACTACGATACCAGAGAACGTGATAATGGGAAAAGCACCAGCTATCGGTATTGACTTGGGAACAACCTACTCCTGTGTGGGCGTGTTCCGTCAGGGCCAGGTGGAGATCATCGCCAACGATCAAGGACAGAGAACCACCCCCAGCTACGTGGCCTTCACCGACTCTGAACGCCTGGTGGGCGACGCGGCCAAGAACCAGGCGGCCATGAACCCCGAGAACACGGTGTTCGACGCCAAGCGACTGATCGGTCGCCGCTTCACGGACGACAGTGTTCAGAAGGACATGAAGCACTGGCCCTTCAAGGTGGTCAACGACGGCGGCAAACCCAAGGTGCAGGTGGAGTACAAGGGCGAGAACAAGACGATGGCACCGGAAGAGGTCAGCTCCATGGTGCTGGTCAAGATGAAGGAGACGGCAGAGGCCTTTCTGGGCCAGAAAGTCAAAGACGCCGTCATCACCGTGCCGGCCTACTTCAACGACTCGCAGAGACAGGCCACCAAAGACGCGGGCGCCATCGCCGGCTTGAATGTTCTGCGCATTATAAACGAACCCACAGCGGCCGCCCTGGCATACGGACTGGACAAGAACGTGGCCGGCGAGAAAAACATCCTCATCTTTGACCTGGGGGGCGGCACCTTCGACGTGTCCATCCTGACCATTTCGGAAGGCTCACTCTTCGAGGTCAAGTCGACAGCGGGAGACACGCACCTGGGTGGCGAGGACTTTGACAGTCGCCTGGTGGATCACTTCTGCCAGGAGTTCAAGCGCAAGTACAAGAAAGACCTGAGCGGCAGCCCCCGAGCTCTGCGACGTCTGCGCACAGCGTGTGAACGAGCCAAGCGCACCCTGTCCAGCAGCGCTGAGGCCAGCGTGGAGATTGACTCTCTGTACGAAGGCGTGGACTTCTACACCCGCATCACCAGGGCGCGCTTCGAGGAGCTGTGCTCAGACCTGTTCCGTCACACCCTAGAGCCCGTGGAGAAGGCCCTGAGGGACGCCAAGATGGACAAGCGACAGATCCACGAGGTGGTGCTGGTGGGAGGCTCCACGCGCATCCCCCGAATCCAGAAGATGCTGCAGGAGTTCATGGGCGGCAAGGAGCTGAACAAGTCCATCCACCCTGACGAGGCCGTGGCCTACGGAGCTGCCGTGCAGGCCGCTGTGCTGAGCGGGGACACCAGTGAGGCCATCAAGGACGTCTTGCTGGTGGACGTGGCGCCGTTGTCGCTGGGCATCGAGACGGCTGGCGGCGTCATGACCAAACTGGTGGAGCGCAACACCACCATCCCCACGAAGACGTCGCAGACCTTCACCACCTACGCCGACAACCAGCCGGCCGTCACCATCCAGGTGTACGAGGGAGAACGCGCCATGACCAAAGACAACAACCTGCTGGGCCGATTCGAGCTGACGGGCATCCCTCCGGCTCCCCGCGGCGTGCCGCAGATCGAGGTCACCTTCGACATCGACGCCAACGGCATCATGAAGGTGATGGCCCAGGACAAGAGCACGGGCAAGTCCAACAACATCACCATCAAGAACGACAAGGGTCGCCTCAGCAAGGAAGACATCGACCGCATGGTCAACGAGGCCGACAAATACCGCGAGGAGGACGACAAGCAGCGACAGCGTGTGGAGTCGCGCAACAAGCTGGAGGCCTACGTCTTCTCCGTGCGCCAGGCGGTCAGTGAGGCCGGAGACAAGCTGAGCAGCGACGACAGAGAGGCGGTCAGCAAAGTGTGTGACGAGGCGCTCAGCTGGCTGGACAGCAACTCGCTGGCCGACAAGGAGGAGTTTGAGGACAAGCTGCAGGAGGTGCAGAAGCTCTGCTCGCCTCACATGGCCAAGCTGCACGGCCAGGCTCAAGGACAAGGACAGAAAAGCTCGGGGTCACAGTCTGCCGGTCAGGCCGGAGGACCCACTGTGGAGGAGGTGGACTAAACAAAAAGCCAGCAACTGAAGTGTGACTGATAGTGTGAAAAAAGCACAAGTTAGACATGAATGACTGAGTGAAGAGAGTGAAAATGAATTGACAGTGGAGGAAAACCAGCCAGTATTTTTAGGAAAAACACTCATCGGTTGATCTCTATGCCTCTTTACAGCATTTGCACAGAATAGTCAATTAATTATTTTACAAAAAATGTTTGAACAAAAATGGTTGTGAACACATCTGCTGAACTGAAATATCAAATGAATGTTTATAATGAATCAAATCAAATGACTCTGTTTCTTATACTTGAGTGGTGACGGTGGTGGTCGTGTGTGTGTGTGTGTGTGTGTGTGTGTGTGTGTGTGTGTGTGTGTGTGTGTGTGTGTGTGTCTGCTTGCTTGCTATACACTCAAGCATATATCATGTTCACCTCGCTTCTGACACACATTCTGTCGATTTCAACCTCTATCGCTCTCACAAAAACTGAAAACGTGATAACACTTATTGATTAGCTTAATAAAAAAGGAAAGAAATAACATAGGGATGAGATACAACTAAAACTCACAGAATGTTCACAATCATCAGTCCTAAAATGAACACGACACAGAACATTTGCAAAAACAACAACTTCCACTACAACTTTACAAAACGAAAAGATTGTTCACGATAGACCACACAAAAAACGACATGAAAGAAAACATCACATTCAAGGACAAGATAACACATGATATGGAATTATTTTTTTATTTGGTTTCTCTCTGTGTACACATTTAAGCCTACATTATGATCGACATTGAGGTGATGTCCTAGCGTATGGGACATACGGTCCTATCGTACCCTCAGTAATGGTAACAGTTGAATACTTGTTCTGCAAACTCTCGCTCACTCCTCACTATTACAAACTTGTTTATTCCATCGAACCTTGTAGTCGTCCTTCAAAAGTTTATGGAACTTCTTCTACGATTATTCGTCTAAAACACAATATCTTCATGCCCACACATTGACCGCGCTGGCCATTGTTAAAACTTGTTCTGTCTAAATCGCAGAAAACTTATCACTGTAATACACCAACCAGGCAAGGCTTGACTGAAACACAATGCTTGCGTTATACAGTTAAACCTCTCTATGTATCATGCCTGGTTGTCGATTTTATTTCCGGTACTTTGACATTCAAAATTCCGTTAACGTCCGGTATGGCCCGTTGCCGATTTTATTTCACGGCATTTTTGTACCTTTAAAAACGTCCGGAACGACTGGTATTTCCGATCATTTTATATAATTTTTAAAATACCCATAACGTCCGGTTAACGCAATCCCTGACACAGTAGTAGCCTACAGCCCGTCAATAAAGGCGATGATCACGAGCCAAGGATCACTTGTGACAGTTTGTAGTACAGCACGTCAATAAAGGCGATTATCACGAGCCAAGGATCACTTGTGACAATTTGTAGTACAGCACGTCAATAAAGGCGATGATCACGAGCCAAAGGATCACTTGTGACAATCTGTAGTACAGCACGTCAATAAAGGCGATGATCACGAGGCAAGGATCACTTGTGACAGTCTGTAGTACAGCACGTCAATAAAAGCGATGATCACGAGCCAAGGATCACTTGTGACAATTTGTAGTACAGCACGTCAATAAAGGCGATTATCACGAGCCAAGGATCACTTGTGACAGTCTGTAGTACAGCACGTCAATAAAGGCGATGATCACGAGCCAAGGATCACTTGTGACAGTCTGTCCCTTTGCAGCATGAAGCGACGCACGTGCAAATGGGGAGATGCTGCAGCGTTGTTAATGGCGACAGCTTGATGTTGTTGTTGTTGTTGTCGATGGTGGCTGCTGGAAGGGTTTGGGGTGTAGCGGCAAGGTTTCTGGTGTACGAATACTGTGCCCCCTGGTAGTGGTATGCTGTTGGGGTCCTGAGAAAAAAGACACAATGGTTTTAAGTTAATTTGTATTGTCTTGTCTTGTCTTTCCTTGGTATTTCCTTGTTTTCACTACCTATTTACACCCCCGGTATGGGGGTGTTTTATTCATGTTTTTATTACTTAGTTAGTGGAAGAATGTTTTGTAATGTATGTTTGATGGTGTATGCTTTTAATTAAGCGTTGTTGACTATGAATGTAGATGTAAATGCTTGTATAACTGTGTTTTAATTTTAAATGTGTCAAGCGCAAAGAGCATAATTGTAAAGTTATGATGTTGCGCTATATAAATGCTCATTTATTATTATTATTATTTATTGTCTTGTCTTGTCTTTGTGTGTGTGTGTGTGTGTGTGTGTGTGTGTGTGTGTGTGTGTGTGTGTGTGTGTGTGTGTGTGTGTGTGTGTTTGTGTGTGTGTGTGTGTTTCTGTCTGTATCTGTCTCACCGAGTCCCTGTCTGTGTCTCGGTGTGTCTCTCTCCGTCTCTGTCTCTTTTTTTGTCTCGCTCTGTCCCAATCTCTCTGTCCCAGTCTCTCTCTCTCTCTCTCTCTCTCTCTCTCTCTCTCTCTCTCTCTCTCTCTCTCTCTCTCTCTCTCTCTCTGACTCTCTCTCTCTCTCTAGGGGCTAGAGGCCTGAAGAATAAATGATGTTCTTGTTCTTGTTCTTGTTCTCTCTGTGTCTGTCTGTCTGTCTGTCTGTACATAACTTCTATATTTTCTTGTATCCCCTCGTTGTTTGTATTCTGTGTGCGTTTGTTTGTCTTCTTGTGTTATTTTGTTTTCTCCCTATATCTATTCCGCAGACTTCACGCGTTTTATCTATATATATATACGACTAGTGTCTGTGTGTTTGTGTGTCTGTGCGCGATGCACGGCCAAAGTTCTCGATGGATCTGCTTCAAATTTGGTAGGCTTATTCAGAGAGACCCCGGACACAATCTGGTCGATGAGAATTTTCAACACGTGCTCTCAGCGCGCAGCGCTGAACCGATTTTGGTTTTTCTCTGGATCCATTTCCAGTAACTCTTCCTTATCTTCTCCAGTGTTTTCAGCGTTTACCTCCCTTCCTTCGTGTGGCGTCAATCCATATTCCCGTTTCTATTTTTAGAAGGTCACTGTCGACAACGCTCAATCCATATTCCCGTTATACTATTTTTAGAAGGTCACTACTCTTCTCCAGTGTTTTGCGCGTTTATCTCCCTTCCTTCGTACGGTGCGCCGGCAAAGCCGGGTCCCCGGCGCAGCTGGGTATTCGGCTCGACTTTTTCCCGGCGCAGCCGTACCCGGCGAAGCGGGTATTCATCTAGTATAAAATAAAATAAAAACTAACCTGCTGCAAAAGGCACTGAAGAGAATGGGCTTTTCCTCTTTTTTCACTGTCTCATTCGGACTTTCGTTTCTTCAAACTTACCTCTACCTCGAATCGCTTCATGTGGGTCACCAAAGGTCGTGCCCTCGAAGAAGTAGGCCGCGGCCGGTGCGACGAGTTTAAAGGTGAGCAGAAGGACGCGATCCGTGACTCAAGGTCACGCAGGTTGCCCTCGCTGGTCTCCCAGTCGTAGAAGGAATCCTCGTAGAGTTCTTCGTAACCATGGCGACTGGCCGGGTTGCCCTCCGACCAAGCAGGCTCGCGTTCCAGCTTGGTGCGAAGCTCGGATCGTGCTGTGTTCGTGCAAAGTACGCGCATCCTGAGAAGAACAAGAAGGATTTAAGTCTTGGTCTTTTCTAGGTCCGTTTCGCAGTGACAAATAGATGGATGGATGGGTCGACACAGTGGGTGGGGGTGGAATATGGATGACTGGATGGATGGATGGGTGGACGGATGGGTGCGTGGGTTTTTGGATGGATGAATGGGTGGGTTGGTTTTGGGTTGGTTTTGGGATGGATGGATGGATGGTTGGATGAGATAGATGGATGAGATTGATGGATTGATGGGTTGATGGATTGATGGCTGGATGGCTAGATGGATAATATGGATCAGTGGATCGATGGGTGAGTGGATGGTTGGTTGGATGGATGGATGAGATGGACTGTAAGATGGATGGATAGGATAGCTGGATGGTTTTTTTGCTTTGTGAGTGCGTGAGTAAATCCGTCTTTAACTTTTCACTGACCTTTAATTGTTTCATTATAATTCATTCTTTTTGGAGGCAGATAAGAGTCCCGAACAGTTTGATGTTTTGATGTGTCTAGATATGAAATAAAATATTGGTGGTCGTCTAGCATGAAGCGAGGTGTGTGTTATTTCGACTCGAAGAGAATATGAACGGGGTAGGTAAGAGGGAGAAATAGAGAAACAGAGAGCGAAAGAGAGAGTGTGTATGTGTGTGTGCGTGTGTGTGTGTGTGTGTGTGTGTGTGTGTATATATATGTGTGTGTGTGTGAGAGAGTATATATATGTGAGTGTGTGTGTGAGAGAGAGAGAGAGAGAGAGAGAGAGAGAGAGAGAGAGAGAGAGAGAGAGAGAGAGAGAGAGAGAGAGAGAGAGAGAGAGGGGCATATGAAATAAAATATTGGTTTTAGATCTGTACGCTTTTATGTGAGTTCTGTTTTATTGTCAGACTTTTTATGTGTAACTATGTGTTTATTACTTATCTTACGGTTTTTTTTATTGGTTTTTTTATTATCTTTTTTAAAAACAATTTTTCTAGATTACTTTATATAACTATTAGTGGTTGTTGTCTATGAATTGTTTTTAATGCTTGTATGTTAGTTCTTACGAGAAAACTTTTTATGTAAAATGTTAAATTTTAATGTCTAATGTAAAGCGCCATGAGACTGCCATTCGGCGGTGAACAGCGCTATAAAAGAATATTTTACTATTATTATTATTATTATTATTATTATTATTATTATTATTATCATATAGACAGATTGACAGACGGACGGAAAGACAAGAGTGACAGGGATGAAAATGTTATGGAATGGAGAGAGAGGGAGAGAGACAGTCGTGAGAGGAAGAGATGACTAGAGACAAAGAAAAAGAGAGAGAGACAGACAGACAGACAGAGACACAGAGACACAGAGAGAGAGAGAGAGAAAGAGAGAGAGAGAGAGAGAGAGAGAGAGAGAGAGAGAGAGGGAGAGAGACAGTCATGAGAGGGAGATGACTAGAGACAAAGAAAAAGAGAGACAGACAGACAGACAGAGACAGACAGAGACACAGAGACAGAGAGAGAGAGAGAGAGAGAGAGAGAGAGAGAGAGAGAGATAGAGAGAAATAGAGAGAGAGAGGAGCGCATGAAAGAAAGAGTGACAGACAGACAGACAAAGAAAATCAGACAGACAGACATGTATGAACAGACAGACAGAGACAGAGAAGGAAGACAAACTGACAAACAAACAAAACACTCACCTGCTCTCGCTCTTGTCACGCTGCACGGAGTCCATATGATGAAAGATTTTCGACACCGTGTTCTGATCCAAAGTACCCTCCTCTTTCTCCTCCTCACCCGTCCCCGCTGACCCAAAGCCGTAGGAGGTTCCGCCCCACTGACTTTCGTCCTCATCGCGACACGGTACGATGCGCATGTCCATGGCAGAACGAGGGCGGGGCGAAGAGAAGGGCCGCATACTGAGTCGCGCTGACTGGAAACCTGAAAATCCCACATGGAAGTGACAGAAATTAAACTAAGAACTGATTTTTCACAAAGCAAACATTGTTTGACACTAGGCCTGAGCTACACGAAGCGAAACTGGGTACCACCCAAATTGATGGTACGCAGCCGCGAGGTCGGGATTTGTTGAATCTGAGATTTGTGTGATTTCAACCAATCAGACCCCGTGGCTTGTTCCCACCCTGTTGGATAGTACCCAGCTTCGCTTCGTGCACCTCGGCTCAGAATAACCAATACGCAGGAGTGGGCGGTGAAAACAAAAACACATGTCCACGATCTGTATTCCATTGTGCCCGTACCTCCATTGTGCCCGTACCTCCATTGTGCCCGTACCTCCATTGTGCCCGTACCTCCATTGTGCCCGTACCTCCATTGTGCCCGTACCTCCATTGTGCCCGTACCTCCATTGTGCCCGTACCTCCATTGTGCCCGTACCTCTGCCTTCCCGGTAGATTGTAAACATTGCTGACTTGAAGGAAAGCCGACAGACACCAACTGTTGCCTATCTCACCCTACTTTATACACACATAAATTATATATCCTTCAGCCTGGAGGCCCGCTGCCCCAAAACAGGCATATGATGAACTGTCAGACACATAACACGCGTTACCAGAGAAATAGTACGTTTAATACAAAAGAAATATAGGTGTAATCGCATCTCTGTTGTAATCAAAGTATTATCTAGCCCGTTTAACGGCAAACTAAAAGCAGCTGTCCTACCTTATGCCACAACGAATTCTTGCGCATGTGAAAACCGTCAAAGTTTAGTCAATCCAGGGACTTATATTTAGAAGTTTGGTAGGTCTAACCTGGTGCTGCCGAAGCGGGACGACGCGGGAGTCTGGCGAAGGAAGTGGTGCCATTGTCCTCTTGGGCGTAGTAGTCCTGTTCCTGGTCCTGCTCATCGCTCTCTGGCGGGTATCCTAGCAACTCCCGCTCGGCCTTGACATTGCCCTTCAGCTGCTGGATGCTTCGCGGAGCTTTTCTCCTCATGGCCGTGTATGTGCTGAGCATGCTGTGAGTGAGGTGGAATAAGGTCAAGGGTATATTGTATTGTTCAAGTGTGGGTTTTTTAACTGAACAGTAGGCCTAACCACTGCTACCTGACCATCGGGAAAAAACAAGAACATTCTAATAGTATAGACAAGATATGTGAAGGACAACCGTAAACATAAGGTATGCATTCTTAAAAGAATATGCCTGACTTTCAACGCTTGGTTGCCCGTAACGAGAGGTACAAGACAGGCAGAACAGACCGAATAAGACACTTATGATGAAGATAACGACGACGATGATGATGTCATAGTGATCGAAAAGGACGACTATACTCACAATGACAATACTGATGAAAACAGAACATCCAGAAGATGGAGAGGCAAGAATTGCATTAACAAGAAATTCCTCCGAGGTAGGAAAAACACCCCTGTCCTTACCATTCTCACTGCCACCAACTGAGAAGGTTATTTCCCTTTGACCATTAATATGTCCCTCTATAAGTCCTTGTAGAATCTTAATCCACCAATAACTCCCTAACCGTGTGTTTGACTGGTCCCAATTTTTGTAAGGACCGTCTCAGGAATGTATAGAACCTGTTCACCAAGTTTGGTGACGATCGGTCCGTTCATTCTTGAGATCTAACACAAACACACAAACACACAAACAAACACATCGACCGAATCCTATACACACCCCTATACCGGGGGGGTAAAAATACAGAAACTCACTTGAGTGAACGAAGCTTGGCGTAGGGGCTGTTCATGATGGCTTTGGTTTTGGACAACGAAGCCTCGCGATAAAAGAGCGAGTCTTTCACGTAAGGTTTGATCAATGGCACACGTCCTTGCAGAAACAAGCGCACAAGAGTCTTTTCAGATCCGCCTTTTCCGGAACGTTCTGTGAAGTTGTCGTCCTTGGCTTGATGGTGTCTGGTGTAATGATCCCCTGATCCGCCCCGGCGGCGCTGCAGTGCTTTTGTTGTGTCGTGCAAACGAGCCAAGATTGGGAACTGTGAGGCTTTCGAGGTTTGTATCCGTGCTGCAAGTTTCTGAAAAGGTGGAGATATTTTTTTACGATTTTAATGGTCATTTTTTTGTGGTCATTGGAACTAGGAATGCAATGGGGACCTTTCGCGTACGACTGTATTCTATCAGACCATCAACAATAAGTCAAAAATGCCACTGGATTGTGAGCTATGAATTTACAACACTGAAGTTCAACATTACCCAGCCCGCTATGTAAGCAGCATCATTCCGTCATCGGAAGAATAGATTTATTGTATATAAAAGAGATCAATCTTTATTTTATATATAAGTACACTCGAACTACAGAATTACAGCATTTTTCTTGTCCTCTTCTCATTCCCTTCCATCTACCCCCCCCCCCCCCCCCCCAATCTCAGTACCCCCACCCCAATCATAGCTTTTCTTTCATTCCTTCTCCCAGCCTCCCGGTTTACTTAGCCTCTCCTGCAACTCCTACCGACCTTTTTTTTTTTTTTTTTTTTTACCTCAGTTGCATGTAGGCTGCTTCAAATCCTCCTTTAACTGTTTCCTTCTTTCTTTCTTTTTTTTGTTGTTTTTTTTTGTTTGTTTTTGTTTTGTTTTGTTTTGTTGTAACTCCAATACCGACCTGACAAACGCTGTTGACAAGCTGGCGCACTGTGTGAGGGTTTTTCTTGGACACCAGACGATCGAAGTTCTTGGCGTTCAATACGAAGACCTCCGTGTTTGCTGTGGAGACCACAGTGGCGATGTTTGTGTCCAGTTCCAGAACCATTTCTGTGTCGCCTGTTGGAGGAAGAGAATGTGATACAGGTAAAGTCATTGACGGACTTGTTGAATAATGTTCTGCTGACCTATGCACTTATTCTGTATGAACGGTGTTATAAAAACACTCATGTAAACTAGCATGACGCGTAAAAGCCGGTGTATTGACTATTTTTTTGTGGACAGGTCAAAAATTCTTTTCAAAATTAGCAAAATTATGCTTAAAGGGGCAGTGCTTCCTGTACTGGACCTGGTTCATTCATGTATGGTTCGATGTAATGTTGGAAAATACCCTTAATTGTACGTAAGACTCAGAATGTTTCCTTTCGCGTGGTTTTACTGAGATTAGTACAACACAGATTTCTGAAAGTTTGTCAGACGTACCCATGACCTCGTTTCGTTCTATGCAGCAGAGATCCACGGTACGACCTTGCAGTCTTTTCTCGGCGGCGGCGTACCCTTGGTGACGTCGGACCTCGATCTGCGCATGCGTCTTGCGTGCCCGGGGTGCGCGGGCCTTCTCTCGAACTGCTGGCTTTCTGCGGGGACAGGGTTATGTTAGCATAAATGTGTATAACCTGTTTCCTTTGTATTAGATTCGGACGTGGAATTATATTTACTGTAACTTCAGCGCCGAGGAGCACTAAAAACAAGACACACAATAACAACTGTCATCTTCAAGGTGTGGCATGTCTAACGCTATGTAAACAGAGGGAAAGGGGGGTGGGGGTGAGAGAGAGACAGACAGACAGATAGACACAGACACACAGACATAGAGGGACATATACAGAGGCTGACAGACAGACAGAGAATCATACCACGCAGTCGGTAAAGCACTGTTAATGCACGACTGAAATACTTTTCAGACTGAAAAAAAACACCAGGTACCACACAGTGCAATACTGACTTGTTTGCTGTGGTCAGTGGATGAGAGGGGGGTTTCATCAGGGCTGGATACTGTGACTCGTGACGACTGGGCTCCATACACACCCTGGCCTGACCGCTCAAACAGTCAACCAAATCACCACTCTATCAGTCGTTTTATCATGAAGACAGAACTGGCTACATGATGCATTTTTTGTCAGAAAGAGCTTTCTCCATTTTGTCAGAAACGCTCAATTTGCATGTTTCCTACAGTTCATTATCAAACTGATACTTTTCTGATAAAAATGCGTCCATGTCCAACAAAACAATTTTTTTGCAGGCTATATTTCGGTGTCCTCTGTGTGTTGATGCGTTTGAACTTACATATTTTCAATAGATAAAAAACGCTTGGCGATTTCATGGCACCCGGGATAGTAAGCTGCAGTATGGAATCGTGATTAGTACGAGATTGAACAGAACTCATTTACAAAACGTATGGTGTACTACCACAAACTATTGGTGTGTGCACGTTAAAGATCCCACGATTGACAAAAGGGTCTTTCCTGGCAAAATTGTATAGGCATAGATAAAAATATCCACCAAAATACCCGTGTGACTTGGAATAATAGGCCGTGAAAAGTAGGATATGCGCCGAAATGGCTGCGATCTGCTGGCCGTTGTGAATGCGTGACGTATTGTGTAAAAAAAAAATCCATCTCACACGGCATAAATAAATCCCTGCGCCTTGAATATGTGCGCGATATAAATTGCATAAAAATAAAAAATAAAAAAAAATAAAAAAAATCCCTGCGCTTAGAACTGTACCCACGGAATACGCGCGATATAAGCCTCATATTGATTGATTGATTGAGTGAACTATTAGACACAAGGCGCCCCATGCACAACTACAGTAAGTAAGCCGACCTAAACCAATTAGTTTCAGTTTCAAACTTCAACCAGTGTTTCAGAACAATGACATCAATGTCTGTAGACCCCCTTCTGGGGGGGGGGGGGGGGGGGACTACATAATGCTCAAACCTGCGTGCCCTCTTCTTCAAACATTCAAGGATGAAGGACGGGGGGGGGTCCTTTTCCGGAAGCTCCCCTACCCGGCAAATGTGCCTTTTTTTCAAAGAGAGACCCAAAATACCCCCTTTTCAAATGCTATATTTTAACAGCATCTGGGGAACAAGTACTTGTACCCCTGCCTCATTTTGGAAGCCCTCCATCCCATACACTAGGTCCAGCCCTGGGATGTAACACCATTCGGAGGGCATCAAAGCCCTGTGTTGCTAAAGTGAAACCAACCCAAAAACAAAAGTGTGGTTTACCTGAGAATAAAGACGAGCCCCCGCGCGGGGTTTCCCTGCCTCATGATGACGGAGCCATAGGGGTGGATTTCCTTGATCAGACTCATCTCCAGCAGCCTGCGCGGCTTGACAGGCCACGAACTGAACAGCACGTTATGCTCGACAAACTCGTACCGCTCTTTGTACGCCGCCTCCTCTTTGGCCTGCACAGTGAGAAAGGTAGGGAGTACAAGAATGTCATTTGCCATATAGCATAACAGCCATTTGTATAAATGATTCCGGGTGTGGGTAACATTCATACACGCATGCACTGCTTACAAATACAATACATGAATAAACAACGATTAGTCCTGAAGAAGCCTTCATAGGCAAAGATTTGATTAAGTTTTGTATGTGCTGTCCGAGTATTGGTGAATACAGCATTATTTTGTTTTCCAACAGCAAAAAAAGCCAATAGGCCTAATCGTAAAAGTCAAAGTCATCAAAGAAATGCAGATAATACAGTAACGTGAGAAGAATAAGAATTTAATTCGCCATATAGCATAGATGCCATTGGTAATTTTCCGGGACATAGGGAATCCATTGGTAATAGACGATGTTCGGAAATAATTCTGTCAAGTTTTTTTTAGGTTGTGGAAGAGTTGCTTTCCTTGTTTCCAGAGGAAAAAATTGTCGCGTGTAGCTTGCCTCGGTATTTCTGTGGAAAAGCCAGGAAAATAAGGGACAGCAACTCTTCCAGAACCCCAAACAAAGTCGACAGAGTTATTTCCAAACTGTTCTATTGTCCAAGGCACGGAAAATAAGATTTTTGTACCCAGGATTACCGGTACATGTAGTACGTTGTATGTTGTTAAAGCGATAGCTTAAAGGCTGACATAGTTCTATTTAATTAGTTTAATTACTTCCAGGGCTTTTCGGCCCATCGTTGCGGGGATGTATAAATTAAGCTTCCTGCAAAGTTTTAGGTTTGAAGTCCTTACCAATTACGAGAAATAAATAATTCTTTATTGCATTGTTTAGCAACAGTTCTCCAGGACTTGGGCTATTTTTAGACCGTTGACGTCACTTCGTGACGTTTCGTAAACCAAAGATGGCGTTTGAGACTGTTCTGTTTACATTCGACACTATCAACACCACTTTGCAATACTGAAATAATTTTGTCTGTGTTCGAAAGCTACAGCCAATCGTTATTATATCCCCTTAGGTACAGTTTTATAACATTAGTGGCACATGTAAACAATATGAATTAATTATTGAACGCTACGAATATGGCAGCCTTTAAACCTAACACACAATTGAAGCAAAGGAAGAGAAACGGCTCTGCGTTTTCTGTATTCCTACAAACAAACAAACAATATGCAAGATTAATTTAACCAAAAATGTCAAATGTCATTTAGCATAATTATATGAATATTGTGTGAACAGTACTTGTGGTGATTTATGTCCGTATAGTTAATTGTTTGATGTAGGGTGTACATTTATATGTTCTATTCTGTATATATGTTCTTTTGTAAAGGGCCACAGGTTAGGCACCTAAAAATGTCCAGTTATTATTATTATCATTATTATAAATCTGGACAGAAAGCAGCTCGGCAGTTGATTGTTGCACTTGGTATGTGTCCCGGTAGAAAGATGCTTTTCTCGCATGTAAAAGCCTTGGCAGATCTGTGGTATTGCACAAGATGGCGTACACGAAAAAGACTGTACCTAAAACTAAAATAATCGAAATAGATTGTTTGTTAAATAGCAGAGGAGTGACAGAAAGGCATGTATAACCTATTAAAAAAAACAAGTCGCGTAAGGCGAAATTACTACATTTAGTCAAGCTGTGGAACTCACAGAATGAAACTGAACGCACTGCATTTTTTTTACAATGACCGCTTGTGCATAACGGAGTGAAACTGACGAGCCTGTTCAGCGCGGTAGTGGTTTCGCTGTGCTGCATAGTACGCTTTTCTGTACCTCTCTTCGTTTTAACTTTCTGAACGTGTTTTGAATCCAAACATATCATATCTATATGTTTTTGGAATCAGATACCGACAAGGAATAAGATGAAATTGTTTTTAAATCGATTTCGGAAATTTGATTTTGATAATAATTTTTATATTTTTAATTTTCAGAGCTTGTTTTTAATCCAAATATAACATATTTATATGTTTTTGGGATAAGGAAATAATGGAGAATAAGATGAATGTAAATTTGGATCGTTTTATATAAAAAAAGAAAATTATTACAATTTTCAGATTTGTAATGACCAAAGTCATTAATTAATTTTTAAGCCACCAAGCTGAAATGCAATACCGAAGTCCGGCCTTCGTCGAAAATTGCTTTACAAAAATTTCAATCAATTTGATTGAAAAATGAGGGTGTGACAGTGCCGCCTCAACTTTTACAAAAAGCCGGATATGACGTCATCAAAAGTATTTATCGAAAAAAAGAAAAAAACGTCCGGGGGATATCATTACCAGGAACTCTCATGTCAAATTTCATAAAGATCGGTCCAGTAGTTTGGTCTGAATTTCTCTACACACACACACGCACAGACACACACACACACACACACACACACACACACACACACACACACACCACACACTCACACACACACACACACACACACACACACACACACACACACACACACACACACACATACACCACGACCCTCGTCTCGATTCCCCCTCTATGTTAAAACATTTAGTCAAAACTTGACTAAATGTAAAAATAAGATCGCAATAACTCATCACAGTCCTAGCGAGTCAGAACCCATTTGGTGACAATGATTGATTTTCCAGGTGCCACCTAGGTAAAGGTGCTTGACTCAGAATCAATATTATCCATAAGTGTACACAACACATCGATAGGATACCTGTCTACTCACGAGCCCAGCCTACTCGGATCGAAAATCAGGTCCATAGCTCGGTCAACGATTAACACCTGTGTAATTAAATTCTGCAAATAATGTCGCCTGGCCTAGCTGACAGAAAAACAAGTCGCGTAAGGCGAAAATACAACATTTAGTCAAGTAGCTGTCGAACTCACAAAATGAAACTGAACGCAACGCAACGCAGCAAGACCGTATACTCGTAGCATCGTCACTCCACCGCCCGTGGCAAAGGCAGTGACAGTGGAATTGACAAGAAGAGGGGGGTATTCGTTGCGCTGAGAAGGATAGCACGCTTTTCTGTACCTCTCTTCGTTTTAACTTTCTGAGCGCAGCCTGTAAAAGGTCAGTAGAATTCCACCTTGCCATCGAGTAGTCATTGAAAAATGATAGCACCTGGCTTACGCGAGCGTATTAGACCCCTGTCATATTTCTGAATACATATTTTCCCTCCAATACAGAACAGGGTCCGGTGATTATATCCCTTGGTCAAACAAAAATCTCTTTCGTTGACCTTCTGGCGATCTGTCCAGAGCCCCATAGCTCTCCAAGTCCAGTGTTGACCATGAGTGTTTTGACAACGAGCATGGCCGCGTTCGGTCAGCGTGGTCAGAGAAAAACAGGAATCCTGCTGGACTCAAAGTCGGCCCCGGCCCGTATAATAACTGTCGCTGGCTCTTGTGTCCGGTTTGATGCTTCGATCTCAGTACAACCTATTCACTCCGTATCGATTCCTCGAAGCGCTGAGTGCGTTCGATCTGACGAGGTCGTTGATCAGTGGCTGCTGACTGGTAGGAAGTACTGTGAAACCCCCTTTCAAGACGCCCCGATTTAAGGCTCTCCCGTCTCCCCCCCCCCCCCCCCCACCACTCAAATTCACTTTTAAGGCCTTTCTTTCTTAGATGGGGTTTCCCCCCATAAACTCTGTAATTTGACATGTTTGCTTCCTTTTCAAGACTTTTTCAGATTTGTTTATGTAGGAAGTCTCGTGGAAACCCCCTTCAGGGCCTCCCATTATAAGCCCCCCCCCCCCCCCCCCAACCCGCTTTTGTTTTAAAGACCTTGCTTTCTTAGGTTTTCTGTTCCTGACCTCCCTCTCTTTCTCTCTCCCTTTCTCTGTCTCTGTCTGTCTGTCTGTCTGTCTGTCTGTCTGTCTGTCTCTACCTCTCTCTCTCTCCCTCTCCGTCTCAGTCTCTGCCTCTGTCTGTCTGTCTGTCTGTCTGTCTGTCTCTCTCTCTCTCTCTCTCTCTCTCTCTCTATCTCTCTCTATCTATCTATCTATCTATCGTCAAGACTCCATTCTTTCTATACCCGAGTTTTCTTAGATTTGTGGAGGCCATAAAAAGGGTGGTGCTACTGTACTCTTAAGCAGGTTCGGTCGTTAGTGTGCCGATTTGAGCAAAGGTGTACCAGTAATTCCCAAATGGGATGTAATCTCAACTTTGAGTCTAAACTAACTTGGCCGATTTACTGATGGGTGGGATATCTGTCTGTTTCTTTGTCTGTCTGTCTGTCTGTGTGTCTGCATGTGCGAATTTCCGAGTGTCTGAGCTGGTGAATGTGCCTTTGCTTTTGTGCATGCGAGTTTGTTCGTTTCTCTCTTTAATATCCATTCCTGCTTTTGTTTCTCTCTTCCAAAGTATAAATTCTTTTAAATATTCAAATCCCAAGTTTTCAAATTGCAGTCTGATAACTAGGATTCAAGAATGGTGACAAATGAACTAGGTTTATTCTACGCTTACCAAAACAGACACATTCGTAGTATCTTCCGTTATATAACAGCACAAAATGGACGAATATTTTATATTGATTAAGAATGTACCAAACCTGGGTACTGTCGTGTTCTCTTTTTGTTTCATTTTGATTGTCTTATTTTCAGGATCGATTCATTTGAACACGCCTTGCTTAAATATTAATCCAAAGAAACAAGCTTCAAGAAATTCACATTTTGAAGAAAGGGCACACTCGTTCAACACTTGTCTTTCCGTCAAGACTGATTGTAACGATATATGTTTACATATAAACCCTTGGTGCTACGATTGCAACGATATATTTGTACACATAGGCCTATATCCCTTGGTGCTACGCAAACATAGATCAAATCGGCGCGGGAAAAGACAAACAGTCACACAATATACTGAGTATTGGTTCGGTAATGAAAGTGACCGTCCACTGACCCACTTGACCACTTCTTGTGCTGTCCAGTCGCTGTCCACAAACACAAGGGGTTAGACATGTATGCACAGCCTACCCGGTGCCAGAGTCTTAGCTCTGTATACACTTTTCAGGGCTAGGCAGGCAGACTGGCAAAACTAAGACATTGTCTGTGAGTATTCCGAACAAGACAAAAAAGCCGTGGTGCTTCGAGCCCCCTCTCCACCCCCACCCCCACCCTCAGCTACCACCACCAGACGCTTCTTGTTTCCACTGATTTTACATTTAGTCAAGTTTTGACTAAATGTTTTAACGTAGAGGGGGGAATCGAGACGAGGGTTGTGGTGTATGTGTGTGTGTGTGTGTGTGTGTGTGTGTGTGTGTGTGTGTGTCTGTCTGTGTGTGTGTGTGTATAGCGATTCAGACCAAACTACTGGACCGATCTTTATGAAATTTGACATGAGAGTTCCTGGGAATGATATCCCCGGACGTTTTTTCTTTTTTTCGATAAATACCTTTGATGACGTCATATCCGGCTTTTTTTAAAGAGGCGGCACTGTCACACCCTCATTTTTCAATCAAATTGATTGAAATTTTGGCCCAGCAATCTTCGACGAAGGCCGGTGTTCGGTATTGCATTTCAGCTTGGTGGCTTAAAAATTAATTAATGACTTTGGTCATTAAAAATCTGAAAATTGTAAAATAAAAACCACAATTTATAAAACGATCCAAATTTACGTTCATCTTATTCTTCATCATTTTCTGATTCCAAAAACATATAAATATGTTATATTTGAATTAAAAACAAGCTCTGAAAATTAAAAATATAAAAATCATTATTAAAATTAAATTTCCGAAATCGTTTTAAAAACTATTTCATCTTATTCCTTGTCGGTTCCTGATTCCAAAAACATATAGATATGATATGTTTGGATTAAAAACACGCTCAGAAAGTTAAAACGAAGAGAGGTACAGTAAAGCGTGCTATGAAGCACAGCGCAACCGAGCCAAACAGGCTCGTCACTTTCACTGCCTTTTGCACTAGCGGCGGACTACGTTCAGTTTCATTCTGTGAGTTCCACAGCTTGACTAAATGTAGTAATTTCGCCTTACGTGACTTGTTTGGTTCTGTCTGTGTCTTTCTTTTTTTTACGACAGCTAAATTCTGCTGTCTTTTTCAGTATTTCATTGCGATTGTCATGATTTTGACTGATATAGGTCGTCCCTTGAAAATCGACCAATCATAATTCGCAGCTTTAAAATTAAAAAACAAAAATGGTTGGTTAGTTGTTTTTTATCGTCTCTTCAGTACAGTAGGTCGTGAGTTCGAATCCCGGTCGCTGCCGCCTGGTGGGTTAAGAGTGGAGATTTTTCCGATCTCCCAGGTCAACTTATGTGCAGACCTGCTAGTGACTTAACCCCCTTCGTGTGTACACGCAAGCACAAGACCAAGTGCGCACGGAAAAGATCCTGTAATCCATGTCGGAGTTCGGTGGGTTATGGAAACACGAAAATACCCAGCATGCCTACTCAGGCGTTACGGATGGCGTCAGACAGACAGACAAACACACAGACAGACAGGCGCACCTTGACAGAACCGTTGAAGAGCGCCCTATCAATGACGAGGAGGTGGGTGTCCATGTCGGCAATAATAAAGGCGTTACGGATGGCGTCAAGCAGACAGACACACTGACAGACACACAGACGCACCGACAGACACACACAGGCAGACAGGCGCACCTTGACAGAACGGTTGAAGAGCGCCCTATCGATGACGAGGAGATGCGTGTCCATGTCAGCAATGATGGAGGCGTTACGGATGGCGTCAGCAGAAAGCAGGGCGATCTCTCCAAAACTCGTTCCAGGTTCTGGAACAAGCAGGGCAAGAGATGGAGAGCCATTACAGTGACCTCTGTATGTCTGCGTGTCTTTCTGTGTCTGACTATGTTTGTCTGTCTGTCTGTCTGTCTGTCTGTCTGTCTCTCTCTCTCTCTTTCTCTTTCTCTCTCTCTCTCTCTGTCTGTCTGTCTCTCTCTGTCTCTGTCTGTCTGTCTCTCTCTGTGTCTCTCTCTATCTCTCTCTCTATCTCTCTCTCTCTCTCTCTCTCTCTCTCTCTCTCTCTGTGTTTCACAGACCATAATGCATGATGAATTTGCCAAACTTGGATCTGTTCAGTCCTTCGGGCTCCGCGTCTTCCGTGTCCTGGGAGGCCTCTTCCTCCGTCTGCTTAGCCGCCTTGGCCTTGGGAGGCCTAGTGGAGGCCTCTGGGGGCGTGTCCTCGTCTGTCTTCGTCACGATGTACACCGACGCACGTCCAGTCATGATGACATAAAACCTGCGGGATAAGTGGTAATGATAATAATGCATAATATTTATAAAGCGAGTATGTCCAGGGTTAAAAAGTGGTGAGATAAATTTGATTCAGCTCCTGTTGCTGACAGCATTCCATTGGGAGGCAGCGATCCGAATTTCCCAGCAATGGGATGATAAAGTAATGAAAATGAAAGAAAAAAATCGTGCTATTTTTGTTAGGAAAAAAAAATAAAAAATAGTCTGTTTACGGTATCCCGACCGACCCTATTTTTTCGCGCGACCCTAGACTTTTTTTTGGCATTTGGGGGAGAAAAAAAAAAGTCTTTGTTTTTTGGCAAAATAACTTAAAAATATGGGTTTTTTTAGAATTTTTTTTTTAAATCAAAAAAATCCCGACCTATCGACCCTATTTTTTTGTGTGCCTATGTTACCGTAAACAGACTATTTTTTGTGTGGGCCTTACTGCTGAACTGATTTATGTTGACGTGTTGTTAGTGGGGGTGGGTTTTTTAAATGATTATGATGAATACGACGACAACGACTAAGACCATGATGATGATGATGATGATGATGATGATACATTATCAATGTTTCTCTCCACCCTCTGACCCTTTATCACAAAGCCCACCAGCAATGACCGGTCAAAGAACTTTTATCACCGATTTGTGATGTCCTGGGTTTGAATCACTGCCGGAAGACGAATCAACCAGTTTCTGTGTATTTAGTTTTAGCGATACCGGTTATTCTGATATATCTTCGGACCATGATTATAGACCTATCAAGGTATATTGTGAGCGTTGAAACTTTTGTTTGCCTTTTCTGGACACTATCTGTCCACCTCCTTTTCGGAACATAATATTCTGAGCAAACAAAGATATGGAGCAAGGGCGGGGGGGTTACACGGGTTACGTAACCCCCCCCCCCCCCCACCCCCCAAAAAAGAGGTAATTTATTGGCTCAGGATGCACCAGATAGCTCTATTTTGCTTCTTTGGATAAAAAAAAATTTCGGGGGGGCATGCCCCCGGACCCCCCTAGAGGCTTAGGCGCCTTCGGCGCCGTCAACTTGTATCTTCGCAGTAATTTTGTAACCCCCCCCCCCCCCCCTCCAAAGTGAATTGATCCGCCCTTGATGGAGGCATTATAAAGGCACAGTGATATTACTGGTAGGATAACTTGATGCTAGTATGAGTTAGTAGCTCAGTTTTGAGTGTCCTGAGTGTCAGAATTATGTGTACGCTGCTTAGCATTACATTTGATATAATACTGTGTAGTCAAGTGGCGTACACAGTCTTTTTGTGTAATTATCCCCAGCCCGACCCAGTTGCCTCCCCTGTCTATTATCTTCCCCTGACCCAAGTTGTGTCTCCAGCGAGGATTATTGTGTGTTTACTATCGTAGGGTAGACTCTTGACCGGATTCCTTTCTAACCTCTTACCTCAGATTTAGGTGGTCGTTATGTAATGTGTCGCCAGACTGTCTGGGTATCGTTGGACGGCGTTTTGTCAAGTGGGTGTCATTTCTTTTGACAGGGTACATTATAGAAGATGCCAGGTCATGGCTTGGAGGTTTTAGTCTCTTACCCCTCTCCCCCTTCTTTGTAACTGGTTGTAATATAATGAGCCTTATCCGGTGTGCGTAATATTTCCGGTGTGTGACACCTCTGTAACGATTTCTGCCTCTTTAACGATCCCTTTCATTGGGCAGGCATTTTAAGTAGAACACCCCCCGTTGGCTTACACTAGGTAGCCTCCCTATTGGCTATTGGGAATCGGACGGTGACCAGCCTTTAAAAGACTGAGCATTTAGGCTAGAGGAGAGAACGCGATTTGTGATATACTGAGACTCGGCATGTAACCTCTACATACTGAGCTGTGTGCTGCTCGATTGTGTCGGTTGACTTGTGGTGTTAGATTCCGATACCTGTGCTCTTGTGTTTACGTTTCACTGAGTGTGCTCACTGAGGAGAATCTGTAAGTAACTAAATGTTTTATTCATTCCTTATGTTTTATTCATTCCTTGTGCTTTATTCTTATGTTTCATTTGATGCTATGATGTTTGCATATATGTACATTATGACGCCATTTTGATCTATCAGAGAGATGTGTTTTCTAGATCAGTTTCTAATCACTTTCATGATTTGACGCTGAAATTGAGCGTTGATAACTTCTAATATTTGATGACCAGTAGTTCTAAAGCTGTTTTAGAGTCTTGTAAACTAAAGACTCGTAGAGAATCAAGTAAGGCAGACTCATTCTCGTTTTCCCGCCAGTTCAATGGGCTTTGTTTGGGGAAAACACATATACACATTTTGTACTAGCATTCCACTGGGCTAAATAATGTCTAGCACATAAAACTCGCGCGTGTATCGTAACCCATGTGTATCGTTGCCATTTTTCCCCATTTTATCACATATTATTTCTGGAGATCAGTAAAGTCTGAGTAGTAGTCGGTTAAAAGCCCACAGTTAAGCCCTCCGTGCCATTGGCCCGTAAAGCTACCTATTTACGATTTAGGCGCAGAAACCCCTACAATTGATGAACGGGAATTATGGTTGACATATATATTTTGGGTAATGAACTCGTATCATGAGTTATCTTTCTTATTCTTGTCGTTATTATTCAACTCGATGAAATGTGTCTTCATGGCGATGAACATACTTAATAATAACAATTATTTTGCAGTTGCGGTTCATGCAGTTGATTAATTTATGTAGAGCATTTTCCAATGCAAGGCTTAGGCCTAAGGGAAGATGTTGGTTACTTCCCTTGACATTAGCTGTTGTGGAGTTGTTTAACTCACTGTGGATTCTCTTTCAGAGAATGCTGTGTCTGCAGGATTTTGGCTGTATTGTTTAGGTTTATTGTGGAATGTATGTATGGTTAGGATGCATTGGTATGAATGATGCGTTTTACTTGTTATGCCATGTACTTATATTATGTTTTCTTTTCTTTTCATGTGTCATCAGACACTGCTTTCTGGTGTTAACTTTCTGGTGTTAACTTTCTGGTGTTAACTTTCTGGTGTTAACTTTCTGGTGTTAACTTTCTGGTGTTAACTTTCTGGTGTTAACTTTCTGGTGTTAACTTTCTGGTGTTAACTTTCTGGTGTTAACTTTCTGGTGTTAACTTTCTGGTGTTTGCTTCTGGTGTACGTTAAGTAAAAGTCACGTTATTGCAACCTCTGTCTTGGCGTCTCATTTATGCTTCCTGGCCTATCCCCCCCTTCCACTCCACCCCATCACATCTGGCGCTGCGAGCAGGATTCAGGAAGTAGAGACGCCGTAGTTTAACACCAGAAAGCAGGGAAAGCAGTGTAGGACTAGGAGGTACTCGGCGTATCCAAGATGGCGGTCGACGGGGTTCCTAGACCCCAGTGGCAGATGTTCTCCCCTCCCAGGCTTCCCCTCTTCACTAGCAGCAAAGATGGCTGTCTGCTAGACGACTACGTCACAGAGGCTCGTCGCATCATTGCCCACTTCAACCTGGAGGCGCTGGGCGGCGAGGCTGCTGAATGGCTGATCCAGTCACTTGCTGGGCCTGCCAAGAAGGAGATCAACCTGCACCCCCCTCAGGCAACTGCCACGGCTGACCTTGTCTTGACCATCCTGCAGGACACGTTTGGGGACCACGCCAGCAGTTCCACTCTACTAGCGTCGTTTTACAGCATCTGCCAGAGTCAAGAGGAGGGCATTCTCTCATATGCCCACAAGTTGCAGGCTCTGCAGGTGAAGACGAATGCTGTTGTTGCCGGTACAGTTACTGATGCTGCACTTCGTGAGCAATTCATGCACGGACTGTTCTTGC
Source organism: Littorina saxatilis (assembly GCF_037325665.1). Classification (NCBI taxonomy): domain Eukaryota; kingdom Metazoa; phylum Mollusca; class Gastropoda; order Littorinimorpha; family Littorinidae; genus Littorina; species Littorina saxatilis. The sequence continues at coordinate 60,571,396 of NC_090261.1, forward strand.
CTGCAATGAGACGGGACCTCATGCGCTTTGCGAGAGGGCGTGAGGCTGTCACTTTTGCGGCAGTCCGTGCAGAAGCTCTCAGGTGGATGAGGGAAGATTTCGAGGTGGTGACGAAGCAACAACAACAAGCAACAGAGAGCAGCACTGAGGTACGCAGCCTGCAATTACAAGTCAACGAACTCGCCGTCAGATCAGCAGAGCTTCGCGCTGCCCTGGACCAACATCCGCGAGCTGCCTCACGTCATCAGCAACCGTCCGCGAAGCCACGTTGTTGGCTTTGCAACCGCCACGGGCATCTGCAGAGCAGGTGCCCTACCAAGCGTCATAGAGGTGAACAACTGCTGTCATGGAGACAGCCAAGTGAGAAACGCGCGAGTCATCAATCAACATCCATCACGGCGCAACCTCTCCTTGAGCAAAGCTGTCAGACAGAGGAACAGCATCGGCTGGCGACAACCCCCGTCCCCGTGCAGCTACACGACGCTCAGTTGATTTCATTTTGGGATTCGTTACTTAATCTTGCCCCTGTACCCCGAGTCCCTGCTACCCCAACGTTCCCGGACCGAGGCACTGTCTGCATCGCACGCCCTGTCTTCCCCCCACCCGTCCAGCCTCATCCGGTGCAGCCAGCGGCCCCTGCACCTGTTCTACAGGCCCAGGAGCTTCCAGTGCCAGTACTGCGAGTCCCAGACCAGCCTCTGGCTAGAGACCCAGAACCTCTGGTCCCTCATCCAGCTGCTGTGTCTGTGCGCCGCTCACAGCGTATACGGCAGAGATTGTCGTCGTTCTGAGCAGTCATGGGATTAACTTGATTTTATTTATTTTGAACAGACGGACTTGTGTGTAATATAATAAGTGTGCCGCTGTCATAACCCCGCCATCCGTCTATTGTGAACAGTCAGGAGAACAATGTGCTGCTGTCACGTGGGCAATGTGTCATTTGTGAGACTGTTCGTGTTCTGCTAAGAGACTGTGTACACTATGATTATTGATTGCCTGTTGTATTGTGTCTTTTATGAATGGGTTGGGTGACTGTGCGTGTCATCCGTGATTGTTTCTGATTTTATTTGTTGTTTCACTTGGGTGAACTTGTGTTTGATTTATAGATGTCATTTTCAGCTATTCCCGAGGCGCTGTACCTGCGAGGACGCAGTTGGTATAGAGCTGGGGGGGATGTAGTCAAGTGGCGTATCCAGTCTTTTTGTGTAATTATCTCCTGCCCGACCCAGTTGCCTCCCCTGTCTATTATCTTCCCCTGACCCAAGTTGTGTCTCCAGCGAGGATTATTGTGTGTTTACTATCGTAGGGTAGACTCTTGACCGGATTCCTTTCTAACCTCTTACCTCAGATTTAGGTGGTCGTTATGTAATGTGTCGCCAGACTGTCTGGGTATCGTTGGACGGCGTTTTGTCAAGTGGGTGTCATTTCTTTTGACAGGGTACATTATAGAAGATGCCAGGTCATGGCTTGGAGGTTTTAGTCTCTTACCCCTCTCCCCCTTCTTTGTAACTGGTTGTAATATAATGAGCCTTATCCGGTGTGCGTAATATTTCCGGTGTGTGACACCTCTGTAACGATTTCTGCCTCTTTAACGATCCCTTTCATTGGGCAGGCATTTTAAGTAGAACACCCCCCGTTGGCTTACACTAGGTAGCCTCCCTATTGGCTATTGGGAATCGGACGGTGACCAGCCTTTAAAAGACTGAGCATTTAGGCTAGAGGAGAGAACGCGATTTGTGATATACTGAGACTCGGCATGTAACCTCTACATACTGAGCTGTGTGCTGCTCGATTGTGTCGGTTGACTTGTGGTGTTAGATTCCGATACCTGTGCTCTTGTGTTTACGTTTCACTGAGTGTGCTCACTGAGGAGAATCTGTAAGTAACTAAATGTTTTATTCATTCCTTATGTTTTATTCATTCCTTGTGCTTTATTCTTATGTTTCATTTGATGCTATGATGTTTGCATATATGTACATTATGACGCCATTTTGATCTATCAGAGAGATGTGTTTTCTAGATCAGTTTCTAATCACTTTCATGATTTGACGCTGAAATTGAGCGTTGATAACTTCTAATATTTGATGACCAGTAGTTCTAAAGCTGTTTTAGAGTCTTGTAAACTAAAGACTCGTAGAGAATCAAGTAAGGCAGACTCATTCTCGTTTTCCCGCCAGTTCAATGGGCTTTGTTTGGGGAAAACACATATACACATTTTGTACTAGCATTCCACTGGGCTAAATAATGTCTAGCACATAAAACTCGCGCGTGTATCGTAACCCATGTGTATCGTTGCCATTTTTCCCCATTTTATCACATATTATTTCTGGAGATCAGTAAAGTCTGAGTAGTAGTCGGTTAAAAGCCCACAGTTAAGCCCTCCGTGCCATTGGCCCGTAAAGCTACCTATTTACGATTTAGGCGCAGAAACCCCTACAATTGATGAACGGGAATTATGGTTGACATATATATTTTGGGTAATGAACTCGTATCATGAGTTATCTTTCTTATTCTTGTCGTTATTATTCAACTCGATGAAATGTGTCTTCATGGCGATGAACATACTTAATAATAACAATTATTTTGCAGTTGCGGTTCATGCAGTTGATTAATTTATGTAGAGCATTTTCCAATGCAAGGCTTAGGCCTAAGGGAAGATGTTGGTTACTTCCCTTGACATTAGCTGTTGTGGAGTTGTTTAACTCACTGTGGATTCTCTTTCAGAGAATGCTGTGTCTGCAGGATTTTGGCTGTATTGTTACTTGTCTATATTTGTCATGATTATTTTGACAAATGATACAGTCATACATTCATAGGTTTATTGTGGAATGTATGTATGGTTAGGATGCATTGGTATGAATGATGCGTTTTACTTGTTATGCCATGTACTTATATTATGTTTTCTTTTCTTTTCATGTGTCATCAGACACTGCTTTCTGGTGTTAACTTTCTGGTGTTAACTTTCTGGTGTTAACTTTCTGGTGTTAACTTTCTGGTGTTAACTTTCTGGTGTTAACTTTCTGGTGTTAACTTTCTGGTGTTAACTTTCTGGTGTTAACTTTCTGGTGTTAACTTTCTGGTGTTAACTTTGTGGTGTTAACTTTGTGGTGTTAACTTTCTGGTGTTAACTTTCTGGTGTTAACTTTCTGGTGTTAACTTTCTGGTGTTTGCTTCTGGTGTACGTTAAGTAAAAGTCACGTTATTGCAACCTCTGTCTTGGCGTCTCATTTATGCTTCCTGGGCTACCCCCCCTTCCACTCCACCCCATCACAACTGTTTGAATCCGTATGCATTATAATTAAAATTATTAAAATGACTATCTTTGTTTTTATTACGGTAACATTTTCTAATCGTTTATTTTTCATATAATTTTGATAATTATCATTCAATTATGCGTTTGCTTATTTATTCATGTGTAGGCTACGGTCATTCATTCATCATTCATGTATTCATTTACTAATTCATTTAATTCTCTGTTTTATCACAGCAACAAAAATACCAACAAAAGAAAAGACAGGCTAATAGTAAGTAAGCACAAGAAAGAGGCAAAAGGGCGAAAAAGCAAGCAAGCAAACAAACATGACAGAAAAAAACGAGAAAAGGTCATGCCTATTCAAGGATAGGAACAAAAATCTGAACGTAGAGAATAAGCGCTGTGAGATCAAAGATTCGTGTAAACAAAGCATTTTCGGGCCGATGAAGATCATGAATGTTTGATCACAATCACATTAGTTGGTATTTCAAGCTTCGCATAGTGCTGATATAAGTTTACGATGGCTGGAATCCATACCATTATGAAAATCTCATTGTATGCTTTTCTGTGACAGAAACAATGTTGATCTATGCCGTCGCGATCAATTCCTGGTCTGTTTGCTTATTGTCGTTCAGCACACAGAGAGAGAGGGGAGGGGGGGGGGGTAAGGGTGGGGTGGGGGTGTGGTGTAGGCAAATTGACAGATAGACAGTGGGAGAGAGAGAGAGATAGAGATAGAAAGAGAGAGAGAGAGAGAGAGAGAGAGAGAGAGAAAAGAGAGAGAGGAGAGAAGAGACAGAGACAGAGAGACAGACAAACAGATTGACAGACACGGGCAGACAAACAGACAAGACAGACAAACAGACAAGACAGACAGACAGACAATGTTCGATGGAAAGAGCAACTTTCCTAGGGACACAACAGGACAATAACATACATATATATATATATATATATATATATGTGTGTGTGTGTGTGTGTGTGTGTGTGTGTGTGTGTGTGTGTGTGTGTGTGTGTGTGTGTGTGTGTGTGTGTGTATGTGTGTGTATTAGTGTGTGTGTGTCTGTCTGTGTGTGTCTGTGTGTGTGTATGTGTGTATATGTGTGTGTGTGTGTGTGTGTGTGTGTGTGTGTGTGTGTGTGTGTGTGTGTGCGCCCGCGTGTGTGTGACAAGGAATATGCAACGTAAGCCTAGACCATTGTATACAACAACAAAGAGAAACTTGTATTGAAACGACAACAAAGTTGCACCTCCTCTTACAAAAAATGAAACATGCAAGTACAAAAGAAGAAACTAGAGTTTAAACATTGAACGACTCCTCACAAAATACGACCTTTTATGCAAAATAAACAAACGAATCTTTTCATTTTCTCTCAGTTTACTTGATGGCAGGGCGCCCTTGAAAGCAAAAAAACGTATTTGATCAACTTGAAACATGAATTCAAAAAATGTGACACGCTCTTAATATCGGGAAAAGGGACAGCGGTCTTGGAAAATCGGAGGGATATTGCTTACAGAACACAATAGAAAGCAGTCCTCGAAATGGCAGGGAGGGCTAAAAGAGCAAGCAAATGTCATTCCGAGGTACGAACTCAATGGAACAATACTTATTGTGTGTCATTGTGGCTTGTTGCGAGAGAGTGTATAGAAGCAAGTAATTGGCACTTCGGGGTTCTCCCTTTCAACTACTCTCAATGTTTGGGACCTCATCGCATTATTGCATTTCGACTTGCGTTTCATATCAAGTAGCAGGCTTGCAAAAAGTTATTTACCACGGCACACACACAACAGGTTGTTTCGGGAGTCAGACGTGAATCGTGTGCTTGCATGGTAATAAGCGATAAATCATACAATACTCGATTCCACACAATGATCATTTACATTGTTCGAAAACGTGCAACATTGAGTTCTTGTTGCGCTTTAAAATTGGTTTCGCAAAAGAGAAAAGTAAAGGTCATACGGTCGTCGGATTGGTTGGTTTGAGGATTTCTTATTATTTTGTTTCGTAGTTTGTTTGATTGCTGTGAAAAAAATTATTTACTAAAAGCTAAAAGAAATTCGCTGTTGACTAAAGATATTTTATTAGAACTCTTGATAAATGGTGGGGAATAGCTGAACATTGCTCTGTGGTTAAGTTTCTTTTACCTATCAGAATTTTCCTGGAAAGTTAAACACTGGCATACACCTCTGTTTATTATCCTGATAGTACTTTTCTCCCAAACAAACAGGAAGTAGACTCATGTTGCTAAGTCCCATATCATGTTGCTAAGTCCCAAATTTGCAACAGACCAGCCGCGAAAAAGTGCGTGCCCATTTGGAACCTTATGAAATCCTACAAATGAAGTGGGTTTTTTTCAGTCCTAGTTTGTTTTTGTTTTTTAACGACAAGTGCTCAATATATTGCTCTAGTACGACTCTTGGTCCACACCTCCGACAAACATAGCATGGAAATTACACAAAGGTGTGAAAATACTCAGTATTAATAACAAACCATCAATTGTAGTCCGCTCGTCTGACAAACATAGCACATGATCTACAGCACAAAGACTTGTACTATTTACATAGCATTTATTAATAACAACACGTGCCAGCCCGGCACTACGAACAACAACATGTTATTCCTCGTTGGGTCAGCGTACGGTCACAACGTGCTCGTGCGGTCAGTACAGTGGACCCCCCTTTGTACGACCTCCCAAAATCTGAGAAAATCAGGTCTTAAAAAGGAGGGAGTCTTAAAATGGGGGTACATTTACAGAGGTTATGAAAAGCAAATGTGAAAAATCAAGGTCTTAAAAAGGGGGAAGTCTTGAATTGGGGTGTCTTAACAGGGGGTTCCACTGTAAGAAGAAAAACGTTATTGAACGTCCGTTTCCCTTTCTGGGCGCGATTACTGCAAAATTGAGCTGATCTGAGCTACCAGTCACAACATTGCGAGGTTACGCTCTTACGCTCACGAAGGTGTATAGGCCCTACAGTACAGTACGTTGACTCCTTGTTTTTGTCTTCTGACTGGTTAGGTTCATTATGTTTGGGAAGGTTGATAATTGCAGGTACTTTCGTCGCCGCTGGCATTGTGTACTTGTAATCGCTACTTCAGTGCATGTGATAGTCTGTCCTGGGCTCACGTTCACATTTTCTGTGTTTCTCTCTCTCTCTCTCTCTCTCTCTCTCTCTCTCTCTCTCTCTCTCTCTCTCTCTCTCTCTCTCTCTCTCTCTCTCTCTCTCTCACACACACACACACACACACATACACACACAGTGTTATGCATGTTTTATTTCTTCTTCTTTCTCTGTCTCTTTCTTTTCATATTTTCATTTCGTTCATGTCTGCCTTACTTACTCTGCGAACGCCAAGAAGAAGAAGATGTCTGCCTTACAACAGAACTAGCTCATTTGAAATTGTATGGAATCACATGTAGACCATTTCTAGTATCATCTCGCGTTTGTGCAGTATGAAGACGAAGTGCACTTATATATTAAGTTTTAAAAAGACAATTTGAAAAACAAAAGATGAAAGAGAAGCAAACAACTTACTTATCACCCCTGTCTCCTTGCTGCAGAATGATGTCATCATTGACCGCTCTTTCGTAGGAGCAATGACGCAGAATATCCTTGAGTGTGTCTGGGAGAAAAGCAACAGACGCATTAATTGCCGCTGATTTGTTTGTTCGTTCATGGGCTGAAACTCCCACGGCTTTTACGTGTATGACCGTTTTTACCCCGCCATTTAGGCAGCCATACGCAGCTTTCGGAGGAAGCATGCTGGGTATTTTCGTGTTTCTATAACCCACCCGACCGAACTCTGACATGGATTACAGGATCTTTTTCGTGCGCACTTGGTCTTGTGCTTGCGTGTACACACGGGGGTGTTCGGACACCGAGGAGAGTCTGCACACAAAGTTGACTCTGAGAAATAAATCTCTCGCCGAACGTGGGGACGAACTCACGCTGACAGCGGCCAACTGGATACAAATCCAGCGCGCTACCGACTGAGCTACATCCCCGCCCCATTGCCGCTGAAAAAACAGATTTCAGTGTAAATAGACGAATTCGGCAGTAAATAACTCTGTCGGCTTTGTATGGGTTGTGAAAGAGTGAATGCTCTTGCTTTTCATGAGGCAAGCTTTCTACGCGTGCTCCTTGTCCACGTGTTTCAGACACATCCCTCGCTAGTGACTGGCCTTTAATGTCACGTGGGAAAGTTTGCCTCACTAAAAGCAGGAGTATTCCCTCTTCCACGGCCCATACAAACCCGACAGAGTTATTTCCGAACATCGTCTATTCTGAAAAATGCTGAATTCCAAATACTTAGTGGGTTTTTTTTCTCAATTACTTGTTTTCTAGTCAGTCAGTAGCCAAGGCGACTTACTAACACTAATATTTTCCATCAACTTTCTACTTCAGTTCTGACTTTCTTTGTTTTAGGAAAGGTGAGGGGATAGGAAATCAAACGAAGACCGGAAAATGCTAAATCTTTGTCAGTTGAATAATTATGTTATAAATATAAAACAAAATATACAAAAACGAGGAAATATTGCACTTTATCCTACCTCGATCGAGCTCCATGAGGAGTTTGCTCCGTTTCTGTAGCCATGGCAACACCATCTCTATGTCACGCTCTGCACGTGCAGGAGCGGGTTTGTTGATGAGGCTGACCGCTCTCTCTTGTGGTGACCCCATCCTGAAGGTCACTCTCAGCTTCAGGCCGCTGGGATTGGAATGAAGAATTTGCCACGAATGGAGCTTGACTGAGATTGTTTGAAGATCTTTAGATCACCATTATAAGCTTATGGCATGTTGTTGATTCTGAAATTATATCCTGTATTGTACCAGTCGATAATTGATGAACACACTGTTTAAACGCAGGCCTTTAGATCGAAGCGTCCAGTATGAATTTTTTTTATAGTGAGCCAGTTGTTACAGGTGATTCCAGTTTTCATTGCTTCAGTTTTGAGTTTTATTGGCATTTCCGTCCAGGTACGTTGATGTTCCGGGTTAATCCTCCACAGTGCTCACTGAGTTTGTCGTTTTGGCAATAACTCCACAAGGACACTCAAACGCGAAATCAGTCCAAAGGTAAGCAGGCTCTGCCCGTTTTAATTAGCTGACTTTCAAAGGAACGCACGAGCACTGAATTTTGGCTCATATTGATAGAGCATCCTTTTCTCTGTACACGCTGAGACAAGAGTGGTTACAGAAACAGTTTCAGTCAAGTACTACCGTTTTTATATTTAGTCAAGTTTTGACTAAATATTTTAACATCGAGGGGGAATCGAAACGAGGGTCGTGGTGTATGTGCGTGTGTGCGTGTGTGCGTGTGTGTGTGTGTGTGTGTGTGTAGAGCGATTCAGACTAAACTACTGGACCGATCTTTATGAAATTTGACATGAGAGTTCCTGGGTATGAAATCCCCGAACGTTTTTTTCATTTTTTTGATAAATGTCTTTGATGACGTCATATCCGGCTTTTCGTGAAAGTTGAGGCGGCACTGTCACGCCCTCATTTTTCAACCAAATTGGTTGAAATTTTGGTCAAGTAATCTTCGACAAAGCCCGGACTTCGGTATTGCATTTCAGCTTGGTGGCTTAAAAATTAATTAATGACTTTGGTCATTAAAAATCGGAAAATTGTAAAAAAAAATAAAAATTTATAAAACGATCCAAATTTACGTTTATCTTATTCTCCATCATTTGCTGATTCCAAAAACATATAAATATGTTATATTCGGATTAAAAACAAGCTCTGAAAATTAAATATATAAAAATTATTATCAATTTTTTTTTTTCGAAATCAATTTAAAAACACTTTCATCTTATTCCTTGTTGGTTCCTGATTCCAAAAACATATAGATATGATATGTTTGGATTAAAAACACGCTCAGAAAGTTAAAACGAAGAGAGGTACAGAAAAGCGTGCTATCCTTCTCAGCGCAACGAATACCCCGCTCTTCTTGTCAATTCCACGGGCACTGCCTTTGCCACGGGCGGTGGAGTGACGATGCTACGAGTATACGGTCTTGCTGCGTTGCGTTGCGTTCAGTTTCATTCTGTGAGTTCGACAGCTACTTGACTAAATATTGTATTTTCGCCTTACGCGACTTGTTCTTTTTCGTCAGCTTCACACACTCTCCGCATTGTACCACTTATTTTCAATCGATCATTTGCAACAGAATTCACCAATAAAGTACACACGTTTTTAAAGAAAAAAAACACCCGCCCGAGGCTATGTCTCGATCTGCATTTAAACAAACCAATATAAGATTTCAGTTTGTCGTTTCGGCGATAAATCCACACACACAAAACCACCAAAAAGCGAAATCCAAGAGCAAGCAAACTCTGCTGGT